>NW_024040844.1:0-37458 GCF_014851395.1 Micropterus salmoides | reverse complement strand
AAAATATACAACAACAAAAATCAACAATCGACAACAAATATGTGCAACGTGCCAGGTCTGTGCACGACATGAGATGAAACATTATTTACATGTGCAGAGACATTTGTATCATTTGCAAGGGGGAGTGTCAGTGGGGGACCCGGGCTTGTTGATGAGGCTGCAGACGGGAAGAAAACTGTTTTTGTGGCGAGAGGTTTTGGTCCTGATGGACCGCAGCCTCCTGCCAGAGGGGAGAGTCTGAAACAAAACAAAAATCTGTGTCCGGGGTGGGAGGAGTCAGCTGCAATCTTTCCTGCTAATAGCTTAATGCAACCAAATCTGCAGAGTTGAGTGAATCGAGTGGGTAATGTAGGCGACAATAAAGAATGCATGGAATAAAAAGATGATATCGCTGGTTCTTCTGCATCATTTTGTTCCTTAAACTGTCCATCGTGGGTCTGGCAGCGTTATAGCAGTTGCATATAAAAATCGCTGATTACTCTTAAAAGAAAGCACGTCTGTGAAAATAAATTTCTAATGTATTGTTGTGAACAAACAGTGTGGAACAACACTCAACAGACAGCTGAAGCGACTCCAAGAAGGCGGTGGAAAGTTTGCTTTCCCTAAGTGCTGTTTCTGGGCAGCTCGAACATAAAACTTCGCCTCTGGTGCCGCAGCCAGATAAAGCTCGGTGCCTGACTGTTAAAATGACAAAGAAACACTAACCAGAGATTACAAACAGCCTATCAGAACTCTTTTGGAAAGAGGGCAGGAAACCCTAAACTTCCCCCACACACGTAACCATGGCAACTGTCCTCCCTCTTTGTTGAATTACCTCACATCAAAGGATATTCTCCTCTTCACACCCAGTTGTAAATTCGTGAGGAACTCCAGGACACCAGAGGACAGCCCTGAACTCCTTTGTGTAAACAAAGAGTACTGTTTCCTCAAAACTCAAAGCATTACCTTGTTTAATTAAATAATCTTTAAGTTACTTAACTAGGTCTCCACTCCATTTGAGTAGTTATGTTACCATGTTGGTGTTATTTGTTGTTGAAAAGACGCTAAACAAGTTAATTTTGCAGTGTTTTAATTTTCAGCAAGGATCCCTGACCTTTATTAAATTTTTGTTGTAACCAATGCTTTGTTCCCAACACTTTCTGACACTTCCTTTAGAAAGGATATGATAAAGAAATGTCATCCTATACTCGATTAATTTTCCAGCTCGAATTTAAGGTTAAATGACTAAATTCCCCAGCTCCTGAGCAGAAGGTTGTTTTAGGGTTAATCAAAGCTATCCTCATGTAACCAGAGCTCCCCCGAGTGGACAAAATAAGTATTGCATGCCATCGTCTGAAATGCCGTTTAATGTATAAATGTCACTCTGTACCTGTTCATAATCTGATGCCATTCGTGTATCTTGCTTATATTCTCTAAGTAAGAACGTGTAACAACCAATATTATCCAGAAAGCTAGTTAAGTTCCTCTCATCTGATGTGATTCTGAAAGGCTAACCTTGCAGGTTGAACTACTGACAATTGTTTTATCAAATGCTTAAAACTAAGAACGGTATACCCGTTTGACAATTAAGGTTTGATTGTGGGAAGATATTTGATTACAATACGCGCAGATAGATTTTTGAATAGACAAGCCCTCAGGGGAACAAAGGACTGCCCTCCGGGAACCACGCCCCAGCGACACACGCTGTCGCTCTGTCTTGTTCTCTCTTGTTCTTGTTCTCTCCGACTGCACTTCGGCACGCGCCCAGCATGTCCTGTCTCCCGTTGCTGGAATCAGTCCGTTAAGTTATACTAGTTTAATTCAAGAACGACCAAGTTCTTTTTAAGCTTTAGTCGTCGAGCTAATCCCACCGACGCAGGCCCGGCCACGTGGGCCCGCCAGCAGTAACCCAAAGGACATCCAAACAGAACAGCCTAATTGCCAGACCGAGGACGGTCAACACTTCAGGGTTTTTCTTCATCCAGACACGGAGAACCCCCGAAAGATTCCCTAGCAGAAAGCCAGGAATCGGGCAGCTAGCGTGGTGACCCGTGCAACAGGCCAAGGCAGGCTGACGACCCACAGTAAAACCAAACCAAGGCATTCTGTGATCAGTGATGTCCAATAGTCTGTTAATCTATTATCTTTAGTCCTTAAAACTCATAGCTTGCGTTCATTAGCTGCCTGTATGAATCAAATTCTCCCACAATAGAACCCCTCATCCACATTGTTTATCCATTGTTTATTTCTTTGATGTATATTTAACCGCAATTTTATATTCACCCTTAGTTAGTTAATAAACTTCACTGTAATCACAGGAATTGTGTGTGTGCTACTGCCTACCTCCAAGTCCCTGCCACGAGAATTTACCCTTCGATATGAGACTGACTGACTGATTTAAGATAATTGAGCGATTGTTAACTAACTGATCACTAGTGAATAATTGTATAATTATTAACCATACCCGGGGAATCCCAAGACCCAGGGCGAACGGAATCACGGGTGGTGCCTCGTGAAACAAGAAGCTTTATGAATTAATATTTTCTGAATATTAAAATTCATAATTTGGTATTAATTCTCATAAGTTTATTAAAACATAAGTAGACATGCTACAGTATAACGTAAATTGTCCTGATGTGATACTGATACTGTAGGGGCATAAGCTGATTATTCACAATAAAAGGATTTTCAGTGATTATTTATAAAAGTTGGTATGGATTCAGAGAGTTATGGTGTGATCTACATGTTTTTTACCTATATTTGTTTACATTTTAGAGAGTAGAGATAAAAAGACTGCCTTAGAAGGACCTGCTGAGCTGACAACAAGCTGACATCAGACTCACTGCCGTCTACAAACCAGCCAATTACAAGAAGAGGGAGATGCAGCTCACGTAGGTGATGGCGACAGGACGGAGGTGTGTCATGTATAGTTCTTTTGTGCGTTTTGATGTTACTTTCTATTATTCAACACTCATGGGAAAATGTGTGTCATACGAAACAAGAAGGAGAGTTGCAGCTAAGTTAAAATCTTATTTATCGTGCAGCACATGGAATACTTTTCATCAAGGTGTTTAGAAGAGTCTTTGATGATTCTGGAAATACTTTCAGAACAGCAGTAAGTGTTTTTCAAAGCTTTCCAGGTTTTTTTTTTTCAGAAAATCAGATGCTTAGCTGTGTGACTCAAATCTAATATACAAGACCAAAAAGAGATACAAACTATGTGGCCAACTGTTAATGTTAGTGACATATATATATATATATATATATATATAATTTGATAAGCCAAATTTGGTTTAATCGACTCTATTACAAACTGAGTGCAGAAAGGACTGAAAGGTTGAATTGGAAAGTACTTTTAATACAGAGAGAGAAGTAATCAGGTAATCAAGGGTGGAAAGCTAACTGAATGTGTATAAATGTTGGAGCCAATGGAAGTGACGGCCAGACTTACAAAATAAATATATACCCAAGATGCAGTTTAACCTTTAAACCTGGACCTTTGTTTGTGTGATGACAGAATTATTTAGACTGACCCTCTGTGCTTCTGCGGAATAATATTATCACCTGTGTTGGCTCACCTTAACAATTATTGTGACAAGGTGACACAGGACTAACCTGAAACACAATCGCTCCCCTGTTTCCCGAGTCTGAAAGCACTTGATCTCGGGCTTTCTTTACCTCTGTCTCTATCTGTTTTCATGCCCTTGTTCTCTGTAAATCACATTGTGACAAATGTGTGACCTCCATAAATGAAATTGACCTACACAGCACAAAGAAATGGCATCATATAGTGTGAACTGGAAAAAAAACACCTTTTGACAGGAGGTTATGCTTACACTGCATGAAAGTATTTATATTTAAATGAAAATGCACTGATTGATCCTGGCAGCAGTAGTACTGCTAAAAAGAAGTTGGCAGCATAATGCCCTTGTAGTTAGAGAAATAGCGAGACTTGTATAAGTCACAGGTACAATTATCACAAAGGCCAGTGTGTGGCATAAATTAACTGAATTGGTGAGGAACACGGCATCACTCAGAGGCCTAAAGTGTAAATGTATTTGTTACAGAGCACAGATATAATGCGGCATACAGCACCAGTGGGTGTAGGGGACACCAGATGTGCTGCTGTTTTTTCATTTCCATTTTTATTTGTTCCATTTTCTTTGTCTTTGACGATTATACACATGTTCACTGTGTAAATCCCTACATGCTAAATAGAGCGACCAACAATCACAATAACCTGTAACACAAATATTAGATACACAATAATTATGTGGTATTGTTGCAAAGGTTGTCAGATGGATAGACTTAGGCTAGATGGGGAACAATTTGGTTTCCTCAAAATTTAGAGCAACCATATGCAACTGCTGTCCAATTTAGCTGACAGGTAAAACTTCTAACTAATCAGTTCTCACACAGTTATACTGTGGAATATGGAGCATGCAGGAGACAGACAGGGGCAAGAGTCTGCCCATGCAAGAGTAAGGGGCATTAGAGTGCGGGTGGTATGGTGAGGAGGAGAGGAAGAGGGAGAGGGGGGCACAGAGGACAGAAAGAGCTACAGCAAGCAAAGACATAGACAAATCTCAAATGAGATAGAGGCAATAATTATAGACCTTGTATTCAACCATGGCCTAAGTATGACAGGCTGGTTGGAGAGTGCAGCCTAATCCACAATGATGTCAAATACAGAAATGTTTTGTTGAAAGTATAGTGTGTGCCATGGCTGACATCAATACTATTCAGCTGCCTAAATATGCAATGTTAGCAATTGCACAATATTACACAGTGGGTAACTATCACACTTTCAGAGTGTGATTACACTGACATTTGACAAGACGTCTTTGTATTTTAACTGTCTTGGTCTAAGCTATGATAAAGGAACCTTTTGTTTTGATTACAATCATTAATTCATTGATGGATTTATTTACATTTGAAACATGATTTAATTCTTTTGATTGAGTAATCACCTTTTGCAGGTCACATAGAGCGGTGTGCTGAATGTACCACGTGGTGTGAGGACTGACAAATGGAAGTTTGTTTCAGTAAATGTGCCAATTCGATAGAGAAAAACTGTAATTTTATTTAGTAACATGCTTAAAGAATATTTGTGAACACTAACAATGAGTGTATGTGTGCACTAGGGACGGACTTTTATGATTGAATCTGTGAAAAACCAACACATTGTCACTCATCACTATTACGCTTGGTCAAGGCCCTTTGGTGTCGCTTTGTAACGCCCTGGGTAGCCCTTTAGCATCATTTTACATTTAAGACTCAGTGGTCAAGTTAGCAACTCTTAGCAACAACAAATATGCAACATCCTGTAAAGTATGCACCATTACATAATCAACGTCCGGTTACACTTTCAAAATAAAATGCTAGCATTTTGAAAAATCACCATTTTGAATGGCATGGTATTAAAGTTGTGGAACGTTGCAATTTGTTTAGGTTTAGGCACAAAAAGTACTTGTTAGGATTAGGCTAAGATCATGGGTTGGGTTAAAATAACTACGTACGTCAGGTAACACGTAAGTTAACTTACTCACTTGCGTAACTTAAGCAATTTACGCAATTTATGTAACTCACGTAACTTCAATAAGTGTCGTAAAATGCAGCTAAGTGTAGTAAAAATGAGGTGAGAGCATCTATTGGCATGTGCTGCAGTAAAAAGGTCAGCCAATCAGGACACGGAGCAACAGTTTTCTAGGAACTAGGAAATTTCAAGTTGTTACCTTTGTGTGAGTTTTGCCACTACAATATGAATATAGGCCATTTTGGAAGAAACAGACCATGTACCTGCAGATGCTTCTGGTGATGGGGAGGATGTTGAACCACAACAAAACTACAATAACAACATTTACATGTCGAGTTAGGCAATAAATACATAAAGCAGGATGATGCAGCATGGATTGGAGCACATTTGTAAGACAGCAATGAGAAAGACCGCATAGATTTTCTCAGAATTGCTTAATATGTATACCACGTTTACAGGTGCATTTGGAGTATATGTTTACTTTTGAATGTACACATTTTCACAGTGTACAAATTGACTTAGTGGATGCCCATAATCATTTATATGCCCTAAATTCTCTGTTTGCATATTGATACTTCTGCCTGCTCCACTGTTTGTTAGACCTGTCAGCGAAAAGCAGAAGTGACATTTTACTGAAATGTCCAGAGCAGCTGTCATTACATGAGACCAAAACGTTTCATTAATTCATCACATGTACCTGTCTCTTAATTATTCTAAAATGTCAGAAAGATAAACAATGCTTTAGTTTATAGCACTAACATTGATTTTACAAAGGGCTTCACAGTAAAGGATAAAGAGACCATTGAAAATTGATCATGCATAATCAAATTATGCTTAAAGTTTAGTTAAGTTTTTTAATTTACAACTTTGACTGACATTTGAAGAAAAGCTATGTAAACTACAAAACAAATCACACAGTCAGTAAAATGGAAAGCAACCTAAACAAACAATGGAAAGTGACGGTGAGTGTCCTGGTTCTTTCTCCTTTTTTTGTCTGTGATTCTGTTTTTCCCCCTTTTTTTTCTCTGTCTCTCTCCAGGTTCACTCACCCTCGTCCTCAGTCAAGTCGGTAGGGCTCGCTCACCTGCCCTCTCCCCTCAGACTTCCCCCCACGGCGTCCTCCTGGCTCTCCCTCGTGCCTCCCCAGTCAGCCTGCCACCGCACTCCTCCACCAACCCCCTGACCAGTTCTCCCGTGCCTCCTCTCTTCCTTGGCTCTCTGGTCTCAGTCTCCTCGGTTCCCCGTGCATCCACCTCTCCCTCAACTCCAGTCCCTCAACCCCTTCTTTCCCCTAATAAAACCTGTTAATCCCCACAGTTGCGTTTGGGTCCACTCTGTCCCCACACCACACCCTAACAGGAAAGCATGAGAAGCAATTTAAACATGGATTACATATTTATCATGTATATAATTATGAAAATAAAATGTATGTGTGTGTGTGTATATATATATATATATGTGTGTGTATGTGTGTATATATATATATATATATATATATATATATATATACACGTGTGTGTGTGTATATTACTCATACCTATGCGATGAGCCCCTGATTTCAACCCAAACATCATTATTTTGTGGGAGATTTGTGCAAGACAATTTTGTTGCAACTGACTGCTATGGTGTGCTGTGAGACATGAGACACTACATGTTAGTGTTCATGTAGACGTCAACCTCCACCACCATCGTCAAAACAAATGAGGGAATATCGTGGGAAAATGGTGTTCATCCCTCCATTAGAGTTCAGAGGGTTGGAAAATATGTGATGACAACTGAAGCTGTTCTGGAGGCTCAAGGTGAAACAACACCATCACGGGAGAGATGGGGGTGCAGATAGAAACTCAGTCTACATACTGACGTCAGACTAAACGCTGGGTGGCATTTATGGTTTTTGCTTTGCTTTGAATGGCTGGGATAATCTATGTCTAATAGTTGGTGAGTCCGCATCACAAGGAATCTAATAACATGATGATAAACAGATAAAAAACAAAGTAAATCCTCTTCCCCATCACATACACAGTACTTATGTACTAAACATGAAGAAGGGGAGGGGAAAACATTTTAAAACTTTGTGGTGAGATTTAAAACTATCTCACCACAAATCCACACACGTTAACTTGAATTTAAAATCTTGCCTAGGGCCCCAACACTGTCAGGGCTGGCCCTGACTTTTCTCTTACAGTGTGGTTCTTCTGTTGGAGATGTAAAGCACATCACTCCCTATGAGCTGGCTGATTTTTCCTTGGAAAGATATGACGTTGTTGCAAGAAGAGCAAAACAAACACTCTTTATATGGCCTATATCTTATATCTCCCTATAATTAAGAAGCCTTTTGTTTATTATGTGTAAAGTTACTGAGGGAATACTTGTCATTGAGGAGGAACGTAATGTTGAATAGAGCCCACTGACAGTAAGACCATCTGATCTGACTGCAGGCACCTCCTCCTGTCATCTCCAAACCCATCTCCTTGCTCATTTACACTTCTAAAGAAAGCTTACCTGCCTCAAGGAGGGACAGCTTGTGTATGTAGGTGAGTATAGGCATGTGTATGTGAGGATTATTATAGGAAGATGTCTTTGCACCCTTGAGGTTCATTTTACAAGCAGGAAACAGTGATGTCAATTCATTTCGCGGCGTTTTATGATTCTCCCAGCACCCATTTTCATTTAAAGTAAAGAATCGATATGGGACAAATTCTGCAGCTGATAAACTGTGACGGCCTCGCTGTGTGTGTGACCTATCATCAGGGAAACACACACATACATCCACACACTGCTATGCTTGAATAAAGGAGGACAGAAATAGATCTTTAGGTTTTGTGTGCTCACTGCGGAGACAACAGGGTCGTCCTCTCTCAATGAGAGTCTGTGTCTGAGGATCTCTTTATCCATGACAGACTCTCTCAGAGGGCGGTTTAGAAAAAAAAGGAGCGAGGAAGAGGAGGAGGAGTGAAGGGAGGTAAACAAGGACTGTCACCAAACAACTCGAGAGCTCTTTGTCACTGTGAGAGAGAGAGCACACAGCTCCGGCAGAGAGAAGACCGAGGTGTGTGTTTGTGTCAGCATCTGAATGTATCTCTGTACCTGGGATTGAAAAACATGGTATGAATTGTGGAAAGCCGTGGGAGGTTACTATGAGTGTTGCATCATGGGAGGTAGGGTCAAATAGAGTTCAGTGTTGAGCAAGCTGACCCAGAAGCACTGTCAGGATAACACATACACATGCACAGGATAATGGCTGAGTCCAAAATTTAGCATCTTGGGGGCATAATGCCCGAGGTGCCTTAAAGCTAAAGCCTTTAAATGCACACACATACACAAACAAGCACTACACACATACAGTTTAGGAGCTTATCTCGTTTGAATGTAGGCTATTCATTTGTTTGCCAAGAGTGGAGATAAAGCAGAGGGACAACGAACACCAGACACTGTAAATCCATTTATGTGTGAAAGAAAGTCTGTGTGTGAGAGTGTGAGAGTTTGAGAGTGTGTGTGAGAGTGTGTGTGTGTGTGTGTGTGTGTGTGTGTGTGTGTGTGTGACTGGCTACTGCCCATCTGCATGGTGAAGTTATCAAATGATTAAGCTGAAGCTAATTCAGACAGCTCCTCACTGTTCAATGTCAGTCCTTCAGCTAAATGACACGTGAAACTGGGGTATGTTGTATTCAGCGTGCTTCTTTCAGCTTGTCAGCAGTCAGTGTATCACCTGCAGTAGATGCAAACCTCCATCTACTGCAAGTAAGACACTGACTGTGTATAAGTACCTTAAACAAACTCTCCCTTTAAACAACTCACAAATTAAGGGATATTTGTTGCTCACAATAGGCTCACTGTAGCACCAGAAAAGAGTCACTAACCAGAACTACTCATCAGATTCAACATGTTGTAGTAACAGCATCTTTAGGTATTACAAATACTACAGTATGTATTACAGAAATCAACTTTAGATGTTGTTTTTCAGCTGCTTGTGGGACATGTACACACTATCTCTGCTGGGCTGCAGAGAGTGAAGGACTGCAGTTGTGCCAGCAGTCCTACTTGAATTAAACTCACTGCATGAAGAATTGTCTTGTTGAAATAGGCTTTACTTTCATTAAGCTTTAACAGACAAAGCAACAACACCCTCTGGTACATAGCATGTGGCTGCATCCACAATCACCCCTCAAAGTGTGTGTGGCTTTGGAAGGTAGTTTGGCGAATCAGGTGAGAAATTTCAAATTGCATATTGTCTGACACTTCAAAGGTCAAGTTATGCATAACCAAGATAATGCTCCTAAGTAATGGCCATGTTACGCGGCCATTATCCACAGTTTTTCACCAATTGTTTTGGTGATAGACTGTCTCAAATGGTAATGAGGCAAGAAACATCCACATGTAATTCAAAATATTGTTACATGTTGCTGTTTACTTCACAATTCCATAAGAAATGAAACACAGATCAGTTGAAGCTATTTTTTATTCATTGACAAAAAAAGACACTTTGTAAAAATGCAATTATTTTCTCCATTTTGTCTGTTTTTCTCAAAATCACAACATTAAGAAGGAAGTTACACTGAGTGCACTTTTTTTGAGTTAGGAAATCATATTCTGCCAATTGATTATGGATTTGTGTTTTGTAAAGAAACAGAGAGACTGAAAGTGTGGAAAGATGTGAGTAGATGCAAAAACTTTCAGCATAGGTGCAAACTGATGTGAGGACAGGTCTCTGTGAGTTGAAAATGTTTCAACTTGAGCATAAAATGTGCACATATCCTGTGGGTTTATGAACCTGCTTCATACATGCTTAGAAGTGGAAGTAAAAGGAGAGAGGCTGGAGAGAAAGAACAGAAAGAACTGGAGTTTCAGAGATCAGTCAGAGGCTGACCTAAGCGCACACACACACACACACTCCTGCAGACAGGGTCGGTTGCTAGCTAGTTTAAAGCTAACATATAGTTGGAACATGTTCTCTTTACGGTGAATAAACGTTTGTGAACATACAAAAAGTGACAAAAGTAAGACTTACCTACTTGTACAGGGGTGCGCACTGTCTTCCCTCTGCACCAATCGCTGTGTGAAGTGGACGTGCTTGTTGGAGCATTAGTTTTGGAAAGTTAAAATAATTGTTATTGTGGAGGCAGAGGGGGTGGTGTGTTTCTAGCTTTCAGTCACAGACTGTATAAAACATGGACATAGTCTCCATGACTTCACCCAAGTTGCTCTTTAACATTCCTCAGCTACATCAGCTACAGTTCCAAGAAAAAGAAAGTGAACCCTTTGGAATTACCTACAGTGTCTGAACTGAACTATACCACGGCTTCTGGGAGAGCTCACTTTTCCCCCAAAAAAAGTATGGGGGGGCGGTGAAAGTATCAGGCATGTTTGTCTTATTATTCTAATTATTTAAATATAATTATTAATAGGCTATTATCATATGTAGCCATTTTGCTTGCTTTGCATGCTTTTAGGGGAGCTGATATCCCCGTAGTTCACACCCTGATTACCTACATTTATGCATAATTCACTATAAAATGTGGACTGATCTTCAAAGTTACTGTAATAGACAAAAACACTCTATGTAAACTAATAACACCAACTGGTATATTTACTATACAATCTCAATATTAATAATATAAATACACGATATCATGTGAACCCCTTCATAAATTAACTCTTCAAACGGTCCTACAAGTCCGCAGATTTTCCCATTGTATTGGTCATCTCTTCACAAGCTGATGTGAAACATCCCTCATTCACATGTGCTTTCAGAGGTGTTACAGTTCAGGATATGTCTTAATATCTCAAATCACTGAGGTTTTGATTTGTGTCTCAGCAAGGAAAAAAAGAAAAATATTTAAGGACACTGTGATTGTCTCGTAGATGACATTATAATGGCATCCTGATCGTTCCATATTACAACTTTAATTTCTTTCCTTAACCTTCTTTTCTAACTAGATGTGTCTTGATACTCGGTTGTAAGAAGTTGAGCAGACACAGAACTATTGCAGCCAAATAACAGTTATCTTTGTGGGTTTAAAAAGGCCAGGAGCATCTCCTGCGTGGCCCCACATGTACATGCAACTGTGGTGTGTACTGTATATTTATATATGTGTGTGTGTGTGTGTGTGTGTGTGTGTGTGTGTGTGTGTGTGTGTGTGTGTGTGTGTGTGTGTGTGTGTAATTAGAAACAGTAGAGTAATGTTGTTCAGAACACAGCTGCTAAGTGACAACAAAAAGGCCTGTCACTGTGATTAATGACAAGGGAAGTGTCCCTGCCTGCTTCCTGTGTGCAGTACTGTAATAGCAGCTCTAAAATGGAGCTTCGTGCACTTGCAGGCAGGCGTGCATGTGAATCTCTTTTGGTCTCTTTCTGTCTCATTCCACAAGTTCCTACTTCCACTTATCTCCGACCTTGCACGCTCTTACCTGCTTTCCTTCTCTCCTGTAAGGCTTCCCTTCCAAGACTGATATTTTTTTGGCTCAGGACAGGAAAGAAGCGGTGAAGTAAAAGAAGGAAGACATGGTGCCTTGACTGGAGAAAGACGAAGGTCACAGCATGACTTGTTCACCAAGGTGCTTGAAAGACGACAGGGCTCTGTTATCCTGCCTGCCGTCATGTCAGCAAGGGCACGATGCTCTTTTGTTTTCTTGGTTTTGAGGTAAGAAAGACGAGGGATTTAGAGATGGAGAGAACCTATCGATTAACGTTTCAGATTCTCCTGTTGGGAAGCAAGCACCAAGCCCAGCTGGGCTAAAATCACATAGTGCTAAATTGACGACTCAAAATCCGTACTTTAAGGTGTATTCCAACGATTGGGATGCACAGTAGCACATCACACAGTAGCACACCACATGAAGGTAAGAAGAATACTAAAGAAAATAATAAGAGTCATGGTGCACCCTGAATACCTCTAGATTGGATTTCTTTGAAAGTTTGTATGTTCCCCCATACATACTTTGTTGCTGGGAACAAAATGATTTATTGTAGCCTTTACTTCTGATCTGTTTTGTGTTCACACAAACTTGTTGTAAAAAAAAAAACATGAGTAAACGTGAAACCATATGCAGTCGGAGCAAACTCATTCATTGAACAGTTTTGGGGACGCCATTCTGCATCACTACATGGACCTGCGTGGAGAACATAGATAATATGGGTCAGCTAAAAACAGGACAAAAAGAGGTGTATTGGAGGTGTATTATATTACAGGTGGGTAGTAACTGTATTTCACTCACTTTTTAATGAAAAATGCATTGAGTAGGCAGTGGAGGAATTACTTAGATGCTTTACTTAGTAGTAATACCACAGTGTAAAAATACTCTCTGTTACACGTAAAAGTCCTGCATTATCACAAAAATTTACTCAAAGTATCCCATTAATATGATATTCTTATATATTGTTGAATTGTTACTTTTGATACATTTAAGAATAAGCAGGATTATTATTTTATTTATTTTTTATTATTATAGCGTGCAGTATCTCTGGCTGATCACCTGATGACACTGACTACACCTGGATGTGGTGTCTCTTCTGTGTTGTCCTACAGAAGAGACATCATATCCATCATATCCTCTTGTCCCACCAGAAACTGGACCCTGCTGTAAAAGAGTTGCCTTTATGTTGAGCGGAAGCACAGGCCCTCCAGATGTGAGCATTGCAATGAGAATCAGCAAACACTGAGGATTCTGAAAAAATTGGAAAAACTCACATTTCTTGATGGCATCCTCTACAGAGTTGTGACGGATCCATTGACCAAACACAAGAGATTCCACTTTGATGTGCCTGAATCCCTGAAGTCAGTAGTCCAGTCTGGCATTCATGACCATGCCGGTCATCAAGGTCAACCACGCACACGTTCCCAGATTACCAGTTGAACCTCGTGTTTCAGAACGTTCTTCGTGACACCGTTTGTGACTACCACACCTATGTCAAGTCGCTAGTGGATGATTTGCGCTCTGCCACGCTACTGGTCCAGGAAAACAGCACAGTGGAGCACACCAGTCTGATCAGTACAATAAAATGGCTAAAGGTCTACCTCTTTCACTGGGTGACCAGGTGCTTGTGGCAAACAAAGGAATTAGGGGCAAGCAGAAGCTTTCCGACAAATGGGATCCTGTTGTCTACACAGTGGTGTCCTCAAAATCTGCTGTTCATATCTATCCAATAAGGGACAAAGAAGGAAGTGAGCGTATGGTGCATCGCAACTTCTCCAGGTCAACTTTTTGCCCTTGGATGTGGCTCTGGATGAAGACTCCATTCATCCTGCTGCCAGTGTGACCAATGACCCTTTATGTCTGGTCCGCATGACATTGCCACATCAATTGTGGATATGGAAGCTGCATCAGTTGGGCTCTCTCTCACTGATTCCCTCCCCAGTGTCAGTGAGTATGATGACAGCCGCACAGCCTCGTGGGTCCAACAACGGCCCCCCACTGATACAGGTCCAGATGCTGATCTCCTTACCCATCTGTAGAATTCGATCCTGTCCTTGGTGGGCTGGTTGGTGCTGATGTCGACCTAAACTCCTCCACTGAGTCTCACTCCAACCCTGCTCCATATGCTGAGCCTGCAGAGTCAGATATGGGCCAGAGACTTACCACCAGATTTGGTAGAGTCATCAGACCAGTATGTCGCTTGATTGAGTCAATGATTCAAGTTGAGATGCTCCTTGGTATCGAACAAGTTCAGTCTTCTGTAATACAAGTGTGATTCTTTTTGCTGTTTGACCAAATTTTTATTTATTTATTTCTACACATGGGACAGTTTATATAGGTCATAATTATACTTGTTTGTGTTTCATATGGTAATATACTTTGAGTGAATGCCCATTGTGAATAGATTCATGGTGTGGTGTAAATGGCACCTCATTTTGCCTGTAGAGCTTCCAGAGATTTTGTCAGGTGCCAAACAAGTCTCTGGTCTCTTAGCCTTTTCTTTTTAAGGTAGCTGGTATCGCTGGTTCATTTGCTTTGTTGTCTTTGGTTTTCTTATGGCCTGTGTTCTGTGATTTGTGTAAATTGTTTTACGACTCAGAATTTTGTGTAATTCTAAGGGGGTGAGTGTAACAGAGTCAAATATGAAACATTATTATTGCACAATATTGTTGGGCTACTGTAAATAACATCAAAGAGTACGGTCTAGACCTGCTCTTTTATGAAAAGCGCTGTGAGATAACTGTGTGATTTGGTGCTATATAAATAAAATTTAATTGAACAATAATGTAAATAGTGATCACCTGACAAGTAAGATCTCCTGTGTCAATATGAGGAACGTTTGCGATTTATTTTCTGTACCCCTACGTTCACTTTCAGGGGACACCCCTCTATAAACGCGGTCTCCCCGCCTTGCCTCTTCCCTTTTGTTGTACTTCATGGTAAGAGGTAAGCTGCTTAGTAACCACAAGAGGTTGTGTGTTTTAGCCTACTAGCTTAAACTTGCATAATATGCTAATATATTCCTTGTCATTTAACTTGTGTAGAGGCTGAAGTTGTAACATAACAATTGACAGAAGGATTTTGTATTTATTTGTTGTCAGGTATGTTTTCTGTAGTTGTATTTTATTGATTTACTACGCCCTTTTGTTGTACTTCATGGAAGAGGGGCTGAAGTTGTAATATAACAATTGACCGTAGGATTTTGTATTTACATCTGATACCTCCAAAGATATCCTGGTCTGTGCCTCCACTTCATTACACAACGCACGCAAAACTAGAAACCACCGGTTACATGTGCAGGAGAATTTTCACTTTCTACCTTATACTTTAAGATAAATAAGGACTCTTACACTCAGTACCAGAGCCTGAATACTTTTTGTAGAGTGTCTTGTTTGCTGCTCTGATTTAAGTCTATTTTAAACACAATACAGAGATGTGCACACATCCAAACCATCCTGTGGGTATGTGATAAAAAGAAAGAATGACCTGCACAGAGTTATAAAGTGGTATTATTAATTGCAACGATGCAAACTCTGAGGTCTCAGGGCTGTTCGTAAGCACCTGTGGTAAATAGTTGCATCTCTGCAGTGTAAGCCTCCTAATACCTGTGCCCACAACACCTCCTGTAGGGCTTCAAAATTATTCAGTGTACAGATAAATCTTTGGTTTCCACAATAGAGTAACTTCTCATTGAATGTCACATTCATCTCTTAAAGAAATGTCCAAATAAAACAAATATATAACGTCATTTTTTACTTTTTACTGTCATATGCAAAATGTTAACCTGAAATACTGTATTAATATTTTCATTTACAGCTGTTAACTATCAGTTTGGATATTCAATTAATATAAGAAACTGATGAATGAAGAAGGTGATTTTATTTATTACTAGTAGTCACAGCTGCAGCAGCCACCTGTCAATCAAAGCAGCCACGCCCCTAACAATGCAGAACATTAAGGCTTAATATATTTTAAAGGGGTGAGGTATAAAAAGAACCCCCCCCCCCCTAAATACACTAAAACCATCTTTTGTACCAGGCTGTAAACGTTTATACCGCTGTAAAGCTTGGCAATTTAACATGGGGTTAATGGAGATTGACTCCCTTTTGGAGCCAGCCTGTAGTGGCCACTCGATGAATTGCAATTTTAGGCATTTCTGGTTTGGCCTCAGTCTGGAAACTGGAAGGTTGCTGTTTGGTCACAGCCAAACACACATGCTAAACCATGTCCTAGGTGTGTGGAAATTGTTCACTAGAGTGAAGACGCAACGCTCACTATTTACATCTGCAGAGAAACCAGCCCGTTCTGAGAAACAGACTGAAAGAGACACATGCTGGTATCATGTTGGAAGATAACAACGAATATTGTAAAACACAGACCAGGTAAAGACACAGTGAACACAGCTGCTGGCGACGATGTCACTCATACCACGGTGGTCTCGATCGGTAAATAACAAGCCTTCTCCACATGCAGCTCACCTGCTGCTGTGAAAACAGAATCGTGGGTGAAAATATACAAAACACTAGTAATGAGAATTGTGGCAGGGGGTGTCAAGCAGGAACATGGGGACTCACCTGAGCCAGTCCTAATGTGGAGATGGTGTCTGCCTCCTGAACCCAAACTGGAACCTGGTTCCACAGGAGAGGAGCTTGATAGCTGAACGCTCTGGCTCCTAGTCTACTTTTGGAGACTCTAGGAACCACAAGTAACCCTGCATTCTGGGAGCGCAGTGCTCTGGTGGGGTAGTAAGGTACTATGAGCTCTTTAAGATAAGATGGTGCCTGACCATTAAGAGCTTTGTAGGTAAGAAGAATGATTTTAAATTCTATTCTGGATTTTACTGGAAGCCAATGCAAAGAAGCTAAAACAGGAGAAATATGATCTCTTTTCCTGGTTCCTGTCAGAACACGTGCTGCAGCATTCTGGATCAGCTGAAGAGTCTTAATGGACTTTATTTTTTTAGAAGTAACAAATGCATGGACTAGTTTTTCTGCATCATTTGTAGACAAGATGTTCCTGACAATATTTTGTAGGTGAAAAAAGGCGGTCCTTGAAATTTGCTTAATGTGAGAGTTAAAAGACATGTCCTGATCAAAGATAACTCCAAGATTCCTCACAGTTGTGTCAGAGGACAGGGCGATGTCAGTAACTATAAGTAGATAATGCATCACGGAGGTGGTTGGGCTGGGCCCTCGCACGTGTAGTGCATCAGGTGTGAGCCGGCCACGTTGCATATTCTGGAGCTCTGCCGGTGCAGCTGTGAATTGGCTACGCGCTTCGGATGCTGCATGAAGGTGTTAAACCTCACTTCCTGTGTCCCCTTTGTGGCGCTACATAGCACTTGGCGCTATGAATATAAATTAATATTGGCGTGTAGATATGTTCAGGGCAGGACAGTTATCAAGCACGTAAAGTTTTGTTCAGATGTGAGCATTGTAGCAAACCTAAAATTTAGTTATGCAATATAATAAATTTAGGAGAATTGATACCCAGTTATGAATTTTATTATTCATAAAATCAAACCTGACTCCTCGTTTCAGGGCACCACCGGAGTTGTTATAATCCTAGAGTCTCCGGACCTCTAGGTAGTTTTAATAATTATACAATTATTACTAGTGATCAGTTAGTTAATAATCGCTTAATTATCTTAAATCAGTCAGTCAGTCTCATATCTAAAGGGTCAATTCTCTCGGCAGGGACGTAGAAATAGGCAACACACACAGCTCTTGATTATATTACAGTGAATTTATTCTCTAACTAATGTGATAAAAAGATGGTTGGATACAGGGAACATAAACATTTGCTGAACAATGAGCCTGGAGGTTCGATTGTGGGAAGCATTTGACTCATACGGCATAGAAGAGCTAATGAAAGTAAGGAGTTAAAAAAGGGAAATATCTGATCACAGAAGATGTGTTAGGTCTTACTGCTTGCCGGCGGCCTGCTTGGCCTGTTGCTGGTCCCACTAGCTGCCGATCCTGGCTTTTTGCTAGGGATTCTCCGGGGTTCTCCGTGTCTGATTGAAAACGCCTCCTCTGTCTGGCAATTCGGCTGTTTTCAGGTTTCATTCGTTGTAGCTGGTGAGACCACGTGGCTTGGTCTGACCTCGGTGAAGTTGGCTCGACGAAAAAGGCTTAAAATGGAACTTGGTCGTTCCTGAATTATTCCAGTGTAACTTAACGGACTGATAACCTTAACAAACAAAAGAAATAAAGAAAATAAAACAAACTGGCGAGGCACGCTCCACGCGTGCCGAAGCGTCCAGAGAGCAGAGCAGAGTGGAAGAGAGCCAACAGTGTCGCTCTTTTGTTGCCTGGGGCGTGGTTCCCCAGGGGACGTTTCAGGTTTCCCAAGGGACTGCCTTTCTAAACTTAATGTCTAAAAAGAAATCTATTTGCGCGTATTATAATCAAATATTTTCCACAATCGAACCTCAATGGTTGAACGGTTGTACTGTTCTAGGCATTTGGTAACAGGAAACAACTGTCACATTATTGGTCAGGATATTTATACATTTAACGGCATTTCCAACGAGGGCATGTAATACTTATTTCTTAATATCAACAACAGATAGCAACAGTTAACATAACTACTCAAATAGAGGCAAACATAATCAGGTAACTAAAGATTTAATTAAACTTAATTAAATGCTTTGAGTCTTTGGAGACTGCAGTCTTTGGCCATTCAAAGTTCGGCTGTCCTGGATTGTGTCACACCTAGGTGAGACAAGGAGTATCCCTTTGATGTGGTAATAAAACAAAGAATAAGGTCAGTTGCCAAGGAAACATGTGGGGGGGGCCAGTTTTGATAGGCTGTTCAGGGAAATGGTAATGGCTGGCTTGTGTCCCTTTGTCAGTTTAACAGTCAGGCCCCACGTTATCAGTTTCGGAATCAAAAGGGTGCCAGCTTTATGGTCAGGGATAGCACTTAGAGAAAGCAACTTTGACCCCCTGCTCCTCTCTGGGAGAGAAAAAGGAATTTGGAGTAGTTCCAAATTTATTCAATACAAAATGCACAAATCCACACCGTTGTTCACTACAGCATGTACACTGAAGTTACAACAACTTCCTGTGTCATGGCGAAGAGTTGATCTTTGACACCACGCCACGGACACGCCCATTGACGAAAACTCACAGATAGCACAACTTTTCATCATCAATGCCTTTAGAAGGCACAGCACAAATTTGAAGTCGATCCGACTAAATCCCTAGGAGGAGTTCGTTAAAGTGTGTAAATCGCCAAAAATGTGCATTAAATCCAAAATGGCCGACTTCCTGTTGGGTTTAGGCTATGGCTCCAAGAGGCGTTTTTGTGCGTCTGGACAAGATACACGTAACACAGAAAATTCGTACACGTAGGTGAAACGTGCTGCGGGAGCTGCTTCATTAAAGGTCACTTCCTGTTGCCAGCAGGTGGCGCTATGACTGTGGGTGAATGTCAGCATGTACATGTGTTCAGGGCGGGACTCTCATCCTACATGTACAGTTTGGTGCAAATGTGAGCATGTACACTGAAGTTATAATAACTTCCTGTTTTATGGCGAATCATCGACGCCACGGACATGCCCACTGACGAAAACACTTACAAGCAGAGTGGCTGATCAACAGAGTCCAAAAACAGGTTATCCAAACAGAAATCCAAACAGGTGAAAGTTACTGTAAAAGCTTTAGTTTGATGATATTTGTCTTTGTTAGTTACTTGAAATGTCAGATCTTTGATTGATGGAGTAATGAGGGTTTTTAAATCTGATAGATTCATTTATTTATGTTATAATAACAGAGACATTTTCTTACTAAGGCTATATTTTTACATCTGATAAATGTCCTTAACTTGAATACATCAATATGTTAAGGAATAGTTATGTTTATACAGTTTTACAGTTGAAACTGGCCCTTTGAGGGTAACCGTAACGCTTAAGTGGCCCTTGGTGAAAATGAGTTTGACACACCTGCTCTAGAGCCGGGTTTCTTAACGTTTCTGGCAGTCCGACCCCCTTCTGAAGTTGAAAATATTTCGCGACCACCCCCCACCCCCGTGTATCAAACAGAATGATGTTTTTTTGCAGTGAGAGGAGCCTTTTTAAAATTGTATTCTATTGGCAGTGAGCATTCTGCGCGCTGTTAATGCACCCTGGGTGCCTCACGTTTTGACTGCCTGCTGCGCCTTGCGTTTTTGAATGAGCACTGTGAGCTCACTGAGTTGAAAAAAATTCCACTCGTGGCCGACATCTTTCGTGTTTTTTCCCCTTGTCCGATCTAATGAATGGAGAGATGGGAACTCAGTTGTGCTGACCGAAGTTTACAGTTGCTTGGATTGTCCGGAAACTGCAACAGTCTGTCCCCGACTCATCCTAAAACCTACCATCATTAAGACGAAGCCCCTGGACCAACTGGTAGGCTACTACCAGCGGTGTCTCCTCTTTCTGAGGGTCTCATGTGCCCACACAGATCTCGCTTTCCCCGTTTCCTGCGTGTTTGAAAACCTCACACATTGAAAACAATGCCAGAGCAGGTGCTCTCCGTTTGTCTATTTTTTTTAAACCACATGTTTTTAGCAACAAAAGACTCAGACCTGTGAGTTGTGATCAAGTTTCTGCTAATATGACTGTTATTACTTAGCGGCAAACCAAAGATCACAGATCACTGGCGCTATAATCTTTGATTAGACTGACAGGACAGCTGATTCTGTGGTTGCCTAGGAACATTAAAAAAACGCAGAGCTTTGCTCTTTTCTAAATTTAACGAAAAAAGGCACTGCTGTGCCTGCAAAGCACTTTCTGTCAGATGGGGGCCGGATTCTTCTTTGTCGTTTTATAGCAGTTGGCATTACCGCCACCTACTGGATTAAACAGTGCAAAATATTTACAGTGTCCACCCTTATTTACAGGAGCTGGCCGAGTGAAATGGAAAGGATTTGAGGACATCTATTGGCTGACGTGTGTAAAGTTTTCTGGAAACTCCATAATGCCCCTTTAATTTATGGGCTTAATAATTGTCTTGTAGCCCATATATAATATATCTAATATGGTAAATATATTGAAACTATTAAAGTTGTATTATTAAATTCAATTTAATGCGGCGCTCTGATCACCGAGATCATAGCACAACCCACCCAAACGAGGGTTTTCATTCATGCGCCCAATTAGTGCTGTGCTTGATTGACATCTCCTCACTCTTCTGATGATTTTGTTGTACTTGCTGGAGGGGGCAAGTACATGATCATTCTTATTAGTTTGGTGAAATCATATCACTTAACTTACACCTGAGCAGAGGTCTAATCAGACAGGTTAATGGAAAACACCTGTGTGGGCGTGCAGAGCTTTTGTAAAATAACTAGTAACTGTAGCTGCCGTGTAAATGTAGTGGAGTACAGCATTTTCCTCTGAAATGTACTGTTGCGGAGTATATGTCTAAAGTAGCATAAAATGGAAACACTAAATAAAATAGTCCTTCAAAATAGTACTCAGGTACAGTACTTGCAGAACCACAGTATGTACTTGCTTTCCACTACTAACACACAAACACAACACACCTCTGTTTTAACTTATTTTCTCTTTCTGAAAGAGAATTCTCAAATGCATGTGCTGCCACAATGTGTTACCAAATGCTTTTGCATAAATAAATATAGTCAGGGCTACTATTTATGTAATTGGGTGAGTTTTCTTTACCATTTGGGCAGTTCCCAATAAATTAGCCCCACCTCTCCTCTCAGTAGTACGACTGGGTGGACTGGGCACTAAGTTCAGTAGTTCAGCTTGACCAACAAAACAAGTTTCATTTCAGCTTATTAATAATTTAAAACATTTTGTCCTGTTCCAGTAATTATTCTGACTCTGTGATAAAATACTTCTAAAACCATCTGTTCGTCTGACTGACAGAACCCACAAATATATTTCCACGTGTGCTGAATAAAGTAAATGGATAATGTGACCTGTTTACATACTCCACAGTTTACAGAAAGGCCAAAGTTTGTCAAGCTGCCATTTTTGGAGATACGTGGCTTTGACTGAAAAGCAGGATTTGTCACTTCCTGTTTTCGCTCCAGCCACACTCACAATAAACCCTTCTAAATGTACTGAGCACGCCTTAACCAGAGGACAAAGACAACACAGCCCCGTAGATAAAGAGAAACTCCTGAAGAGACACACTTGACAGTACTCTTGAAAAGAACTCTGCGCGGCGGCGGCGGCAGGCATGCTAACGAGGCCACAGCAGCGCTCGTCGTCCTCTGGCTCTGAGCTGGAAAGTGCTCCCTGAATGCTGGAGACGACCACAGGGGAAGTGAACTGTCTCATATTGTCCCAGATGGACTCATTATCCGAATAATGAATCTCTCACTCATGCACACACACCACCCTCTCTCTTTTTGTCTTTCCCTCCCTCTTACACTCATACTCAATCTCTCTGTTGTCTCTCTCGTAAGCACATCAAACAAAAGACGAGCGAGAAAAAAGTACAGCGAGATAGACGAGAGAAAGGTTTTTCCTTGACACGCTTCTCTCCTGATTAAAGATGGTGGGGATTTTCTCCACCAGGTTTATTGCAGTTTGCTCCCTTTGAACACCACAACCTGGGTCAACATCACAGATGCAAACCGGGGTGATCAGTTAAAGACTGCCTCAGATTTTAAATTCAGCCAGGGCCAGTTTCTCCTTATTTAAGCAAATTATCTAAATCAAAGTGGATTTTATTGAATGCTTTGCTGCCACCCATTATTCAGTAATTGCCCAGCGTATAACCTCTGGCCACTGACTTTCACTTGGCAGAGGCGCCTTTGGACAGCGTGTCATGAAGATTCATAGAACTCACACACACTCCTACATTTCCTGTACATACACACACACAAACACACACTTTGTTAGAATGAGCCATGCAGCGGGGCAGCGTTATGGCTGGACACAACGGTTGCTGTTGACAGGTTGGCTGCTGTCAAAAATGCTGTGCATGTGTGAGTCATTGTGGCTTAAAGCTCATGTGTGTCATTGTGTGTAGCAGAAAAGATTGATCATTGCAGCTGTTCCCCTGTCCCTCTATTGGCCCCTGCAAACACCAGGTACCCTGGTAGAAATTGTAACAAGCCAGCTGCAAGTATTAGCTGCATGTCCTCTTCCTCTTCACTGCAATATGCTGTCGATACAGTAAAGTGCCTGAGATTCACATTACAGAGACCGAGTTATTTCTAACCAATCATATGGCAGCCATTTAGGAACAGACAGCCCACTTCTCAAAATATGTAGCTTAGCAGACTACATGCTACTGTTTTGAAAGCAAAAGTAAGAGATGGGAGACATGAGGGCTTCAGCGCTAAGTTTTGTGTGAAGATAGTGTGGTGATAGTTTGGTTGCTTAAAGACCCATTTGGTCACAAAGTGGATGAGACCATCCCAAATGGGCCAAAGCTACTTAAAGTACAACATTTGTGATACATATTGTAAAATTTTCCAAAAACCTGTGCAAATAAGTACCTAAAGCATTTCCACCCAATAAAGCATGCATAGTTTAAACAGTTACCGTCTCAAGCACCAGCAATTGACCATTCCCCAAAACAGCGACTGTCCATTTAGCTTAGCAACTGTAACTAGGCCTTGCACGTCTGTTGAGTTTTGGATTTGTCACTATGCAGGAGCGGATTGCATGGGGCTGTAATAAGCAGAATACTCATTATCTTAAGAGTTTAGAGAATCACGTCTTTTTAAAGTTTAAGGAATGGCTTAAAGCGTGTAGTTATCTGTTCATAAGCTGCAAATGTTAGCATGCCCAGGTAACTGCATACCAGAGCTGCCAACTCTCACACATGGGACACATGGGACTCGCACAATTAGCACTTTTCACATGCCCTCATGCCACACATCAATTTCCTCATGCGTTGGAAAAACAAATGTATTGATAACATCTACTCAGCGCAAATCAACCCCGCACAGCTGATGCGACACCGGCGTGTGTACATGCTCTTGCGCTGAGCCTTTGTGTTGTTGTGCACTAGCATCTTAGTTTCATACAGACACTGTGTGTGTGTGCCTTTTGCGTGAAATACCGAGCTGGTAGAGTTTTGCAATATAAAAATGTAAAAACTGAAGCATAACCTTTCTCTGTTTGGGACTATGAGTTGAACTTTTTCAGCGGTTCAGAAGATTTCTGCCTGATCAATTGTTTTCAGTTACTTTAAGTTTTGGTTACCTCCTTGTCTCGTCCTAACATACAGGGGTCAGGTGCGCTGCCACATTGGGGGCGGTGAAGACCAGACCCGGGCAGCAGAGGCTGGCTCTGGGGATGTGGAACATCACCTCTCTGTGGGGGAAGGAGCCGGAACTTGTGCAGGAATTGGAGCGCTACCAGTTAGATCTGGTGGGGCTTACCTCCACGCACAGTCTCGGTTCTGGAACCGTACTCCTAGATAGGGGATGGACCCTATTCTTCTCTGGAGTTGCTCAAGGTGTGAAGCGCCGGGCAGGTGTGGGGATACTCACAAGCCCCTGTATGATCGATTTTGTAATCATTTCATCTGATTTGAGGCCGCATGTTTTGGACATTCGGGTGAATAGAGGGGCGGAGCTGTCAACTGATCACCATCTGGTGGTGAGTTGGGTCAGGGGTGGGGGAAGACTCTGGACAGACCCGGTAAGCCCAAACAGGTAGTGCGGGTGAACTGGGAACGTCTGGAGGAGGCCCCTGTCCGTGAGATCTTCAACTCAAACCTCCAGCGGAGCTTTTCTAGCATCCCTGTGGAGGTTGGGGACATTGAACATGAGTGGGCAAACTTCTATTGCTGAAGCCGCAGTGGGAGGCTGTGGTCTCAAGGTCTTAGCTGCCTCAAGGGCGCTGGTGGACACCGGTTGTCAGGGAAGCCGTCCAAATGAGGAAGGAGGCCTTCCGGGATTTGTTGTCTCGGAGGGCTCCGGAGGCGGTTCCAAGGTACTGACGGGCCCGAAGGGCTGCAGCCTCTGCTGTGGCAGATGCAAAGCAGCGGGTGTGGGAGAAGTTCGGAGAAGACATGGAGAAGGACTTTCAGTCGTCACCAAAGTGCTTCTGGAAAACTGTCTGCCACCTCAGGAGGGGGAAGCGGGGAACCGTCCAAGCTGTGTACAGTAAGGATGGGACCCTGTTGACCTCAACTGGGCAGTGGAAGGAACACTTTGAGGTAGTCAAACAACTCCACAGTGGCAAAGCCCCAGGGATTGATGAGATCTGAGGGTTGGCCTTCGCCAGGGCTGCGCTTTGTCACCAATCCTGTTTGTGATATTCCTGGACAGGATATCGAGGCGTAGTCATGGTGAGGAGGGGTTGTGGTTCAGTGGGCTTGGGATCTCGTCACTGCTTTTTGCGGATGATGTGGTCCTGGTGGCATCATCAGTCCGTGACCTTCAGCTCTCACTGAATCGGTTCGCAGCAGAGTGTGGAGCGGTTGGGATGAGGATTAGCACCTCTAAATCTGTGGACATGGTTCTCAGCAAGAAACCGTTGGAGTGCCAACTCCAGGTAGGGAATGAGTCCTTACCCCAAGTGAAGTAGTTTAGGTACCTCGGGATCTTGTTCACTAGTGAGGGGAGATTGGAGCAGGAGATTGGCCGGAGAATCGGAGTAGTGGGGGCGGTATTGCACTCGCTGCACCATTGTGACGAAAAGAGAGCTGAGCCGTAAGGCAAAGCTCTTGATCAACCGGTCAATTTTCGTTCCTACCTTCACCTATGGTCATGAAGGCTGTGTCATGACCGAAAGAAAGAGATCGCGGGTACAAACGGCCGAAATGGGTTTCCTCAGGCGGGTGGATGATGTCTCCCTTAGAGATAGGGTAAAAAGCTCGGTCATCCACGAGGAGCTCAGAGTAGAGCCGCTGCTCCTTTGCGTTGAAAGGAGCCAGTTGAGGTGGTTTGGGCATCTGGTAAGGATGCCTCCTCGGAGGTGTTCGAGGCACATCCAGCTGGGAGGAGGCCTCGGGGAAGACCCAGGACTAGATGGAGAGATTATATCTCCACACTGGCCTGGGAATGTCTCGGGATCCCCCAGTCAGAGCTGGTTAATGTGGCTCAGGAAAGAGAAGTTTGGGGTCCCCTGCTGGAGCTGCTTCCCCCGCTACCCGACCCCGGATTAGCGGATGAAAATAGATGGATGGATGGAATCGCATGTCAAATATTCTTATTTTACACCGTCACTGGTCCTGTTACCAAAGAATCTTTGCTAAAAAGATCTTTGGCTGCTACTATTTTTACCCTTTGATGCACCCTTACTTGTTGTCACGCTGCCACAGACACTTCCTACCTCCCGCTGCAGCCATGGAGATGAACAACAACACAGTCCCAGATGGCTCCGTTGACAAGTCAAAAGCAGTATGCACCTTGCGTGAAATGGAATTAAAATATCATGAAAGCACTTCGAGCTTAAGCTAACGTTACCATCAACGAGCTAAGTACACAGCCAGTACAGCTAATCAGGTTGATGCTAGCGGACTGAGGCAAAGCACTATTTTGTGTAAGTTATATACATTGTCATTGCAGGGCACAATTGTTGCACGCATACATAGCCTGTATGAAACGGAGAAAGCAGTCAAAATGAACACTCCTACTTAAAGCAAGTGCTGTCTCATTGGTTTCAAATGAATTCAAAAATAATGTAGCAATGGAGTATTTTGTTTGTTACACACTTTATAATAATGTGTGTACATTTTGTACATGCACTTTTGCTGTAGAATTTTTGAAAGCAAGCTTAAGGAAGACTATATTTCATTTACATTGTTTTACCTCAATCTCCTTGCACCTCTTTTGATTTGAAATAATCAGTGAAATAATAAGTCAAGTTCAAAAACTAACTTTCTTTGCATTAATTTGCTTTCCAATCAATATACACTGGCAATAATTGTTATCATTGTTAATACAGACTTAAAACAGTTAAGATATATAATAACAATAATAATATAATTTTAATCGTGATAAAACATGTGATTAATCACAATTAACTATTGAAATTCAGCGATTAATCGCGATTAAGAAAAAATGAATCATTTGACAGCCCTAATTTTTATATTTGCAATTGTCACCAGCGTTTTGTGTTTCCCTTTAGATAGCTTAAATAAAAACATTTCCACCATAAATTGGTGCAGATAATTTCACCAGAAAGCACAAAATTACAATTTTAATGTTCAACATTTTCTGGGTATTTTCTAGGTATCTTCTCCTTTGTTAAGGCAAACATATGCTCTCACATTTAACAACTACAATACTCCATAAATTCTCTACAATGCAAGAAAATAGTTTGAGGCAGTTTCTGGGGGGAAGATTCCCAGATACCAGGTTAAATTTGGTCTCCCAATTTAGGCTACATTGTCTGGAGGTTGGCAAGTAGGCCTATGCTGATCACACTAAACTGCCCATGACTATTGACTTGGCATTTCATCAATACATACTGGGGAACGTGGCTCCCTGATGATTAAAGAGGGATGACTCCTGCTGTAGGAAATGACACAGAAGGCCTACTCATAAAATGCACCTACCCCCAATACTGAATCTCACTCCCAATTAAATTGTAAAGTTGGCAACCCTGTGCATACCACTAAGGCTACGTTCAAACTGCAGGCCAAAGTGATGCAACTTTGAGGTCATAATCAGATATGTGGCTCTCTTCCTTCTCGCTTTCAACTGCTCACAAATTCTCTTTCTTACACCTGAAATCCACCGGGTCACAAGCTCTCTTCTGCTATACATGCATGCTACTTATCTGAGTGGACGCAGTAGAGCGAGAGAGAGAGAGTTGTGGGGAAAATGCATTGTACAGCGCCAGAAACAGTAATGAATGTCATGGAAAGGACAGAAAGTTGTGAACATTTGTCATAATTCGTAGGAATATGTAACTCTGGGAGATACAGGAGAGAAACACGGAGTCTCACATGAAATTCGGGAGGGTTAGCTAACTGGATCTAACCTCTGTGGTTCTTTTTTTACTTCTGTACGACAGTGTGCTGCGTTTGATGTCGTGTTATTCTTCTGTGCATGTGGGACACTTTCAGGCCATGGACAGTTCACACTGGAGTCTGATATCGGCCACATTTAAGCAATAACGTGAACTGTCAAACAAAAAAATCGGATCTGTGAAAACAATCGGAATTGAGCATTAAGGTCTGCAGTCTGAATGTCGCCTAACATCTTTGTCATCAAAAAAGTGAAAACATGATGAAGCCAGATGAAGTCGAGACAGATGACAGCAAAAATAAGAGATAAAAACATCATAAACTTCCCAGATGGAAGTTGCTGATGTGGCACAAATGTTTTCAAACTTCGCTGAAGTTGACTGTTTTACCTGACAGGTAATTAAGTTAGTCCAACTTTAGCTATGCAAATAAAAACTGTTGTTTGATAGCTAGAAGCTGGCCATAATCACTGAGAGAAGTGAAGAGTTTCCTGTCAATGTTGTATAATATGTAGTTGGGTTAATTTGATGTAGTTATTCTCCAGTGCTGTGTTTTGGCTTTGCTACGTGGATAGAAATGTATTTATTAATTATTTGACTAATAATTAATCTAGCCTACACACTTGTGCTTTGTGTTTTTACATTTGCACAGACACATTTAGTCAATGTCAATGGTGCATGTCACTGACAAAAGCATTTTTTATGTGTGTCATTGTGCGCTGTCACTAATAGGATCATGTTTTCATGTGAAGATGCGCTTTCATCTGTTATAGTTTTTCATGTGTGAAGGTGCGCTGTCAGCTATTATAGTTTTTCTGCACTCCATTCTCCATTTTTTAAAAGCACACCCATTTCCCTAAACTCAAACACAAATCCCTTCATTTCTCATTGCCTACACCATGTGGTCACTGGGAAACCTCTCACATTCAGTATTGTTCACTCAATCAGCACAGGGTGAGCTCAATTAGCTCACAACTACTCAGGTGGAAAGACAAACAGTCAAAATTGATAAGACACCAATCAGAAGCTTCAATAGACAGATAGAAGGGCCAGAGTCAGTTCATTTAGTTTTGGAACAATGGATCCAGAGAAATCTGAGGGAAGAGGTGTAGGACACCAGAGAGGAAGAGGAGGAAGAGGAACACTAGGAGTTGGAGGAGGAGATGGGACAGGAGGAACAGGAGGAGTAGGAGGAGGCGGAGCAGGAGTAGAGTGGTGAAGAAGGAGGTGGTGGAGGTAGGGGGAGGAGGAGGAGAACAAGAATCTCTGGCCTGTCCCAAACCAAAGACAGGATGCTGGGGCAGAATAATTAGTTGTTTGGTGTGTTGTACTGTACAGCACACTAATATAAAATGTGCAAATGTTTACATTTGTTATTTCTTTTGTGTGTTCATGTGAAAAGGTTTTTGAGGGGAGAACCACAAGCAACATTACTAATAACCATTTTTTGTAGTGTTGTTTTGAATTTATCTCACCAGTGTGTAAGACTGTGTTGTAGTGTGTGTTTCTGAGGGCTTGTGTGTGATGTCTGAGGACAAAGTTTGTTTTTTCAGCAAGACTGAATGGTTTTGAGTGGAAAGCTTCATTTTGACTTGAAAATATGATGTTTGGGGAATTGGGTGAGACGTTGTGGATTTGTGTTTAGAGTTTTGAGAAAAAGAGGCATCATTTCAAGACGTGTGAGAGAAAAACTGAAAGTTAGTCTTTAAAGGAATCTTTAAACTCAACCGAAATTTTGACTGATAAGGCTAACTAAAACTGGACTTTAGTTTAAGAGTGAATGTGTGTGTGTGTTTGGTTTCCACGGCGTTTGCTCAGAGGTTGGATGTTGCTAGTCTTAGCTGGCGGCCTGCAGCTCTGTTGGTCTCACACTGTTTAGGAGAGGCTTATCTGGAAGCTTAGATATACGACACACACACACACACACGCACACCTAAACCTAGAGTTCCCACCACGACTCTGCAAAGCCAGAAAAAGAAACAGACAGAGGAGGGAGGGCAGGGAACCGGTGCATGGACAACGCCAGTCGACGACATCAAGGAAGAAATGAAGTGAGATTTCAGACATAAGGCTTTGAAAAAGCAGCAAAAGGAACAGCGGGGGTGAAGTCAAACCCCCACAGAGGAGCCCCGACTCCCTGCTTTCCCCTATTGGCACCCCCCCAACCCCCAATTCTGCCTTTCGCCCTCCTCTTGCTCTGTTCTCCTCTCCTCTTTTTGACATGCTGTGTCTCTGTCCTAGCCTCACCCAGCTTAACCCGGTCTTCTTCTCCAGCCTCCTCCTCGCTCTCGATCCTCCCCCATCATTCGCTCCTCGACCCGTCCCTCACCCTCTCGAGTTTTTTCCCCCTCCCCTCTCATACCGTCACCCTGGAAAGCATTCAGGATGGCTTATACTGTGCTGCCTCGCTGTCTTCGCTCACTAATGCAAGTGTTCAGCGGATTAAAGGAGAATGTGTTGACTGTGCCATAAACCATTTCCATGGCTCTTGATCACAAAGTGGAGCTGACTCCTGACAAAAAACAAGAAGAACAAAGAACATGACAACCTCATACTAATTCAGCCGGTATTGATGAAACACATACCACACACACACAAACACATATATACACACCCTAAATATACCCTGGTTCTCGTCCTGGCTCAGGGACTGAGCCCAGTTCATTAGTTCAGCTTACATAAGTATGCTAATGAGGCACTGATTTTATTGGCCTCATTACACCGCAGGGAATTGGCCCGATAAAACAGAGTTATGTAAGAGAGGAGAGGACCAGAGTTTAACATCTGCCCCTTCATGGCACTGAGCCCATGAGGCACTCGTCACCAGCACCAGGCTGTCTTTACACTGATAGAGAGACAGAGGGTGAGACGTAGAGAGAGACAGATCCCTGGCCAAATCCACTTTTGGCAGGCCTGTAAGTGGGAGGGTGTATGTGTGTCTGTGTGTTTGTGCAATTTGTTTTTGTCTTCCCTTTTTGTGCCTGCTTCTTTGCCAAAGCTGAAATTTCATGGCTGGGGACTATCAGAGGTGATTTTGAGTGCAAAGCTGAATTATTTCTTTTTGTGTCTGATACAAGCGCCTTGGGACATAAGTGTGTGTGTGTGTGTGTGTGTGTGTGTGTGTGTGTGATTGTGTGTGTTTGTGTGTTACAGGGTATTTCATGTGTTTTTGCACCCCGCAGATTTCTGTCCTGAAAAATGTTGTCAGCTGTTTGTTCTCAGTCCAGTGTATCAATCAACATAAAGAAGTGTACACTCTGAAACCAAGCTGTCTGTTTCTTTGCATGTGGGCCTAAAAGCTTTGTGCTCCGATCCCTCGCCTCAACCAGGCGAGTTGAATTAGTGGCTAGCTAAGGGCTGCTACCTTTTATACTGTAACAGATATTATCCCAGACCTTTTGAATAACTCTGGATAATGGAGAGATTTGTTTAAATAACAGTAAATGACTTTGACTCCAGCATTACAGCGAGCTGATCTCATCAAAAACATACCCTGCAGCTGAGAAAGTAATTACCTGCTAAGATGAAGCTGCGGTACGTTTGTTTGCAATAAATTGCTCCACACGTTTCTAGTCATGCACAGAGCTAAGCTGTGAGGTCACAGAGAGCTGTATTACAGTTTTTCTCGATTGCTTAAACACATTTCTTGAAATTATGCACATCCTATTTTTCAGGTCAAAATGAAGCTTTCCACTCAAAACCATTCAATCTTGCTGAAAAACCAAACTTTGTCCTCAGACATAACACACAAGCCCTCAAAATCTGCTGAGCTAAGATGGCTCCTAGTCCAATGTCACTATCAGTGTAGACAATAAATGGTAGTTGAAAATCAGGATGTCCCAAGATCGGAGGTGAAACAAGATGTTGCTTTAGGCATTCAAAAGCTTCCTGACATGCGTGGGTCCAGTTGAATCTAGGTACTTTACGTTTGAGGGTGTTCAGCGGTTCAGTGAGCTGTGAGAAGCGGGGCACAAATCTGTGATACCAACCAGCCATTCCGAGGAACCTTTTAAGCTCCTTTGGAAACCTCTATCTGGTAGTCTTTGTAGATTATTTCACAAGATGGGTCGAAATGTTTCCACTACGAAAGGCAACAGCAGAAACAGTTTCTCTAATCTTGACAAGAGAAATTCTGACACAGTGGGGCGTCCCAGCCTACATTCTCTCCGACCAAGTAACACAGTTTATCTCAACAGTATTTGATGAAACCTGTAAGAGATGGAACCTACAACAGAAAAGGACCTCACCTTACCATCCACAGACAAACCTAACAGAGAGAGTCAATCGAAATGCCCAGACCAGGATCTTTTTGCCAGCAGACCGCCCAGTCGTAAGTCAGCTAAAGCATTTTTCTTTGTTGCCCAGCTGTTTTTTTTCTTTTGTGTGTGTGTTGCCACTCGAACCTTAATTTTGTGATTAATTGAATTATTGATTTTGCTGGAAGACTGAGATGAATTTATGTCGTTACTTTGAATGAACTGAAAAGACAATATTTTGTGGTTTTCTGCATGAACTGAAAAGACTATTTTGTGCTTTTGTGAATCGATTGGAAAGAGCCTATTTTGTGGTTTTTTTGCTTACCAAGAGAATACTGAACGCAGATACCCTGAGAGGACAATTTGAGTTTTTTTACAAAGCATAATTTTGTGGTTTTTGTTTTGTGTGTGTGCATTATCCCAATACAAGCTGTTTTTTTATTGTGCTTTCAAAAACTCCTGAGTTGTGGATTTCATTATACTGGTGTCATTCAACGTGGGGGGTCCATATTTTGATATATGGGTCCTTCGTGACATTTGATAAAAAAAACAAAACATTAGTAGCCTATCTTATATGTCAGGAGAGAGACCTGACTGACACACCAGACATAAATAAATTAAGGGTCAAACTGTTACAACACACTACAACACAGTCTTACACACTGGTGAGATAAATTCAAAACAATACTACATAAACTGGTTATAAGTAATGTTGCTTGTGGTTCTCCCCAAAAAAAACCTTTTCACATGATGAACACAAAAGAAATAACGTGTAAACATTTGCACACATTTTTCTTCCTTATTCCTTGGTGTACTGTACAGTAAAACACACAGACACGGAGTGAAATCTGCTCCCTACCCGCGTAGGGTTTACATACAGCGGCCAACTTTCGGACGAACTATCCAATCCCCCCAGCGTAAATAGGATCTGAAAACATGTTGTGTGTGATGGGCTTCCAGCTCCATGACTCTAAAAGAAATCCCCTCTGTGGGGGTCAGTCCTTGGGTCCTAAAGAAGAAATACAAGAATTACACACAAGCAAAAGATTTAATTTTTGGTAATATGCAGTTATGCCTTTTCAGAATACATATTTTACCTGTTGGTTCACTGGAAGTTTCTGACAATTGATGCCACTGTTGAGCGGGCCACATTTGGCTGCTTTCTGAGACCAGTCTCTTCCAGTGATAGCCCATGGCTGATTACCTGGTCAATCACAGTAGCCCTAATGTCATCAGAGACTACAGCTCTTGGTCATCTCTGCTGTTGTCTTACTCCACCACGCATGCAGACTCCTCTCCCTCTCCGTACCACTCTTTCTCCTCCGTCTCTTGCAGGCTCCATTTTGAAGTGGAGGTGTAATAAAACATTCCAAAGATGCCTCCTTATATAGGTGGTGAAAAGACCAAGGTAGGGCACTAACTGAGATGGGAATGACCTGTCGTTGGTATCATTTACATAATTTCAATCATCTCATCAATACTATTTCACCATTTGAATGTATGTAAGGTTTTGATCTTAAACTGAGTTTTGAAAAGACTGTGAGCATTTGCAAAATTGGCTGTGGATACACATGGTTTTTCTGGTGGCTGACTGAGTGCGAAAAGAATTCTTGAATTTTGAAAACTGTGGTCATTTAATGTGTTAAATCAATACATTTTGTATTACAGCAAGGCAAGAGTTAGTCACAGTTTGGTCCACATGGACATCTGTTGTGCCAACAGTGTGAAGAGTTTTGACAATGTGACTTTTTTTGACCAGTTTTGACCAGTGCAGGTTGACAATTGAATAAAAACTGTAATATAATGATTGAATATTATATGTAATAAAACAAGTAGTCTATCTTAAAGTGGTATCTATATTTAATACCACACCTGTCCCCAAATGCCTCAGGTCTTTTTAAGCTGTTTTAAATGTACAAATAACATCTTGCCTTTGTTCAGTGGTGAATAGTTGGAGCTGAACACCCCAGGTCTGGAATTTGCTGACAGGTACAGTATGGTGGAGCTCTAGGGAACCGCCTCCTATTACAGAATAACAGTGACCTTTAAAACGTCCCATCAGACACCCTAGGTGGTCTTGGTAAAACAGCTGTTACTGTAGCTCAAAGCCACACACCACCACCAGCACCACAGCTCATTGTCCCATTCTGCTTGGTTCAGTTCTGCTCTAAAAGCCTCACACAAGTTTTTTCAGGAAACTGCAGGATTTTGCAATATACATAGCTTGACAGGGACCATTCTCTTCTCTGCTGTCTGCTGGACTGGTGGTGGTTTGTATCTGTTGAAGAAGGGATTCAGCAATCAGTGTCCCAGGCACATATTTTTGTCCACAGCTGATAAGCTTGATATTTCAGTATCGGGTATACATCTCGACAGAATGTGGCCAGTTTGTTTACACTGTAAAATCAGGATTATAGACCATGAGACTTTGGGCACACTGGTCTCGCTGTGACCGTATACAGAGGTGAACAAAACAAAACAGGCTTTGTCCCAGAATTTCAATTTGGAACGGTGCTGTCTGTTTCAAGGAGCTTTAACATCCTTTGTCCAGTCAAAAAGACTCACTGACTGATATTGCTAGTTCCCACACACAGGCCACCACTCTGAGTTACCGTTAATCACTTGTCAGACTGCTATAAGTGAATACTTTTTAAATTGTTGTATTGCACGTGTTTAGGACCTCTGCTGGATGCTTGAAGAAGATATCAGCTGCAACTGCCAAACTGTAAAAAACTAAAGACCAACCAGCACTGGCTGTCCTGGTAGTCATTTTTGGCACTTGAACAATCACTCTCCTTCCTCTTCTGCAGCCTGCAAATTGTACTTCTAACACTGGCTGAGTAGTTTTTCCCTGTGTTCTCCAGGACTCGCAATTATTGATCAAATAAAAATCTGAAATGCCAGCAGGGAATACACACTCCAGCAGGCAGATTTATCAAAGGTTGGCTGTTAATGAAGTCACACCAGGCAGACAGAGTGAAAAAATGTCAAAGTGACATGCAGGTTTTCAACTAAAAGACTAGAAATCTGGTAAATTAATTGATGCCCTTGTGATTTGCTTTGATAATCATTTTAATGTCACCACAATCCTACTTTGGGAAATACTTACAGGACATTTACACCATACCTTTTAAAACAATCTATACTTTTTAATGTAAAAATGTCGTGCAGACTGAAAGCCAGTGTTCGTGATTCAATGGGTTTGATGAAAAGACCAAAAGACCTTGTCAGATCAGGACAGCCTCTGGCAGAGTTTCCTGTCTAGCGCTGGTGGACTGGTGAGACTGTTTTCAGCCTCCCAGTCACGGAATTTGGATGACTTTTCCTTTCTTCTGCAATCCTGTGATGGAGCATAGCACATAACACAAGAGTTAACTTGTGTGCCTTACCGCCTTGTGATTTTGTGTTTTGTGTGTTATTTCTGTGCTATGCTATATATTTGCAAGTATGCATAAACTGCATCTCTGTGTGTGTGTGTGTGTGTGTGTGTGTGTGTGTGTGTGTTATTATGTGTGTATGCTGGTAGCGTGAGCAGGAGTGTATGTTTTCAGTGCTTCCGTGACTTGCCAGGAAGCCCCCCTGCTGTGCTGCTGAGTGCCTCCCCTTCAGACACATTAAAATAAGATGAGTGTGTGTCTATGTGTGAGAGTGCAGCAGTGCATGTGTGTGTGAAGTAGAGAGGGAAGGAGATAGTAAGAGAATAGAGAGTTAAAGGAGAGATTAAAGGATTGCAAACACACACATCATGAAGCAATCTCTGTATGCGCAGTTACACTGCACACATGCAAACATGCCTTTTATCTGCACGTGTGTGTGTGTGTGTGTGTGTGTGTGTGTATGTGTGTGTGTGTGTGCAGGAATGTGTGTGTTGGAGTCCCTGTGGGCCATTAAACTAAGATGAGTGCCATGCTGGATAGCAGAGAGGGAGAGATAGTAGAGGAAGAGGGAGGAGGAGGAGGAGATGTGTACATGGTGGGTAATTGGCTCTTAAGTGCAGCACGCGTCTTTACCCAAGAGCATCTCCTCTCCGCTCTTCTCATGGCTGCTGTTTGTTGGGCTGCAAACTCCGTCCACTTATCTCCTCAGCCAGCAATCACTCCACTGTTAAACACACACACTCTTTATCATTGACTTACATGTTTTCTTCTATTCTGTCTGGCTCTCCATTCTTACTCCTTACTCCCTCCACCTCGTCTCAAATTTATTTGAATCTGTGTTTTTCACTTTGTTTATTAAAGGACCAATCATGCCTGAACAAAAGCTGAACAAAATACCCCACCCTACAGATTTATAATGGAAAGACTGCATATTGGGTATATGCAGTTAAAAGATGTGGTTGTTGCTGGAAGGCTCTAAAGTATAGACACTATTAGGTGGCATCATGGGAATTCTTTGGACCTCCACCCATACAAGGGACTAAACGTCAGCATCAGCTGTATCAATTCTAAAATGTAATGTAGAATTTGTTAATTAACCTAATGATTAATCCCCATATGCAAAATGTATATTTTTCCAGTAGCATGCAGATCATATCTGTTCAATGCCAGACTGTATATATGCTGCACATAGAAACACATAACTTATTGTCATACTGTAGTCATTATTTACAGCACCTATACTGCTGCTCTGCCCTTACCACAACACCATATGTGTATATTACACAGTAATAATCTGTATAAAAAAGCTATATGTTTAAGTTTACTTACATCTTGTTATCTTTCTGTAGCTGAATGTGTGTATTGTATCCCACTGTAAATTGAGAGCCACTGAGAACCAACATCAAATTCTACACACATGTAACCGTCAAATCGGTAAGATAGACGCTGTGCGCATTTACACACGAGCTACAGCAGCATAACTCCATATTTAAATCTCCCGACATGCCGACAGGATCAGTCAGAATCTAATTTTAATTCATGTTCTGTGTTCTTCTCCACATCCAAAAGGTCTCACGCACAGTCCAGGTTCATACAGAGAAACTGTTTGGAGCCTTCCTCCTGATCAATCCTGAGCTCTATCAGAGTGTCTAAATTATTTCAGGAGCTAAAAGTTCAATTCTGTTTTCCTCTGCAGAGTTTTCTCAGAGTCTTTTCCTGTCAAGTTTACAGTTTTTAGTTTTGCTGCATAAATCTCCCACGATGTTTGCTGTGACATTACTGCGAGCATGTAAACGTTTAAAATGACTGACAGCAGCCTCTCTAATCATCAAAGTAAAATGAAAGTAAAACACTCATACATCAACACAGCACATTAAAGAACCCCCCTGGAAAGCTACAAGGACCGGTAGAGGTGGGCTAAATCAGAGAAAATAATTAGTTGGGGGGGTGGGGGCAGGTGGATGATTTATGCGTAAATTATTATTCAGATATGTCAGAGCC
>NW_024040843.1:0-22383 GCF_014851395.1 Micropterus salmoides | reverse complement strand
AAACAGCTCGTGTTGTTGGCTGAAGTGGCATCTATCTGCATGTAGATCCTGCTCCCTACGTCGTACTCCAGAGGGTATGAATTTGGATCAATCATGGTTTGGAATTGGTTATCAGGAAAGAACTCAAACTGGTAAGTGAAAGTACCAAAGCCTTTCTCCCACACTGTGATACTTTTCCTGTGTGCTGTGTAGCCAAGTGTCACGTTCCCCCGTTTGGGGTACTGGCAGTAGAACTGAACTTCCAGCAGGTGTTTCCTGGTGATCAGGTCTTCTGTGTTGTCGACCGCGGTGATTTCATTCTTAAAAATGAGGTTGTCATCATCTTCCTGTGGAGGAAAAGGTTATGGATTCAGTCCTCACACTGCTAATGAAAAGGAAAATCTACACCAGTAACTGAGAGAAGAGCACAGTGGGCAATAAAACTAATCACCCTGCCTCACCTCGATCTGAGTGCCGCAAGCATTGAGGGGGATGACAGCGATGATGTGAGTGCTGTTGGAGTGTGTGCGGAGGCTGCAGACGGTGTTGGTGGGGTCACTGAGCCGCAAATGATCCTCATTGAGTCCAGAGAATGAAGATTTCTCAACCTCTACTGTCATTGTGGACTGACTGCAGATCACATTGGCTACAACTAGAGCAAAACATATATTTAAATGATTTACTAAATACTTTGCTCAAAACTGTGTATTTCTTATAAAAACTATTGTGATAAAACCTGCATTAATATCAGCATTGTGTTTTTAAGTATTTCTGCCCTCTACTGGTCAAAAATTGCTAAATGCAGCTTTAAAGGTTCCCTGTAAAACCTCTAGTAGCGCTATAGAGTTCTTTCTGGGACGAGATGACTTGCACTGTACACATGCATTCACACGGGTGTGGTGATACTGTCATAATGCTGTTACACTATTGCACTGATCTACAAGCGGCAGTAATGGACCAAACATGCAGCAATGCGCCGACAAAGACAGAAAAAAGATTGCTAGCTAGTAAATATGGATGTAAAAAAAGATTTTAAATACTTTAAAAATGGGCTTTGCAAATGTTTTATGAGGAATGAAATGCACTAGCTTACATTATATTTGGTGAAAACACACACCATCACATTCTGCGCTACAAAAAGTTTCCCCATGTATCATCAGCTTCAGACTCACCTTGCGTCGCCACAATGTCCACCAGAACACACCTCATCTCAGACTGATAGATGTCAGCCCTGAAAGGCATCAGTGAACACGGACTTAACACTTTTAACTCATTCAATTAAGCTGATATGTCATTGTGAAAATCAAAATTGTTTTGAATCCAAATTACAGTCAAAAACGAAGTCTATTTTCCTAGCCCTCCCAGCAGTCTCGAAAAAAAGACTGAAAAGTGTGTAGAAAGATAAATTAAGGTATCCACACACATACTAATTCTGTCATAAAGGAAATGAACCCAAGGCTCACCCTGTCACTGACTCAACAGCAAAGCAGATGGGGTAATGAGCTCCCAGGTCATCTGGAGTTGGCGTCCACCTAATGACAAACTCATCATGTGTGGTCCTGTGCTTTTGGATATTCAGTGGCCCACTGATGATGATATCACGTATTCTGTATGAAAACAAAACAGAAACCAGAGATTTCCTCGTTACTGCTGGGTTTATCTACCTTGTTGAAATCATGAGAATGTTATCCTGCCACACTGATCACGCTGGTTCTCACTTACGTTGCATATGCAGCTTGTGCTTTGACTCTGATCTCCACCTCTTTGTTGACCTCTGCTTGGATGTGTGCTCCATTTTCAGGTGTTGGGTTCACAAACTTTGGCAAGAAGAGTCCCTCCTGACATGAAGGAGCAGGTGGGTCCACTGGAGTATAAAAAAGATAAATAAACTATCAATACCTGCCACTGGATCAGAACTTTTAACCTTTTGCACTCTGGCCACACCTATGCATCCAGAGATGTCACACCAAGTGTTGACTAAACTGACGCCACTAAACAAGTATGTTCATTCCTAACCTCAGTTTATTTGTGGCAGTGTGTGGTGAAATAGAAGGAAACCACATGTAATGATCAAAACATTGTCAGAAGTTGATGAATTGTTTACAGGCTAAATAAAGCTTTTGAAACCCCATTGGATCAAATGTGGGAAAAAACAGGACAGTTTTTATTCATTCATGAAGAGCTGATTTTTTGGAAAAACTTTCATTTTCACATTTTCACAGGACAGATCTTCATGGTGGGTTTCTGGTCAAACTTTTTGGGGGTGCCTGGATGCCTGTATTTCAATCCATGTGTAATGTCACAAATGAAGGTGTGGCTAGAGGTCCTGCATGAAGGTTTCAACCCAGTGAGGACTGTGAAGCTGCACGTTCTTGCTCAATGTGATTGAGGCTCACTAAAATGTATAGAAAAACCCAACTTACCAAGTACAGAGAATTGCAATGGTAGTTTACTGAGAGGAGGAGTGGTGGAGTGCAGGTGTGTCCTGCTGCTAGTGTATCGCAGAGTGGTAGTTGCTTCAGTGGTTGGGGTTGTTGTGGAAAAAAACCACTCCCATGGGTCATATGTCGGTTCTGCTGTTGTAATTTGTCCTGTGGTTGCAGTGGTTGGGGTTGTTGTTGAACCAAACCACCACCATGGGTCATATGTCGGTTCTGCGATTGTAGTTGTTACTGGGGTTGTTGTGGGAAAAAACCACCACCATGGGTAATCGGTCGGTTCTGCTGTTGTAATTTGTCCTGTGGTTACTTCAGTGGTTGGGGTTGGGGTTGTTGTGGGAAAAAACCACCACCATGGGTAATCGGTCGGTTCTGCTGTTGTAATTTGTCCTGTGGTTACTTCAGTGGTTGGGGTTGGGGTTGTTGTGGGAAAAAACCACCACCATGGGTAATCGGTCGGTTCTGCTGTTGTAATTTGTCCTGTGGTTACTTCAGTGGTTGGGGTTGGGGTTGTTGTGGAAAAAAACCACCACCATGGGTCATAGGTCGGTTCTGTTGTTGTAATTTGTCCTGTGGTTGCTTCAGTGGTTGGGGTTGGGGTTGTTGTGGAAAAAAACCACCACCATGGGTCATAGGTCGGTTCTGTTGTTGTAATTTGTCCTGTGGTTGCTTCAGTGGTTGTGGTTGGGGTTGTTGTGGAAAAAAACCACCACCATGGGTCATAGGTCGGTTCTGTTGTTGTAATTTGTCCTGTGGTTACTTCAGTGGTTGTGGTTGGGGTTGTTGTGGAAAAAAACCACCACCATGGGTCATAGGTCAGTTCTGCTGTTGTAGGGATTGTGGTTGGTGCTGCGGTTGTAGCTTGTCTCTTTCTCAGTGGATCCCTGGAGGATCTGGATCCATCAGTGTAGGCCAGAGAGATGCGCCCTTGTGGGAAGTCCTCCACCACCAACTCAAATCCATACGCTCTGGCGTCGGCATAAGAGTATCGGTAGTGTAATGTGCAAGAGCCCTGACAATGTGAACATTTAGTAGTTAAGGGAGGCAAAGCATCAATCCAGTGTTGTACAATGTATTGGGAAATTGATTTTTCAACAAACCTGATCCAAGTCGAAGCCTGAAGGTTGGTTGCACGAGCTGCACTCAGTACCTATGATATTTCCATATCTGCATCGAACTTTGTCACCATCAGGATCAAAGGACATCAGCTTGTATGTCCGTGGGCAGTTCTGAGGAACTCTTGAACAGACACATTAACACAAGTTAGTAAGAGTCTACAGCAGTCCTGAGTGCTGTTGTGAAACAATCACACATATGAACCAGCCTCGGTTCTTCCCTTCCACAGTTTTAAAAATCCAGTGTAACCAACCTGCAAATGTGAAAACTGTTTAAATAATTGTGTACAGAATATACTGTTACTTTTAATCCAAATTTCAGATATGTGAATAACTATTTATTGAAATGTGTAAAAAAAAAAATAGTGGGTTCAGTCTCAAATTGTCTTCATGGAGTCACAGTGCCCTATTCATGACAAAAAAGTGTGACCTCTACAGCATTAACTGATAGAAAAGTAGTTAGTTACATCTTTAAATTATTTGCTTAACTTGTTCAGTTAATCCTTTGAAGTAGTTGTTCCCTCTTTGAGTTTTAAAATGAGTACAAGTTATTTGTAATTGCAATTGTGAGTAGTCAAAACATTCTAGTTAAGTAATACCATAATTGTCTAGATATACCACAGTCACTCAGTAATTTGTGATTGTCCTGTTTTCTGTTAGCCTTCATATTATCTGGTTTATCAGTAGAAAGTATGTTTGAGAACAACAATTTTAATTGTTAAAGTTTAATTAGGAATTGTTCCCAACTTCTCATCTTGTGTCACGTTTTATCTCTTCTTTTTTTTTTTTACTGCTGGCTGTTGATGACCTGATTTCTTTTTTCAAGGGTTTTGTTCTATGTCTCCTTTATTCAGCCTTGTTTATTTACATGATCAGCTTAATTCAGTTATTACTGGTTTGGACTCATTCTTGTTTTCTTGTCTTAGCACAAATTTAATCCATGCAACGCTCTCTTAGGACAGCTACGGTGGCTGTAACAGCACAAAAGGTGTCTCTCTGAAACAGCAGAGAGTGGCCAGTCAAGAATGAGGTTTCTTTAGGTAGATGTAGAAATTATATTTAAAAAATAGGTGATTAGGTTATATATGATGAATTTGGGATAATGTATCCTCGCCAAAACTGCCCGCCAGCAATAATATCTGGCTATCACGGCATGATAATAGGAACAGTGTTGAACTCATGAGTATTTCCTCGCTGCTAAATCTGATTGTGAAGTCTAAAATAACTTTCCACTGCATGCATAATACACGGCAGATGTGTGTGTGATGTTGCAGCCTTGCAAAGTGTAAAAAAAAAACCCCATCATTTTCAGAGAGTTTCTCTCATAGAAGTAAGAATAAATTTCAGGAAATATTCAAGTTTTTAACTTTGATTTGTGATTTAGTTTCTTATAAATCTACCACTTAAATCTTTAATCCCTCTCCCCTGGCTCCAATTCTTTTATTACAATGAGCATAATGTGCAGTTGTACGTTTACATCTTCATGATATTACGATATAATGATATAAAAGAAGAGTCCATAAAATACATGGGCCTATTAGAGAATTAGCCTACAATAAGAACACTGTGAAGATAAAATTTACTCCATGTGATGCCAACAAGCCTTCTTGGCTTTGTCGGCCACCACAATGTTAGATTTAGCCGTTAACGTGTCTTTAAACTCCTCAAATCCTGGCACAATCAACCTGCATTCTTCTGGGGAAATACGGAGCATGCGCCGTGGCGAAAAAAACTCTGTCTGCTTAAAAAATAAACTATCTGATTATTATATTTTTGCCTAATTACAATTTATTACAACAAGGATCTACAACCTGCGTCCATTCATTCCCTTATCATTTGAGAACCAAATTCTTTTCACAATATCGAAACGTGATTTTTAATTGAACCCGTTTTAATCCTGTTCAAATGTCGGTTTGTTGCATTTTGTTGTAGCCATATAATCGTTGTTCTTTTGTCTTATATATATCCTCATTTCTACCCAACAGAAAAATTGTGCAAATGAATTTACTTTTCGGCTTTTTTAGATTGTCATGTTTTCCCCCAAACTAGGCAGGTAGTCAAATAAATTTAACAGCCTTAATTTTCAATGAAAATAATGAGTATAAATCCACTAATTTTTACATGATTATAGCATTTTCCAAATTATGGCTTGGTATGGATGACGGCATGTTTTTGTTTGTAAACATAGCGTGGAATACAATCCAAGTAAAAATGTGTATTTTCTTATTGTAAAATGAAAATAGAGCACTGTCTTATTTATAGTAAAATGATTTATTGTGTTGATAAAAAAGAATCTTTTTAAAAATGTTGCTTTCAGCCTAATTCCAGTATTTTTGGACAGGCACAGCTATCTGGCTGCCACTGTGGAGGTATTTCTCTACTGCTGATGGGCAAAGTAGGACATTTCCCACAGGTTCTTTAACAAAGTGATTAGAAGTTATCTTGTTTAATGATAATAGCAGGGGACTCACCGTAGAAAAGGGAGAATGGCAACTTCTGGTGATTGGTTTGGTTTTCCAGTGTCAGATCTTGTTCCCAAATCCACATAAGTCATAAGTCTCAAATTACGAACCCAGTTTTGCGTTGGGATCCAACAACAGCTTGCAGCGCTGGTGTGATGGAAACAACACTCTTGAAATACAATATCTAATAAGCAGAACCACAGCAAATACAACTGTGTGCAACTGAAGTTTTAGCAGGATAAATATTATATAAATATTACAGCAATATAGCAAAAATATTCACATCAGTCAAGTCCCCCCCCCCAAAAAAAAAATTTGTAATATCACAATAATACTTTACAAGCTGACAGTAAACATAAATTAAAGATTTTTTTAATTACAATTTTTAATGTATTCAATTGTTATATATGCACATTAAATATTTATATATGCAAATGTAAATACTTCAAATGAGGTACTCATTAAATATGCCCTGATTTACAAATCGCACAATTCCATATTCCAGCACATTGCTAAGACTCAGATTAAATTTTCTGGTTTTATTGTGATAATATACCAAAAGGCCAGACATTTACAGAACAGTTTATCAAAATATTGTTTTTTCATGGATTTAGGTGAAGGCAAACCACGTACCTGATAGGCCAGGGAAATAGTCTGAACAATCCAGTTGCTAATAGTATGTTTGGATGCAGGGAGCCCGGCCCTGGGGGACCCAAAACACACTAGCAGCTGGTCAGCCTTCCTCCAACGGGAAGACCTCAGAGTGTAAATACTCAGTGCTCTGACAGGGCAGAGCAGATGAAGTCTCCTGTCCTCCGCAGTCACATGAGGTGGAGGATGAAATGCCTGCAGCACTGTGGACCCTGCCGCACAAAAAGGCACTTTAGGGATGTATCCTGGACGAGGGTGCAGGATAGCCCTTATATTCCCCGGGGCAAACTCCAGGTTTGCGGGGAAACCGAAAGCGCTTGGAGATCCTCCACCCTCCTCAGAGAGGTGACAGCAAGGAGAAAGGCCATCTTGAGGGTAAAGTGCTTCGCCTCAGCTGACTCCAGGGGTTCGAAGGGGGCCTCAGCCAACGCCCCAAGAACCACCGCCAGATCCCAAGTGGGAACCTTGGACCGAGTCGCAGGTCTCATCCTCCGGGCACCATGGAGGAAACATACAACCAAGGGAAGTTTCCCCAAAGACCCCTCCCTCAGAGGGGTGTGGAAAGATGAAATAGCTGCCATGTACACCTTGAGGGTGGAAGGGGAAAGACCAGCAGAGAACCGGTCCTGGAGGAACTCAAGTACCTGAACCACCGGGCAGGTAACAGGGTCCACCGACAGCTCCCTACACCAAGTGGAGAAAACACTCCACTTCAGGGCACCACGGAGGATCCGTGTGGACAGGGCCCTGGAGCTGAGGAGGGTCTCCATTGCTCCGGCTGTTAGACCCTCCTCTAGGTACTGTGCCCCCTCAGGGGCCAGACCCACAGTCGCCATATGGCGGGGCAAGGGTGAAGAACCCGGCCCTGCGCCTGGGACAGCAGGTCTCTCCTTAGAGGGACCCGCCACGGCGGGCCGTCCAGGAGCGACATGATGTCTGAGAACCACACCCGGGTTGGCCAGAACGGGGCGACGGGCAGTAGGCCAACATTGTCCTGGTGGACCCGCTGTGCGACTGGGGGAAAAGCGTACAGACGTAGCCTCGACCACGAATGTACCACGGCGTCCAGACCCAACGGGGCTGGAGAAACGAGAGAAAACCATAGCGGGCAGTGCGTAGTCTCTTGAGACGCAAACAGATCCACGTCTATGGGGCCGAACTCTTCGCACAAGAGCTCCACCACTTCGAGGTGAAGTCTCCATTCCCCGGGCCTCAGCCCCTGCCTCGACAGCAGGTCTGCTCCCTGATTCTGCTTCCCCGGGAGATACATCGCCCTGAGCGATAGTAACCTCTGCTGGGACCACAGGAGGATCTGACGCGCCAGTCTGTCCAGAGGGCGCGAGCGCAGACCGCCCTGGTGTTTCAGATAGGCCACCACCGCTGTGTTGTCGGAACGAACCAGGACGTGGTGGCCTTGGAGATCGGGCAGGAAACTCCTTAGAGCCTGGAACACCGAGACAGTTGATATGCCACTCGGATTGATGCACCTGCCAGGATCCCCTTGCAAAGCGGCCGTCCATGACCGCGCCCCAGCCCATGAGGGAGGCGTCTGTCGAAATGACCAGCCGGCGACAAGACCCTCCCAGCACGGGCCCCTGGGACAGGAACCAAGTTTCCTTCCAAACTGATAGGGAACGAAGACACTTGCGCGTAACCCAAATCAGACGGAGAGGATTTCCCCTCGGGGAAAAACCCTTGGTCCTTAGCCACCACTGCAGGGGTCTCATGTGCAGCAGTCCAGATGGTATTACGCTGGACGCAGCCGCCAGGAGACCCAACACTCGTTGACAGTGTTTTATAGTGATGGCGTGGCCTAACTTCACCCCTTTCACGGCAGCCAATATGGTAACGCTCCGTGGTTCTGCGAAGCTCCGCCAGATCTTCCTCAGAGGGACCCCCCCTCTGAACCATCTCCTGTAGCAGGTCGGCTTGGTAGGCTTGAAGCACCGCCATGGTGTGCAAGCTCACACCTGCCTGGCCCACTGCCATGTACGCCTTCCCCACGAGCGTGGATGTGGTGCGACATGGCTTGGAGGGTAACGCCGGCTCCTCCAGGGAGGACGCAAGTCGAGAGGAGAGATAGCTCGCAAGCGCATCCTCCACCCGAGGCATCCTCCCATAACCACGGTCCCTAACCCCCATCACATTACTGTAGTTCAGTGATAGGGGTGTGGAAAGCCGTGTAGAGAAGGGTCTGCCCCATGATTACTCAGTTCATCATGTAAATCAGGAAAGAATGGCAGAGACCGGCGTGGAGGTGGTGCGTGGTGCTTAAGAAACCTTTCATCAAGCTTATCACTAGCCTGTGGTGTCTGCTCCTCCTGTGGCTAGTTGATGTTGAGCTTAGCCACAGCTCTAGTCACCACCTCCAGGAGCACGTCATAGTCGGGCACCGCCAGATGACGCCGCCCCGACACCAGGAAGTCATCGTCCACTACGCTGAGCACGTCTGCCTCCTCGGAGTCGGATTGCTGCAGCGTCTTCAGATCCAAACCGTGAGCGGGAGAAGCCGAGAACGGGCTCCCGAACGAGGAAAGGAAGCGTCGGAGCCAGCGGATAAAGGTCGGGAAAAAGCCTCAGCCGTCCCGAAATCCTCCGACATCGCTGTGAACCCCATGAGTGAAGCCGCCGGGCCGCCTCAGCGGCCGCAGGGCCCGCACCACAGGGAGAACACATCCGGCCATCCTCGGAAAAGAGAGCCATGCTGTACCTCAGTACCCGCACGGAAAGGGCTTCGCAACGGGCGCAGGCAGCCCCCTCAAGAGCTCCATCTCCAAACATGAGACACACATCTCATGAGAATCTCCATCCGTGATGTACCGAGGGCAAGAAAAAACACACCTTCTGTACATCTGGTTGCCGGACATGCTGGTAGACTTCTTCTTCAGGTAAGACATACTGCTTGTAGGACTGGAGCTTTCTTCAAACAACATACAGAGCGCCTGCTGACTAGAAAAAAGCTAATGATGAGTGTGTACAGGTGTGCTTTATACTCCTCCGGTTATTCCGTCACACCTTACCGTTCTAGCAACAAGCCAATAGGATTGGAGTGATTTCATTCACGTTCAGACCCGCTACGCCTAGAGGCGTTCCCATAGTGTCGTAACCGACGCAGTTCGAGTTCCCTCGAAAGGGAGCACTAGCTAACATTGTGCTCTAGAAAACAAGCTTTCAAATGAAATATGATTCAATATGGAGAGTTTTTAAAAGGCCGGTCAAACTTGTACTTGGACAGTGTGAATAAAGCTGAAATTTACAGGATCTGAAGTTGATAAACTTGGTATAATGGTATATATATATATATATATATATATATATATATATATATATATATATATATATATATATATACACGCACACACATATATATAGAGAGAGATTGTTTTGTACATTTTATGAAAGTATGGTAATAAAAAACAGATTAAAGCAAAATCATAATTTTGGACTGTGGTGTCTCACCTTAAGTAATGCAAAAAATAAATAAAATCTTACTTTATTTGAAAGGGTTGTCACTTGGGATACTTCTTGTACTGACTGTTTCAGTTTCACACCATTGGTTGTTATATTGTGGTGCATTGTTGCTCCAGTCAACTACGCCTCTCTCACTTTTGGTATTATAGCCACAGTTGCCGGTGTAACAAAACCAGTTGAGAGAGTTCTGACAGTCATCAAAGGTTGCCCTGTTGCGAAGGTCAACCTGTGGAAAAAGATCAGATTAAGTAACTGTACAGCTAGAGATGGTTCTTCTGAAGCTATAGGACATTTTTGTTAGTATATTTTGTAAACACACAAGTTGATATCGATCTATAATTCTTTCTATAATGTTATAATATATCAATGAAGTCACTCATTGGATCTTGGGATGACTAAGAAAAGAACAATAGAATAAAATCCATAGTAATATTTTGCATGGGGGGCTGTCTAAAATACATTCAAAAGATCATCCAATTTCATAAAGCATTAGCAAGATGTCATCCAGTTCCTTCTACAATGTAAAAGGTAAATTTCTTTTTTCTGTGTCCAGACTATATGTTGTCTTGCAACCATGTACTGATCAAAGAAAGTTACAAGTTTTTACAATCTAATATAATTTAGGGTGTCCTCAAGTTTACTTAATGTAACTATTGAGTCTTGATTCTGAGAAACTATTAAGCTTTCTGGAGTTAAAATGCAAAATTGAGAATAATTTAAACTTTTAGTGAACACCCCGGATGCTGCTGAGAGAATCAGGAGCACCCGTGAAAGCAATCCATATAATTTTACATCCATCCCAAAATCAATTCTTTCTCTCAGAAGTAAAGAAATTTGGATGAACAGTTTCTGTACAAATAACCCCCAAGCAAAATAAAAAATAAAATAACATGATGTATTTTTAGGTTCCTAAGCAGCACGCCAGCATCATCAGGATCAGAGGAAGTTTTACTAGTTCAGAAAGAGAGATAATATATCAATGAAGTCACTCATTGGATCTTGAGATGACAAAAAAAAAACAGAAGGCAAGGCAAGTTTATTTGTATAGCACATTTCAACAACAAGGTAATTCAAAGTACTTTACATAAAACATAAAAGCAACAGGGAAAAGTTCAAAAGCAACATAAAATAATAAAAGTTAAAGTGTTACAATCCTGATTAAAAGAGTTGAATCTAAAATAAAAACAGGCTGAGGGGTTGAGCAAATAACTGAGTTACAATTATTCTGAAAAAAGAATAAACAGAGAAGTTCACTTAATCTACTCTCTCTAGCTAGTCTGTACTCAGGTCCACAGCAATCTTTGGGTCCACTGAAACTCCAAAAACTCTTGGACACTAAAGAGAAACCAGGACATGTCTGTCCGCAGGCCGCTTTGATCCAGTTATACTCTGGACCCACCTGCGCATTTACAGGTGGACGGAGGTTCCTGCAAATCACTCAGGTGCGAGATTTAAGACCACTTCCTTCACTCTGTTCAATCTCACTCCCACAATCCCCCAACTCAATTACCTACTCATTTCTCACTGTGTAAATATTTAATTAAAAGCAATGCTAAAAAGCTAAAAACAAAGAAAAAGAAAACAGGACAGTAAAAGTTATAGTGCAGTGTAAGTTATCAATAAAAAGAAAAATCTTAATTAAATAGCAATGTTAAAAAGAAAAGTCTTCAGTCTTAATTTAAAAGAACTGACAGTTTCAGCAGACCTGCAGTTATCTGGGAGTTTGTTCCAGATATACGGAGCATAATAACTGAACGCTGCTTCTCCTTGTTTAGTTTTGACTCTGGGGACAGAAAGACCTGATCCCAGACGACCTGAGAGGTCTGGATGGTTCATAACTGCTTTATAATGCTTTATAAACTAACAGCAGGATTTTGAAATCAATTCTTTGACATACGGGAAGCCAATGTAAAGACCTCAGAACTGGAGTGAGGTGATCCACCTTTTTGGTCTTAGTGAGGACTCGAGCAGCAGCGTTCTGAATCAGCTGCAGCTGTCTGATGGATTTCTTAGGGAGCCTGTAAGGACGCCGTTACAGTAGTCAAGTCGACTGAAGATAAATGCATGGATAAGTTTTTCCAGGTCCTGCTGAGACATAAGTCCTTTAATCCTTGATGTATTCTTCAGGTGATAGTAGGGGGAATTACTAATTACGTAATTGTGTTAATATGGCTCCTCAAATTCAGGTCTGAGTCCATGACTACACCAAGATTTCTGGCTTGATTTGTGGTTCTTAACATTACAGATTGAAGTCGAGCACTGACTTTCAATCGAATAAAATCCATAGTAATATTATGCAGGGGGGGCTGTGTAAAATACAGTCAAAAGATCATCCAATTTCATAAAGCATTATCAAGATGTCATCCAGTTCCTTCTACAATGTAAAAGGTGTACTGATCTTTGTACTGATCTGAGCTTTTTGGAGTTAAAATGCAAAACACAGAAGTATAATTTAAACTTTTAGTGTAGTTTAGTGCAGCTCACAGTCCCAAACAGAGCAAGACTGGCTTCAGTTTTTAGATGTTTATATATATAAACATACACACATATATATATAAAAAACATATATATATATATATATATATATATACATATACACACACACACATATATATATATATAAACATATACACACATATATATATATATATATATATATATACACACACACACACACACATATATATATATATATATATATATATATATATATATATATATATATATATATATATAAACATACACATATATATATATGAAAACATATATATATATATGTCTACCAGCAACGTTACCACTCGGTCACAAACTGGCAATGACTCCCAGTGCAAAAACAGAACTGCTGCACAGTCACACCTGACACCACAATGCTCAATCCTCCCTCTGTAAGATGCCTGAACAGAAACCTCTTCTAGAAAAATCAAGTGCCGGTTTGAACAGACATCTGCGTACTAACTCAGTCCTCATGAAGTCTGTTAAGACTGGGGGTCATTTGGTGGAGCAGCAACTGTTCCATTAGTATCTGATGCTGGCTGTACATATCTGGTTGTGCTCGTACTGGCTGAGGCTGTCTGTGTTTAACCTGGGTCTGTGGGACCTGCTAGAGACGTCTGGACTGGGTCTGTGCTTGTACTGGCTGACTGGCTGGAGTCTGGTCTTGTAATGTCTGATGATCCAGCATCTACTCAACTGACAAACTTCAGCGCAGCCCCTGTAAATTATAGATATTTTCTATATATTAATGTTATCAGCTGCTTCAGGGCCATCCAAACTGGCTCATCCAGGTTTCCTTCAAAACATATTCAAATATAAAATACTATTTATAAAATGACTTGACTGAATATGTGATGCTTATTAGTTACTGAGATGTGTGTCCATATAGTCCACTCTGTCCAGCCAATCAGCATTTTAACAGTCAATGTGAATCCACTGCTTCCCATCGTGCATTAGTCCAGAGTCAGGGGCGTTTCCAAGCTCTTGAAACATTGGGGGCTTAGCCCAGCACAGAAATCTTTCATGTTTTTGCCCCCTCCCACCCCCATTGCTGCCTACCCAAAGTACGTCTACAAAGCAACAGTAAATTATGTATATAGCCTACATTTATAATGAATTTTATAATTACTATTGATAATAATTAACACGGATAATATTAAATTTCTGTGTGGAGTTTGCATGTTCTCCCCGTGTCTGCGTGGGTTCTCTACGGGTGCTCCGGCTTCCTCCCACCGTCCAAAGACATGCGGACTAGGTTAAGACTAGGTTAATTGGTGACCCTAAATTGTCCTTATGTGTGAGTGTGACTGGTTGTTTGTCTATGTGTGGCCCTGCGATGGACTGGCGACCTGTCCAGGGTGTACCCCGCCTTTTGCCCAATGTCAGCTTGGATTGGCTCCAGCCTCCTGCAACCCTGTACCCAGGATAAGCGGTTGACGATGGATGGATGTATGGATGGAATATTAAATTGTGGGGGTCTGGGGATCCTCCCCCTGAAAAATTTGGGCTTTAACACTTAATTTTCTGCATTCTGGTGAATTTCTTTGCACTAATTTATTGAGGATGTCTCAGGTGACAATTCAAAATAAGAAGAATATAGTGTAATATAATGCAGGCTGTCAGGTATATTTCTCCTGTAGATCAACCTAAAGTCATTTTAAATGTGCTATGGCACCTTTTCACCTCAATGATAAATTAGCTTAATTAGTCTGAATTCAGTTAAGAGTTATTTATTGATGAAATATTCGAAGATTTTGAGCATTAAACACTTAATTTCCTGAAATCTGGAGACATTTTCTGCACCTATTTATGGTGGAAATGTTTTATTTTTATTTAGGGAAGCACAAAATTTAGGTGGCAGGTGACAATTCAGAATATAAAAATATAATAGAATGTAATGCAGTAATCAGAAGCTTTTTTTTTTTAGCTTTTTTCTATTTATATTATTTTCACGCATTTGGCGAATTATTTGTTTTTTGGCCCACAACACAAGAAACAGCTCGAGCAGAGGGGGAAGGAGTGGGTGCTGTAAGAGATGCTTTGTGGGCCGATCGTTGGCCAGTTAGGCCAGTAAAATGTAAATAAATAATTTGACTTGTGGCCTACTCGATGAGACGAGCGCACTACTCTTCATCAAAGGAAGAAAACCGAAACTGAAAACATTTTTCAGACAGAAATATCACCACAAATGTTCACTTCAGCACCTCTGATAAAGTGCAGCTCACAGCCGCTTTAGAGAGAATGAAGCATCCTGGAGACACTAAAGACTTAAATAATTATAGACAAATCTCCATCTTGTTTTGTGTGTCTAAATTATGGAAATACTTGTTAATAAACAACTAATCAATCATCTTAATGTGAACGATATCATCTCCCCGGCACAGACTGACTTTCGACCAGGGTATGGTTGTGTTACAGCTACCACTAAAGTGCTCAATGATATTACATCCGCGTTAGATAACAAAGCCAGCACGTCAGTATCAGAGGAAGTTTTACTATTTTAGAAAGTGAGACATTTATCAGTAAACTGTGATAAGTAATAATAACAATACATAACAATTTTACATTTCATGTAAAAAAATATTTAAAAAAAAGATAGTTTAACATAGTAAAAAGTGAAACTAATATAAATATAAATGCTCTGTTTTATCAGAATAATCAAACCAATATAAATGAACAACAACATTAATGATAAGTTATTCTCTGAAAATGACAACATGAAAATATATTCACACATTTTCTGTAATGCATGTTGCAAATCATTTAAAGTTGTATCTCTCACTCTAAATGTTCCATCGGGGTTTCTTCCTTTGTAGGTGTAGGTCACGGTTCCCCCAAAGTAAGATGATGCGGATGAGAGTGAGACCAGGAGCAGCTGAAGCAGAAGCACCAGTGTGGAAGCCATGATACTCCAAACTCACCTGTTTCTCAAGGTTCTCTGCGACTCACATCCACCTGCAGCATCTTTATATACACTTGGAGGCTGACCCGACAAGCAGGTGACAGTCTTGTTGAGTTTATTGGCATGCACACTTTGTTTCAGAACAATAGGCCAGCTGCAAAACTGGTTTTCATTGAACAAACAGTAAGGAGTGAAAACATTTTGCATCGAGACATACTTTTGTATTGTATTTCACAAAATGTAACTTTGATCAATGATGTTGCTTCATTTGCTCTGTTTTGATCCTTTGTATCTTTCTCTGCTTTTGTTGCACGGTGAAGCACCTAATTACACCCCAGGGGTTCAATACAGTTTCATCTTTGACATGATACATCTACATAAGATTTCAAGAAATAAAAAAAGTTAATGTTTGGTCTCTGTAGTGTGATGTGCTATAGATGATATAGTGTTGCAGCAATTCCCTAAGAAATACTTAAAATTGTTTTTCACTATAGAGCAGTGGTTCCCAACCTTTTTTCCTTGGCACCCCCCCTACTTTTATCTAAGAAAAGCTGAGCCCCCAAAACAAGCACACAGAAAAAGATGATGTAATTACTTACTAATAGCAAACAAATGGAGTCAAATGACACCTCTGTGGCTCTGTGTAAATCATTGCCAGCTCTTGGTTGGCCTTCACCAACAGTCTCCTGGTGTTTTGTTTCTTGGTATTGTTTAATACCAAGAAAAGGGGTTTATAAGGTGTAATATTAACAAAATATAGGCCTACAGCTTGCACTAACTTAAGTGTTTTCAACATATACTTTACTTGGGCGGGCCGGAGGTATAGTTGCACCTGCCAAAGTGTATTTGGCACCACTGCAAATGTCCCTCACTAACATTAAGTTTAATTTTCGATCCAATTGCAGCGCACTTGAAAACTCAATCACGAGTGAGTTTATTAAGCACGGCGACTTTATGAAACTTACTGCTGATGGAGAAAGTCAGCAGAGACACATACAGGGAGAGAGAGAGAGACAGAAAGAGGCGGAGCAAGCCGGCGTGTTTTCCGTGTGAGACCAAAGGTGCAGGCAAGGTGTGTGTGAGTGTGGGGAGAAGAGCAGATTAAATGAAAACTAATCTAAGGTGACCTACAATAACCTACTGTTAATACAAATAGCCTACTATATACACCGCTATCGAGCCCAGGTTGGGAACCACTGCTATAGATTTCTGTGCATTTCAATTGACCTTCCATTGATACTTGAACTTGAAATTCAGCAACAATCTGGGAGCAGGAACCGAAATGACAAATTTTAGCATTTTTATGACTGCTATCTTTTACTGCATGGTGAAAAGCACCAAAGCACTAAAAAGCACTAAAGCCACCAAATGAAGGTCCAAGACAAAACAAACTGGGCCAGTTTAAAAATCAACCAACGTCTTGATGATCTTCCGACATTGTGCTTGAAGAATGTAAACCACCTTCTCTGTTTGTCTTTTCAGTTGATTAATAACAAGGATGGGCAATCAACTGGTTTATCTTCATATTTTAAATGAGGTTTCAGGAACCACACCTGTACTCAGTAAGCTTCTAAAGCTAAATACGAGGAAGTAAAAGCATAAACACCAATTAGTTTTAATAGTCTTAAGAGTAATTAAGTAGCCCTTTGTATGCAATGAGAATGTCAGGAATCTGATTATGTGCTAATATCTGGGTATAAGAATGAGGCAAGGTAAGGCTCGAGTTCACCCGAAAATCTAAAAACAAAACTGAAACTGAAAGAGTTCATTCACTTACAGCAACCAATATTTTCTGTTTAAAAACAATTCAATTCAATTCAATTTTATTTATATAGCGCCAAATCACAACAACAGTTATCTCACAGCGCTTTTCATAAAAGAGCAGGTCTAGACCGTACTCTATGATGCTATTTACAGAAGCCCAACAGTTCCCACCAAGAGCAGCACTACGAGACAGAGGCAAGGAAAAACTTCCTTTTAAGACGCAGAAACCTCGAGCAGAACCATGGCTCAGGGTGGGCGGCCATCTGCCTCGACCGGTTGGGGGTGAAGGAGAGAGAGAGAGAGAGAGAGAGAGAGAGAGAGAGGAACAGAGAGACAAAGAGAGGGATGGAAGGAGAGAGAGAGGGGAGGGAGGCAGCCTACACAATATCCACACACAGAGGTACAGACAGTAAAGGTGATGTTGCTATAGACTAAATGAAAAATGGTACAGATATTTATAGTAGTGTTAATGGTAACAGTCGTAATGTTAATGATTATAATAACAATAATAACAATAAGACTAGCAATAATAGTCGTTGCAGCAGAGGGTGTCGAGCAGGAACACAGGGGCAGCAGGTGACCCGCAACCACAGATCCAGACTCCACAGCTCCAGAGCCAGAAACACCTGCAGGAAGTGATAGGAGGAGAGAGGAGAGGGACGAGAAAGCACAAGACTACCGGAAAGGGGAGAAGTTGTGTTATTAACATGCAATAATGGGATAAGGTTGCATACAGAGGGAGAGAAAGTAGAGGAGAGAGGAGCTCAGTGCATCATGGGAAATCCCCCGGCAGTCTAGGCCTATAGCAGCATAACTAAGGGATGGTTCAGGAGTCACCTGAGCCAGCCCTAACTATAAGCTTTATCAAAGAGGAAAGTCTTAAGCCTGATAATAAGGAATTGCAGTAATCCAGCCTAGAAGTAACAAATGCATGGACTAGTTTGCATCATTTTTAGACAGGATGTTCCTGATTTTTGCAATATTACGTAGGTGAAAAAAGGCGGTCCTTGAAATTTGCTTAATGTGAGACTTAAACAACATGTCCTGATCAAAGATAACTCCAATATTCCTCACAGTGGTGCTGGAGGCCAGGGCGATGCCATCAAGGGAAACTATAACTTTAGATAATGCGTCACGGAGGTGTTTGGGCCCCAGAGCAATAACTTCAGTTTTATCTGAGTTTAACATGAGAAAATTACAGGTCATCCAGGTTTTAACATCCTGAAGGCACATTTGAAGTTTAGCTAACTGATGAGTTTCATCTGGCTTGATCGATAGATATAACTGAGTATCATCTGCATAACAATGAAAGCTTATGGAATGTTTCCTGATAATATTGCCTAAAGGAAGCATATATAAAGTGAAGAGGATTGGTCTGAGGACAGATCCTTGAGGAACTCCATGAGTAACTTTGGCATGCATGAGGACTCATCGTTAACATGTACAAACTGAAATCGATCTGATAAATAGGACTTAAACCAGCTTAGAGTGGTTCCTTTAATGCCAATGAAATGTTCCAGTCACTGCAATAGGATCTGATGGTCAATGGTATCAAATGCAGCACTAACATCTAATAAAACCAGAAGTCGTAACAACTGAGAGCTATGGGAATACTTACTGATGGAATTGCATCCTTAAATTTAACTACAGCACTATCAGACAGACATCTTGTATAGAAATTTTTGCCCAATGGCGTGTAGTTCAGCAATACAAACTCAAAAGTTATCAAACAGTGGTCGGACAAAGAGGGATTCTGTGGGAACACCACTAAATGTTCAATTTCAATACCATACACCAAAACAAGGTCGAGGGTGTGGTTAAAACAGTGAGTCGGTTCATGAACACTCTGAGAGAAGCCAATGGAATCTAACAGAGAGATAAACGCAGTACTAAAGCTGTCATTCTCAACGTCCACATGAATATTAAAATCCCCTACAATAATAACTTTGTCCGTTTTAAGGACTAAAGTTGACAAAAACTCTGCAAATTCAGATAAGAATTCAGAATACGGGCCAGGTGCTCGGTACACTATAACAAAGAGAATTGGTTGCAATGATTTCCAACTTGGGTGCGAAAGACTAAGAACAAGACTTTCAAATGAGTTATAATTTAGTTTAGGTTTAGAGCTGATTAGTAGGCTAGAGTCGAAGATAGCTGCAACTCCACCTCCTCGGCCTGTGCCTCGAGGAATGTGAGTATTAATATGACTGGGAGGGGTGGATTCATTTAGGCTTACATATTCTCCATCCCCCAGCCAGGTTTCAGTAAGACAAAATAAATCAGTATCATAATCTGATATTAGTTCATTTACTTAGTTCATAAACAAGAGGACAGATAAAAAGGAGAAGCAGGAACCTAGTTTAGTGACTGAAAGAAAAAGTGACTCTGAAGTGACTCTGAAAGAAAAATCTAACAGAGAAATGTTTAATTAATTTTGGCAGCTAAAGAGCCAGGTATACAGTATTTCTCCGGATAATCAATCCATCATGCCAAATCAATACAACAATTGGCCGGAACGTGTTTTCAATGATTGTAGGAATTTTCTATTCTTTAAGTAGTATTTATAGAAATGGCCATGGTGCAATGCAGCATGACACTGATGTAAATTAATCCTAATTTCAATAATAATGTACAAATACTTTCCAGCATGCTACTCTGGTCTGATTTTCAAGTTGGCCCTATATTAATAATTTAATTAATAATCTGAAGAAGAACATGGTTGCTTTCCAGCTGTGTTACTTTGGCACAAATACACGTCATTGAAAGATGGTTACTAATACGTTTCTACTATAATTTCTAAATAGTACTGGAGAAAGTGAAAAGCTAAGGGACATGTTTGAAATTTAATCCAGCGGTTCTCAAACTTTTCACATCAAGGACCCCTAAACTGACACAAATTAGACCACAGACCCCCATTGATAACGTTGTTCAGCACTGCCCATCTGATAGGATTTTGTTCCAGAAAGTGTATGAAATCCAGGACCAAAAAAGTCGTATGTTGGTCATTCAATGTGATAGATCATTATGGCTAGCTAATCAGCATTTTAATAGTCAATCCACTATTCCCATCTTGCATAGTCCAGAGAGATTTTTAATAAATACCATTTTAATTGCAGTTCTAATAGCTGCAAAGCCCTAAGCAGCCACTTCAATTTTGCTAAATTTTCCTGTGATAACAGGATCATTTCTCGTTTCCTTTTGTCATATAACAAACCATAGCAGAATACAGGGGTCGGCCGGTGCGTTTCTTTAGGATAATTGCAGAATACTTTTCAGTGTGACTGGTTAGCTAAGTTTGTAGAGCCAAAGTCCTTTAGGTAAGTCATGGCACTTGTCAGCTATCTTGGCAACTCCTCTGGAAGCTAAAGACAAGACCAACAAGAACAGTTCCTGTCGAATGAATGGGGAGAGAGCCAGAACGCACTTTTACTGGTCATCGGGACATAAAAACTACAATGAATAGAATCGGCATTAAACTAATAAAAATCACTGAAAAGTTGATGACTTTGCCCCAAAATAAGGGTTAAAAAGCGTTTATTTCCGACCGGTTACTTCGCATGGTCACTACTACCACACATGCTCGCTGTAAAACAGACCCTGTGTCAGCGGAAACCACATGATTGGCTGAACTTTCGCTGAGTTTACCTGCACATAATTATGCAAAGATTATCCCTGTAGCAAACTGACCCGGTTTGGTGATTCACTGGCCTCTCGCACTTCTAAAGCCACTATGCTGGGAGGGCACGAGGGTGCTGTTCTGTCTGGGCGACCTGCTGCTGCCCGCTTCAGAGACGAGGCGGACTGCAGACGGATAGTATCTGTAAAGTGCATGAGAGGCGGCTCTTCCAGGAGAGGTACCGGGCCTGCTCCACCGGGTGCGCGCCGTACACCCCGTGGGCCGTGGTGACACTCTGTCGGGGGCCACAGGCATATAAGCCAGAGCAACAGTCTTGGGATGAATCTCCTCATCTCACAGCTTGTGTTGTTGTGTTGGTGTCCTTTTCTTTGTCCATGCAGCACATTTTCTCTCATCCACCTTGAGTTACTTATGGGTGGGGGGAAAGCGATTCTTAGATGCATCCGATGCGAACGTGGAAGATTCAGATCGATTCATAAATGTCACGAATAAATTTTTATAATTAAATAAAGAAATGATGGTGTAAAAAAGATATACCATCAAATCGTAGGTAACATACGAGAGGCCATACAGAGCGCTGTGTCGTGCGCCACTAGGAAAGTCTGACCACATGTTATTCACTGCTCCTTAAGTATCGAGCTAAAGTGAAGAGAGAGCAACATAACTAAGGACATTCAGGTGGGAATACAAGGAGCGAGGAGATGCGCAGGATTGCTTTGAACAAACAGAGGCAGATGTTTTTGATTGTTGTAAAAATAGAATGAACTAACAGAGACTTTAACTGAATAAATGAAGTTTTGTGAAGCTAATGTCGCTATTTTTAAAAAGCATAAAAGATACCCTAATAACAAAACAGAGGCTTCTGCAGAAACGTGCCAGTGCATTAAGGAGAGGGGGATGACTTTTATTAATGGGGATAGGTTCTAGTTAAACAAAAGAGAAAGGAAACTAAGATCAATTTTAAAGAAAAATAAGGTAAAATACAAAGAAGTGTAGAGATCAGCTTTGTTCTGGAAATGTCCGGGAAGCCTGGGAAGGACTCATTTTATGATGGGTAGAGAGGGGAAAAAACAAGCTGTCCCACAGATTAAAGGGGTATTGTTTGCTATTGACCTGGATCAGTTTATTCTACATTTGATAATCGACAGTATTTGTCTCTAACAATGACGGATGTATTCAATAACAAACTGATCACTCCTCTGTTGTACTGACAGAGTCAGAAGTAGCAGCAAGTCTGGCCGAATGAAATCTAATAAAGCACCTGGACCAGTGTTTAAGGGGCAGGGTGATCAAATCATGTAGGTTTCAGCTCACAGCAGTCTTCACAAAATTATTCCAGCTTATTCCAGCAGTCTGCCCATCCAGAATGGGCAGACTGGTTCCAGATGATTTGAATATGCACTTGGACTTGGTGTCCTCTTTGTTCGACCTCTTGAAATCCACTGACGAAAACTCTGAAGTGTCCTCTGGT
>NW_024040842.1:0-22450 GCF_014851395.1 Micropterus salmoides | reverse complement strand
AAAAATATACTTCACATCTATTCTAGGAAAGTAGTGCACAGCAATGGGTTAGATAGAATAATACCAAAGATACACCTGTCTTATTATACAAAATATCCTTATTAAAATAACGTGACCATCTGCAGACCAAACCGCAGCTGCATCTCATACACATCCGAAAGAGCTCCGATTAGGATTTCTGACAGACCAGCTATCGTCAAACACAAATCTCCAATTTAAAAATCTGTCCCTGTCAGTTGAACAGATCTCTATACAATAATGCAAACTGAAGGAGGACTGGAGAGGTGCCCTGTATTGCTCTGATCAGTCCTTGACTCTTAAATTCTGAGGTCGAGGTAAAGGTGGCGACTCAGGATTCAGCAGGCAGTTGAACCAGATTTGCATCTACACCTTCCTAAAACGGCTGGTGCACTTTTTATTTTATTTTTGGCACTTGCAGTTAAATTCTTCAGATCCATCACCTCCTCACCAATGGCTGATTTGTCCCAATCGGCCATAAATGATTGTTCAAACACAATTACAGGCAAATTCCTAAAAGCTGGCATACGATCCAGCTCACTGCAGCTGGAACTGCTGATTGAATGATGTTGAAAAGCACCTTTGAAAAGTCTAACTGCTCTAACAGATACTTCTACTTAACCTGGCATAAGATCGAAGGAATCTTGGAAATGTATTTGACATCTTAACATCGTATTTCAGATTAATTGATTATAATGTTTTTGGACACACTGCACCGCAAACAAGGTGTTGAATGCAGTGTGATCACATCTCTGTGGATAATGAAAACAACTGCAGAGACAACGAGTAAACCATCTTTAAGAAGAGCCCGTTGAAAAGCTTTCCATACAGGCCCCACTATACAGTCCCCGTTCATAATGTGCACAGCTAACCTAGTAGTTATGAACCCAAACACACTTTTCATTCTCAAGATGTTAGTATTAAATACAAGGCGTGGCTAATATTTTCCCTTAAAAAACAAAACAAAAGTCAAACTATGTCAAGGCAGTCAAACAGAAGAAAATACAGTACAAAATACTACATCACTGATTGCAAATAACACCAGCAGGAGTCAAGGAGAACGTGTCACTTAGTCAGAGAAGACCTCATTTGTCAGATATGCACGTCAAGTCAGTAAAATCTCCCTACTATTCCTCAGTCACTGTGTGCAAACTGAACAGCTTCAAGCCGACGTTCATACAGTGGCGACAGCAGCTGACGGCTGCCGAAATAACTCACTCATAACTCAGTCATTGTCTGTGTGCTTGTGCAGTGATCAGGTCTGACGGCAAGACCTGGCAGTCAGTCACCTGGGAATAAGCGGGGTTGGGCGGGCGGTCACATGCAGTTGGCCACGTTGCTGGAGCCCTGGCCGACGTCCCTGATCTGGCTGACGTGTGACGAACAGACAGCCACTCCGGCTCCGGCGCGGCAGTGAGACACCGAACCCACCAGCTCCCATCTGAGCAGCAAACACATACAAGTCAAAACATAGGAAGAGAAGGAGGACGCGGTAGAAGTACTAAACAATACAATTTGAGCAAGTAACTGCATAATAAAAATGATTTCAATTAGAGCAATTACTCAAGTATGTAACAGGTTGAGCCTTGTTTCAGCAGGTAAGTCACACAAGCTTCAAATGTAGACTTCTGCCATTACATTTCATCCAGATTTGAGAATCTTTATTGAGCGTTGTGTTGCCAATACGGCTTAATGATACTGAAAAAAATTCGCCATTATTTTGACTGACACTGCAATTTTTGCAGGGATCTGTACCAAACAAGTCTGTAGAGTATGACGTGTAGGCTACGACATCTCTGCAGCACGACAATATTTAATTTAAAATAGTTTATAGTATTTTTTACACACCTAACAAATATTGAACCTCCTGCGATTTGAAAACTGCAGTAGGCCATTCGCAATTTCAAAAAGATTTTGATTATTGTTCAGCCCTAGTTGCCAACGGGGGAATGTTTATTCAATTTGCTTGTGTTTTCATATAAATCATCTAACAAGAATTGAAGGCACGGTGTTGTTAATCTCAGCTCTTAAATTATTGCCAAAACACAGAGATCCCTTGTCCCTTATTAACTCATCCCAAATCCCACCTCAATACCTTAGAAACACATCACATCACGCAGCCCTCATTCATCTCCTGCTCACCTGTTCATTCGTGGCTCAAAAGCTTCCACAGTGTTCAAGTAGATATTCCCATTGTGACCCCCGACCGCGAACACTCTTCCCATTACAGTGGCTACCCCGACTCCCCCACGTGGGGTGGTCAGCTCAGACACGTACTCCCAGCGGTGCATTCTTGGGTCAAAGCGCTCTACAGAGCTCAGGGGTGAGTTGTCATCAAAACCGCCTTTAGGAAAGACGAGAGACACTTATTCAAAAAACGAAAGTACCTCCTACGATTCTTAGGTGCCTTTGTGAAAAAAGCTCAAGGGACAAACATGAAACTGGCATGTAACCTGGCAGACAACACGCTTAGGTGTAATGATTGCAAACGCTCATTTGCTTTATGTAGGATTATGCTGTTACTAATGTAACAGACAACATTAATGATTTCATGCATCCATACTAAGCACTTACACAGCTATTGACAAGGCAAAATGCCACAAGACATTTTAATGAACCCTGAGTGACTGACTTGTGTATAAAATTGTAGGAGGCACGTGACCTGGGTGTATCAAAAAAAATGCAAATGCAGACAAAATTCTGTACTCAAATCAACAATATTCAAGTGATCAGATCTGAAGTGTTCTTTGTTCAGTTATTCCTCTCACCCACTACATAGAGGCAGCCATTGAGTTTGCTGACTCCATTTCCAGCTCGTCGCTGGCCCATCTCGCTGACCTCTATCCACTTGTTGAGGTGTGGGTTAAACCGCTCCACACTAGACAGCGACGCCACCCCATCGTTCCCTCCCACTGCGTATACAAAACTCTGGCAAGGAGAGGGTATAGAGCAGTGAAGTCCACAGTAGAGATCACATATCAGTCACAATCAACTGGCTTTCCTCCACAGTGTTACCCCCAATGCCACGGATCCCACTCCTCCTCTGGGCGTGTTCATCGGCGCCACAGCGCTCCAGCAGTCACTTTCGATGTCGTAACGCTCCACATCGTTGAAGCAGGAGTTGTCATCCAGACCTCCAATAGCATAGATAGGACCACCAAGCGCTGCCAAGGCTATACCCCTCCTGAGAAACACATACATCCTTGTTCAAAGCAGTATTTTTGCTGTTTACCCAATACTTTAAGCATAGCAAAAGCATACAGCAGATAGTAAAAGGTACACCAGACGAAATGCATGTTAAGGTATCAATCAGGCCTGCTCCTGAGCATGTAAGGGCTGAAAAGAGGACCAATTTTTAAGTCAATACTAAAACTTAGAAACAAAAAAAAAATTTCTAAGGCAATACGGAAATCAAAATTTAGCATCAACAGAAACACAAATCAATCAAATAACTGTGTGTCTGTGTACCTCTTGGTGTTCATGGAGGCTTTCATCATCCACTTGTTGGTGAGGGGGTCAAACATCTCCATGTTGCCCAAGTGCTCGTTACCATCATGGCCCCCAACAGCATAAACCTTGCCTAAGGAAAGCAACGTCAAACAGATATGACGTTGACTGCAGTACTTTTTTACAAAGATACACGTTTTCATTTGCTATGTTGCAATACTCTATTATACTGTACACTTTTTAAGTGATCTGTGATCCAAATATTTCATTTTCTAAATTATATTCAAAATTCAAATATTAGAAAAAAGCTGTATAATGCAAAACAGATTAACACCACAACCCACATAATCTACATGGGTCAGTTGAACCAATTCGTCTCTAAAACAGTTTCAAATAATCTGAACATTATAACCTTCATGAGAGCAAAATTTATTACAGAACTGTTGTATTAGACTGCATTCGTTTTAGCTAGGCCTACCTAATAAACTGACTACTGACTGTATAATATATAAAGTTTCCCTGAGCTCTTCTAAACACAAATGCTCATCTTTCCACACCCCATCTTTTACTGTCTATAGTGTTATTATATATGTAACCCTTCTTACCTCCTACAGATATTACACCCACGTGACGCCGTCTGCTGTTCATTTCAGGACCAAAGAACCAGCTGTTCTTAGTGATGGAGTAGCACTCAATACTGCGAAATGGGTCACCAGAACCCCCACGGCCACCCACACAGAACAAAACCCCTGAAGAAGTGTCAGGAAAGAACCAAACGTTAGCACAGTGAGAGAACACATGTCACACTTAAGCCTACAGATGAAACACGAAACTATATATCTACATGACAAAGCAGTTATTACAATTTTTATAACTTTGCTTATGTTATGAAGACGAGACTAAGCATATAACAAACATGAAAACCTAGAAAGTCATTTGGTTTTCATGAATGTAGCTGTGTATTTTTTAGGATGATGAGGAAACATGCTGAATGTTAGTAAAAAATGCCCTAAAATCACTAGTAAGTACTACCTGCAGTGTGTTTCCTGGGTATTGTACGGACTGAGTACTCAAAGTCCAGCACCACCTTGTTGCTGAGGTGCAGGTGGTAGTTCCTGGCTTCGTCCATCAGGTCGCGACAACTCAGGTTACCTTTGATCATCTCATCCTTAGCTACTGTTCCAGTCAGGAACTCTACAGGCAGCAGGGGGAGGCGCACCTGTAGGAGAGACCATACACGTTGTGTTGTGGTTGTGTAAGTGATTACATAAAGCTGTGAACATATGTGTAACACTGACACTAATTTCACTCACAGTTATGTAGTTTAACCTTCAGGTAATCAGCGTAATAGGTCATAAAAGTCTTAACTTCACTAGAACACATACTGAAGCTACTTCCAGTCATGAAACTTTAGGAGATATTAAATTCAGGAAGATAGACCCTTCTCATTGAAGCTATGCACTCTCTAACCTGAGACATGATCTGGTCCAGCCAGGCCTCGTGGTGCTGTGGGTTTGCTTTCAGCCATTTCACTGCTGCATTGTACACCTGTGTCTCTGAGTGGATATTGAGCTCACTGGAGGACAATAATGTGCGTAAGTGCTGGGGAGACACGCATGTAAAGTCCTCACACTCCACTACCTCGGTGAAGTGCTCGCAGGCATAGCGGTCGGCCATATCCATCAGGTCCACACGATTGTGGCTCTCGGCAAAGGTACGAACTGCCAGGCAGTTGGTGGGGTGGAAGTGGGCCTTCATGTACTCACAGCAGGCTCTTGCCACCAACTCCACCTAACAGATTGAGGCAGTAATAAGGCAATGTTGCAGATTATCTCAATGCATTACATAATTACATTCTGTTCTGTGTAAAAATTGTCATTTTAAATTGATAAATAAGAGTTTGAGCATCACTACACTTCAAAATTCAGAACCCACTTAGTTCATGTAAACTAAGGAGAACAAAGCGCCTGCACAACTTGTTGACTGATTGTACTTGTGTGTCTTTACCTGAAGGATGCAGGCAGCATAAAGCAGTGGCTGGACATTGTCCACAGTTAATGTGAGTTTGGAGGAGTAGGCAAAATGCACCAGGTCCTGGATGGCATCACCATCAAAGTCCTTGATCTCTATCAGTTCCTGCTTGGCCTCGGACATCTCTGACAGGAACATGGCCCTGAGGGAAGAAAGAGCAACTTACACAAGAACAAGATGTAACACCTTCCACAAAGCTTTGTGTTCTGCAAACATAAAATAAATTTTGTCTTTGAGTCCTTAAGGGACTACGCCACTGGTTTCTGTTCATTAAGTATGGAGGCCCAGAGAGTACACTTCCACCCCAACTGACAATTGATTAGGGCAGTCAATCACTATATTTTAGTTGACATTTTATGTTTTTTGTTATTTTGTGCTAGTACTGTCTTCTCTCTTTTAACAAAAATAACATGTGCTATCATGCCCAACTATTGTGCAGGCCTATCGTATGTAATGTATCTATCTAAGCATCTTCATACAAATGATCTAAACAGAAATGACAAAATTCTGTGTTTGATTTTTTCATGACATTGGAACCTTGTGTTCAGGCTCAAGACAGGCTTCATTTCTGTATGTTTAGTCAGAGCAAAAGGTGTATCTGGGATATTATATTTGGCTTTTAGAAAACAAGCTAGAGACTAGTGTGATTGATTAAATCATTAAGAGATTAAGAAAAAAACCCTCTTATCTGTTGGTGCTGTACTGAAAAATTGCTATATAGGTCTTCCTCAAAAAATAAAACAACAAATGTACCTGAAGTAAGGGATCACACAAGCCAGCACTAGCTTGTGGCATGGTATCAACCTACTGCCAACCTACAAAAAGAGACAAACACAAAATACATGTTTGAAAAAACAGGCAACAAAGCACACCTACATACAGTATCAATAAGCTCACTGCTTATTAATTTATTTATGAACCGGACATGACTGAAAAATCAACAAAAGATCAGTGGAGGCAATCAAATCTAGTCAAATCTCGTTACTTGAGTCTGGACAGGGTGACCTACCTTCAGCGTGACGTCACAGAGCTCTCCTACTTCGTAGAAATGCCTGAGGGAGTTATGAAAGTCCTTCCAAGCCTCATGAGCCTCGAAGACAAAGGACCCATCAGGCTCGCAGTCTGCTTTTGAAGCCTTGTTTCCAGGCCGCTTCTCCTTGGACTTCAGCTGCTTGGCATGGTCTGGCACCACATCCCCTGGTGCCATAGCTGCCTACAGGAAACAACACCTAAAAGACAGATTAGAGGAATTTTACATTGAAGCACGAAGAATTGCTTACAGAATACATCTGGAACCATATAAAGACAGCGGCAGATATGGGTAGGTATTATGGAACAAAATAATATTACAATAAATATCACAGCATGATCTCCATATTGAAAATTTGGTGCCATATTAATTTACTGCCATATCATACGGTAGAAAGTTACACACATGTTCATCCTATTAAGTCAAATGTTCAAAAGAACACATGCACTCAAGTATTTAGGATCTCAGTCACCAACAGACTTTGTTCATATTAAACTACTGGTAACTTACTTTTTATTTCTTAATATTTTACACTGTGCTGTAAGATTTACTGCCCTGTTTTTGGGGTAAGATGTTTCTAGAATCAAATATTACTTGCTTCTGAAACTCAGTTGGTTTCTCCTCTCTCCTTCATAAGTACTGAGACCAAGTCTTCACACGGCCGAGCAGAATCTCTAGTATAGTTCTCTGCTGTCTGGGTCGAAGTGTGTCCGGGCAGAGCCAAGTGGGCTGAACGTTTTTTCTCGACTGTTTTGACTGCCTTCAGGTGGCTGAGTAGAATTAAGCTCTCTCCGCTGTTTTGACTGTTTTTACCAAGATTGTAGCGCAAAGAATCTGGATTCACGTTGACGATGCTGAATTAGAGGAAATAAATATCTTACAAGGTTTGACCAAAGATGGGAAATCCAAAAAGCAACAACGGAAGTTAAAAAGCCTGATTATGTAATGTAATGTAACCCATTAGAATTATGGGTGAACAAACAGGTTTACCGGGTAAATTAACCTGTTTATATTTTCTATTTGACTCTTGTAATTGTATTTAGATGTCTTTTTTATATTTCCCTATTTTATTTTTATGTTTTATGTAAAGCACTTTGAATAGCCTTGTTGCTGAAATGCGCAATACAAAAACTTGCCTTGTATATTTAACTAAAATTCTTGCAACTAGTGGTGGAACAATTATTTTAGATTGTTGACTCACCATTTCAGTCTTTTTGTTTTAGAAGCCAAAATTCATTCAATCATTCCCTGGTTCCGAACATCTCATATGTGAAGACACGTCTCCTTTCTCGGTTGTTAATTGGATATTGTTCGGTTTCACGACGTCTTCAATTTTGTGAACTTGTGATTGGCAGTTCTCAATATTCTCTGACATTTCATCATCTAAAAAGAAATAACTGAGGATTTGGGAAAAAATAGACAGATAGAAAAGATGTACTGACAATAAAAAAATTGTTGCAGCCCTGTTTAACCCAGTACCATTATGAGGAGAGGCTGCAAATAGTAAATATTAGAATAAACTGAATGAGCCGATCATTAGCTATAATAAAGTCAAATTATCACTGCCATTGACTGTAGCATGTAAGAAAAACTTGACTTGAATGGAGGAAACAAAAGGGAAATTGGTGTTGGAGGACATCGCCTGCCAGCTGAGCAACTTTGATCACTATTCCTCTCCTTTTCAGCGTCACTTACCCTTTAGCCTACTCGTTCAGCAGAGATTGGAGCCAAATGTGGAAGAAAAAAGGAAAAACAGGACAAGCAGATACCTCCAAGCTAAAATGGCACACCACGAAGAAAAACCAGTGCAATCAAACCCATAAAAATTCCTACCTATTGGTGAATCTGATGAAAAATCTTCACAGCTGATGTCAGAGAGAAAGCAGACAGCCAGAGGATAAAGCTCCACCCACACCTTACAGATGATGCAGAGTCTCTTTTAAGCTATGTCTCTGTCACTGAATAGACTCAGTGTATCGCCCCCTCATCGCTAGTCCTCTCAGCTATAAGAGCAGAAACATCAAGTCCCATCACATGCACTAATGATCAAAGGCTCTCTCGACTTCTGTTCTACTTTTTATTGGCTCGTGGATAGGCTTCCTCTTTGGAAATGGTCTGATTACTCAACACATGCAGGGACTTTGTAATATCCACTTAATTCAAGACAGATTCAGGATCCGCTGGAACGCTTTCATGGCCTAAAGATTATAGCATCACCATGTTGTATTATTTATGACGAGTGCGTTAGTCAATAATTTAACGACAGAGATGTATTGCACAACTACTCCACTCCACCCAGTACAAACTGAAAAACAATTTGTGCAGACAGCAACCTCTTGCTAAATTCATACATATTTTTTCTATGCATCTATGTCCACCATACAAAAGGAGTCTCACAAAAGCAACCAGCATACCACTATACCATCAGGTACAAAAGAAACACAGAAGAAGAGTGTGCACTCATGAAACCTACTGTTGTCATGTCAAATTACTTCACCCACTCATCTAAGAACACACCACAGCTACACTAGTAGGTAAATGCTTTGTCGCCATGGTCTCTCTAAGATCAGAGTATTATGACAGTAGAGTTATGAACATACTAATGAGCATCCTGTACATTTAATTACTATATTTCCCTCACCACCTTTTAAGAGATTAAGTATGTGGCAGAATGCAATAAAAGAGTGGTACATTTCAAGGAGACTATTTGTTTTATCGTCAGCTGGAAGCATTTCACATTTATTTCACCTTTAGACCAATCATGTAATGTATTTTTCTGTGCGCTTTTAAAAATATTTCATCTATCCTAAGCTATCAAATCACACAGGCATCTTAAAGAATGGTTTTGTACCCATCTATATATACACATATGTACTGACAGACACTGCTTGCTGTCTAAAAAGTAACATTAGTGTATTGCACAAGTCTAATCTTTGGTCCTCCTTTACCAAACTAGCCCTTGTAGCTCTATTGTGTACCAAATATAAATTGAATTAAAGTACTTTTTTGGAGGCTTTAACAGGTAACTCCTAGACAACATAACACAAAGAGGGGATATGAGGGATGCAAATATTTGAGATAAGACACCAGCTCTACTGCTACTAAGCTGTTTGATGTAAACGACAGTTGGCACCTGCAGATGTTACCTGAACTTATATTTTATGTGTCTCTAATATTTGGGTACGACACCAAAACATACTCTTATTTATCACAGCTACGTTAGCACATAATATCGGGCATGACAGATAAGAAAAGCTGAAATACAATCGTCAACATCAAACACACGTCAAGAGTTTATGAACATGAGCTCGGGTTATCATGGGGATAACGTTAACGCAACGTTATGGAAACTTTAGTTAATGTTGCCGCATTCCATTTTAACATCGTATTTCTAACGTTACACCACGTTAAACCAGCTAAACAAAACGACACTGCTCTAAAGAAGATGATGAAGCTATCTAGCGTAATTTACTTGCTTAATTGTTAGCTTGGTTGCTAGTAACAGTAACTACCAGGCAGACTAGCATCCGTGCGAGAGCTAATGTTAGCTGACAGGGAACGGAACGGATTTAACCAGGAATTTAGAGAAAATACTAAACGCAGAATGGCATACATCCCTGTAAAACATTAGGTAATTGTTGTGTTATGTCAACAATATTAAATTTAGTTACCTCATGTCGCAACAGGAATTAAGATGCCGGCTTCATTGAGAGGAATGTTTGGTATTAGCACGTTTGTTGTGATTCCAGGCGCTTCATGGGTATTGTAGTTTTTACGCATTACCTGAACTACAGCCAAACGTCACTAGTTAAAAGCGGACAGTTTCTTTCCAGTCACTTTTTTAGTTCTGAAGCTGATCAGTGCGACAGCTTCACTTGTCTTATTTTGTCTTCTGCCTCACTGAACAGAAGTTCTAGCAAATAACACGGACATGTTCAAAATAAAGCACTAGGGTATGTAATGTGCAAAGTAAGGAAATGTTAAACTGTAAAATTAGGGCCCGAGCACGACCGTGCGAGGTCCCTATTGAAATTGCTCGGATTATATTTTTAGGGCCCGAGCACGACCGTGCGAGGTCCCTATTGAATTTGCTCGGATTATTTTTTTTTTTTTTTTTTTTTTTTTTTTTTTTTTTTTTTTTTTCTGCAAAGTAGGCCCAAATGACATGGCCTAAACATACTCAAAAACTCACCAAAATTTGCAAACATGTCAGAACCGGTGAAAAATTTCGTATTCTACAAGTTTCGCACATGGGCGTTGCAAAATGACTCACTAGCGCCACCTAGAAAATTGGAAAAAATTAGCCCCTCGTTCACGTTCAACCTACATCTACGAAATTTTCTGGGGACATGTATCATGTCAAGACGCACAAAAAAGCCTCAAGAACCCATAGCCTAAAGTCAACAGGAAGTCGGCCATTTTGAATTTTATGGCCATTTTTGGATGATTTACACACTTCGTACTTTAACGAACTCCTCCTAGGGATTTAGTCGGATCGACGTCAAATTTCTGCTGTGCCTTCTAAAGGCATTGACGATGAAAAGTTGTGCTATTTGCGAGTTTTCGTCAATGGGCGTGTCCGTGGCGTCGATGATTCGCTATGAAACAGGAAGTTGTTGTAACTTCAGTGTACATGCTCACATCTGGACCAAACTGTACATGTAGGATGAGAGTCCCGCCCTGAACACATGTACATGCCGACATTCACCCACAGTCATAGCGCCACCTGCTGGCAATAGAAAGTGACCTTTAACGAAGCAGCCCCCGCCGCACGTTTCACCTACGTGCACGAATTTTCTGTGGTACGTGTATCTTGTCCAGACGCACAAAAAAGTCTCTTGGAGCCATAGCCTAAACCCAACACGAAGTCGGCCATTTTGAATTTTACGTCAAATTTTGGATGATTTACACACTTCGTACTTTAACGAACTCCTCCTAGGGATTTAGTCCGACCGACCTCAAATTTGTGCTGTGCCTTCTAAAGGCATTGAAGATGAAAAGTTGTGCTATTTGCAAGTTTTCGTCAATGGGCGTGTCCGTGGCGTAGCGTCAAAGATCAACTCTTCGCCATGACACGGAAGTTGTCGTAGCTTCAGTGTACATGCTCACATCTGGACCAAACTGTACATGTAGGATGAGAGTCCCACCCTGAACACATGTACATGCTGATATTCACCCACAGTCATAGCGCCACCTGCTGGCAACAGGAAGTGACTTTTAACGAAGCAGCCCCCGCCGCACGTTTACCTACGTGCACGAATTTTCTGTGGTACGTGTATCTTGTCCAGACACACAAAAAAGCCTCTTGGAGCGATGCCCTAAAATCAACAGGAAGTCGGCCATTTTGAATTTTACGTCAAATTTTGGATGATTTACACACTTCGTACTTTAACGAACTCCTCCTAGGGATTTAGTCCGACCGACCTCAAATTTGTGCTGTGCCTTCTAAAGGCATTGAAGATGAAAAGTTGTGCTATTTGCAAGTTTTCGTCAATGGGCGTGTCCGTGGCGTGGCGTCAAAGATCAACTCTTCGCCATGACACGGAAGTTGTCGTAACTTCAGTGTACATGCTCACATCTGGACCAAACTGTACATGTAGGATGAGAGTCCCGCCCTGAACACATGTACATGCTGACATTCACAGACAGTCATAGCGCCACCTGCTGGCAACAGGAAGTGACTTTTAACGAAGCAGCCCCCGCCGCACGTTTTACCTACGTGCACGAATTTTCTGTGGTACGTGTATCTTGTCCAGACGCACAAAAAAGCCTCTTGGAGCGATGCCCTAAAATCAACAGGAAGTCGGCCATTTTGAATTTTACGTCAAATTTGGATGATTTACACACTTCGTACTTTAACGAACTCCTCCTAGGGATTTAGTCCGACCGACTTCAAATTTGTGCTGTGCCTTCTAAAGGCATTGAAGATGAAAAGTTGTGCTATTTGCGAGTTTTCGTCAATGGGTGTGTCCGTGGCGTGGCGTCAGAGATCAAGTCTTCGCCATGACACAGGAAGTTGTTGTAACTTCAGTGTACATGCTCACATCTGAACCAAACTTTACGTGCTTGATAACTCTCCCACCCCGTTATGGAGGACCGATCCTGACACAGCCAGAAATAAATACAGAAATAAATAAATGCTCAATAAATAAATAAGCATCCAATTAAATACACAAAAAAATAAAGTAAATAAATAAATGTAGGTAGTAATTAAATTATACAAGGAGACATAAATGTTATATTTTAATTAGTGCCTTTACTTATTCCCTTTGTTATAATTACCTTATTTGTTTATTCAACTTTATTTATTACTAATTTTTTTAATGTATTTATTTATGTGTGTGTTTTAATATTTTTGTCTGTTTTATTCTTCCTTTGTATTTATTTACCGTATTTATTTCTGCCTGTCTTTTTTAAATTTTTGTATGCATTTCTGCCTCATTATGCAAATGAGGAGGGGCTGTGTCTCAAGGGGTCATCTTCTCTGCTATTGGTGGACCAGTCAGACTGGAGAGCTCCTACTCTGCCTGCAGACATCAACGATCTTGCCCCTCACACAGTCAGATGGCTTCCTTCAGTGCGCTGAGGTGTTTAACAACTCTGAAGACAATACTACCAGCAATGTCTTCCTTCTCTTTTCACGTAGATGCTCCGACAGACAGTGCTTTCAGTTTGCTGCATGCATGGACACAGAACTGCGGTATAGGGAGAAGCACACGGTCAGCTGGCTGCAGCTAAATCTGGAGTGCACTCGTATTCAATTCTGTATGGTAAATTCAGTTTTAACGGAGCAGAGCGAGCTGACAGGCAGAGTTAGAGACTTTTTCTGTCCGTTTCTCTCTTTACAAAGACGCATGTTGCAGTCAGAGTCTTCTGAAGAGGGCAATGAAGTCTCAGTAGTACCGATGCGAGCACCATACAACACAATTTATCAAATTACACAACGGATATACAGTATGAAAATAAGATTGATTGGATTATACTCACAGGAAGTATAAAACCTGTTACATAAAGTAACACAAATGTCAGGGAAATTACTTTACTTAGATTTAAGTACTGCAGTTGTACATTTGAAATACCTTCCTACCTTTCTGATAGGAAGCCTTCTTGAGGTGGTATAAAACATTTCTTCTTATATTCTGATTTGAGTTGTGGACAACTATGACCACATGAATTAAAAAAACATTTCACTGCCCAAGTCAGCTATAACACAAGTCTTGTCATCAGACTACATGCTGTACAGTATTTGTACAGATTTTGTCCCAGGATTTATTATGCATTTCTTTCTTCGTTGCATGATTTAGAATAATAAGGTGAGAAATGGGTCTATTCTGAGTTCATCCTGCACTGCAGCAGCTAATAAAGTCCATTTAATCCCAAAAACGCTTTTCTTTTAGGCAGGCTGGAGCAGAAAACAACTCACCTTTCTCAAGTTGTACAGTAATGTCACATGTGTATGAAGGTGGATCAAACAAGCTAATCTTAAATGTCAAAGTAGAGAGGAGCCTAGTAGGCCTATTTATTTTCATCATTACACAATATGAATAAGCTATGCAGACAGTTGTAAAGAAAGAACATCTTTTTCTTCTGTTCTCTACTTGTTATAGTTACACAGTATTAGGGGTGTGGGCTGTATTAAAAGTATCCACTGTTCTCCCATGCTCTAACACACAGTAACGTGCTGTTCTCACATTCTTCTGTATGTACACATAAACAACAAGGCAGGGAAATATAAAAGGAATTTATTTTATTGTTTGGGTACATTATTGTTCAGTGTACATGCTCACATCTGAAACAAACTTTACGTGCTTGATAACTCCCACCCCGCAGACATCTACACGTCAATACCGATTTATTCATAGCGGCAAGTGCTATGTAGCTCCACATAGGGGACACAGGAAGTGACATATAGCACCTTCATGCGGCGTCGGAACCGCGTAGGAAATTCACAGCCGCACCGGCAGAGCTCCAGAATGCAACTCGGCCGGTCACGCGCGGACGCTACAAGTGCGAGGGCCGCCCAACGCTGCTTGCAGCTTTAATTAGGGCCCGAGCACGACCGTGCGAGGTCCCTATTGAATATGCTCGGATTATATTTTTTTTTTTTTTTTTTTTTTTTTTTTTCTGCAAAGTAGGCCCAAATGACATGGCCTAAACATACTCGAAAACTCACCAAAATTTGCAAACATGTCAGAACCGGTGAAAAATTTCGTATTCTACAAGTTTCGCACATGGGCGTGGCAAAATGACTCGCTAGCGCCACCTAGAAAATTGGAAATGATTAGCCCCTCGTTCACGTTCAACCTACATGTACGAAATTTTCTGGGGACATGTATCGTATCAAGACGCACAAAAAAGCCTCAAGAACCCATAGCCTAAAGTCAACAGGAAGTCGGCCATTTTGAATTTTATGGCCATTTTTGGATGATTTACACACTTCGTACTTTAACGAACTCCTAGGGATTTAGTCGGATCGACGTCAAATTTCTGCTGTGCCTTCTAAAGGCATTGACGATGAAAAGTTGTGCTATTTGCGAGTTTTCGTCAATGGGCGTGTCCGTGGCGTCGATGATTCGCAATGAAACAGGAAGTTGTTGTAACTTCAGTGTACATGCTCACATCGGACCAAACTGTACATGTAGGATGAGAGTCCCGCCCTGAACACATGTACATGCCGACATTCACCCACAGTCATAGCGCCACCTGCTGGCAGAAAGTGACCTTTAACGAAGCAGCCCCCGCCGCACGTTTCACCTACGTGCACGAATTTTCTGTGGTACGTGTATTGTCCAGACGCACAAAAAAGCCTCTTGGAGCCATAGCCTAAAATCAACAGGAAGTCGGCCATTTTGAATTTTACGTCAAATTTTGGATGATTTACACACTTCGTACTTTAACGAACTCCTCCTAGGGATTTAGTCCGACCGACCTCAAATTTGTGCTGTGCCTTCTAAAGGCATTGAAGATGAAAAGTTGTGCTATTTGCAAGTTTTCGTCAATGGGCGTGTCCGTGGCGTGGCGTCAAAGATCAGCTCTTCGCCATGACACGGAAGTTGTCGTAACTTCAGTGTACATGCTCACATCTGGACCAAACTGTACATGTAGGATGAGAGTCCCGCCCTGAACACATGTACATGCTGACATTCCAGACAGTCATAGCGCCACCTGCTGGCAACAGGAAGTGACTTTTAACGAAGCAGCCCCCGCCGCACGTTTTACCTACGTGCACGAATTTTCTGTGGTACGTGTATCTTGTCCAGACGCACAAAAAAGCCTCTTGGAGCGATGCCCTAAAATCAACAGGAAGTCGGCCATTTTGAATTTTACGTCAAATTTTGGATGATTTACACACTTCGTACTTTAACGAACTCCTAGGGATTTAGTCCGACCGACCTCAAATTTGTGCTGTGCCTTCTAAAGGCATTGAAGATGAAAAGTTGTGCTATTTGCAAGTTTTCGTCAATGGGCGTGTCCGTGGCGTGGCGTCAAAGATCAGCTCTTCGCCATGACACGGAAGTTGTCGTAACTTCAGTGTACATGCTCACATCTGGACCAAACTGTACATGTAGGATGAGAGTCCCGCCCTGAACACATGTACATGCTACATTCACAGACAGTCATAGCGCCACCTGCTGGCAACAGGAAGTGACTTTTAACGAAGCAGCCCCCGCCGCACGTTTACCTACGTGCACGAATTTTCTGTGGTACGTGTATCTTGTCCAGACGCACAAAAAAGCCTCTTGGAGCGATGCCCTAAAATCAACAGGAAGTCGGCCATTTTGAATTTTACGTCAAATTTTGGATGATTTACACACTTCGTACTTTAACGAACTCCTCCTAGGGATTTAGTCCGACCGACTTCAAATTTGTGCTGTGCCTTCTAAAGGCATTGAAGATGAAAAGTTGTGCTATTTGCGAGTTTTCGTCAATGGGTGTGTCCGTGGCGTGGCGTCAGAGATCAAGTCTTCGCCATGACACAGGAAGTTGTTGTAACTTCAGTGTACATGCTCACATCTGAACCAAACTTTACGTGCTTGATAACTCTCCCACCCCGCTATGGAGGACCGATCCTGACACAGTCAGAAATAAATACAGAAATAAATAAATGCTCAATAAAAATAAGCATCCAATTAAATACACAAAAAAATAAGTAAATAAATAAATAGGTAGTAATTAAATTATACAAGGAGACATAAATGTATATTTTAATTAGTGCCTTTACTTATTCACCTTTGTATATAATTATTATTTGTTTATTCAACTTTATTTATTACTAATTTTTTTAATGTATTTATTTATGTGTGTTTTAATATTTTTGTCTGTTTTATTCTTCCTTTGTATTTTTACCTTATTTATTTTCACCCATGGTTTATTTCTGCCTGTCTTTTTAATTTCTGCCTCATTATGCAAATGAGGAGGGGCTGTGTCTCAAGGGGTCATCTTCTCTGCTATTGGTGGACCAGTCAGACAGGAGAGCTCCTACTCTGCCTGCAGACATCAACGATCTTGCCCCTCACACAGTCAGATGGCTTCCTTCAGTGCGCTGAGGTGTTTAACAACTCTGAAGACAATACTACCAGCAATGTCTTCCTTCTCTTTTCACGTAGAGCTCCGACAGACAGTGCTTTCAGTTTGCTGCATGCATGGACACAGAACTGCGGTATAGGGAGAAGCACACGGTCAGCTGGCTGCAGCTAAATCTGGAGTGCACTCGTATTCAATTCTGTATGGTAAATTCAGTTTTAACGGAGCAGAGCGAGCTGACAGGCAGAGTTAGAGACTTTTTCTGTCGTTTCTCTCTTTACAAAGACGCATGTTGCAGTCAGAGTCTTCTCGACATACAACACAATTTATCAAATTACACCGGATATACAGTATGAAAATAAGATTGATTGGATTATACTCACAGGAAGTATAAAACCTTACATGGTCTATTAAAAGTAAAGTAACACAAAAATGTCAGGGAAATTACTTTACTTAGATTTAAGTACTGCAGTTGTACATTTGAAATACCTTCCTACCTTTCTGATAGGAAGCCTTCTTGAGGTGGTATAAAACATTTCTTCTTATATTCTGATTTGAGTTGTGGACAACTATGACCACATGAATTAAAAAATTAAACATTTCACTGCCCAAGTCAGCTATAACACAAGTCTTGTTCATCAGACTACATGCTGTACAGTATTTGTGGACAGATTTTGTCCCAGGATTTATTATGCATTTCTTCTTCTTCGTTGCATGATTTAGAATAATAAGGTGAGAAATGGGTCTATTCTGAGTTCATCCTGCACTGCAGCAGCTAATAAAGTCCATTTAATCCCCAAAACGCTTTTCTTTTAGGCAGGCTGGAGCAGAAAACAACTCACCTTTCTCAAGTTGTACAGTAATGTCACATGTGTATGAAGGTGGATCAAACAAGCTAATCTTAAATGTCAAAGTAGAGAGGAGCCTAGTAGGCCTATTTATTTTCATTCATTACAATATGAATAAGCTATGCAGACAGTTGTAAAGAAAGAACATTTTTCTTCTGTTCTCTACTTGTTATAGTTACACAGTATTAGGGGTGTGGGCTGTATTAAAAGTATCCACTGTTCTCCCATGCTCTAACACACAGTAACGATGAAATGTGCTGTTCTCACATTCTTCCTCTGTATGTACACATAAACAACAAGGCAGGGAAATATAAAAGGAATTTATTTTATTGTTTGGGTACATTATTGTTCAGTGTACATGTCACATCTGAAACAAACTTTACGTGCTTGATAACTCTCCCACCCCGCAGACATCTACACGCCAATACCGATTTATATTCATAGCGGCAAGTGCTATGTAGCTCCACATAGGGGACACAGGAAGTGACATATACATTCATGCGGCGTCGGAACCGCGTAGGAAATTCACAGCCGCACCGGCAGAGCTCCAGAATGTGCAACTCGGCCGGCTCACGCGCGGACGCGCTACAAGTGCGAGGGCCGCCCAACGCTGCTTGCAGCTTTAATTTTTTTTTTTTTTTTTTTTTTTTTTTCTGCAAAGTAGGCCCAAATGACATGGCCTAAACATACTCGAAAACTCACCAAAATTTGCAAACATGTCAGAACCGGTGAAAAATTTCGTATTCTACAAGTTTCGCACATGGGCGTGGCAAAATGACTCGCTAGCGCCACCTAGAAAATTGGAAATGATTAGCCCCTCGTTCACGTTCAACCTACATGTACGAAATTTTCTGGGGACATGTATCGTATCAAGACGCACAAAAAAGCCTCAAGAACCCATAGCCTAAAGTCAACAGGAAGTCGGCCATTTTGAATTTATGGCCATTTTGGATGATTTACACACTTCGTACTTTAACGAACTCCTCCTAGGGATTTAGTCGGATCGACGTCAAATTTCTGCTGTGCCTTCTAAAGGCATTGACGATGAAAAGTTGTGCTATTTGCGAGTTTTCGTCAATGGGCGTGTCCGTGGCGTCGATGATTCGCAATGAAACAGGAAGTTGTTGTAACTTCAGTGTACATGCTCACATCTGGACCAAACTGTACATCTAGGATGAGAGTCCCGCCCTGAACACATGTACATGCCGACATTCACCCACAGTCATAGCGCCACCTGCTGGCAACAGGAAGTGACTTTAACGAAGCAGCCCCCGCCGCACGTTTTACCTACGTGCACGAATTTTCTGTGGTACGTGTATCTTGTCCAGACGCACAAAAAAGTCTCTTGGAGCCATAGCCTAAACCAACAGGAAGTCGGCCATTTTGAATTTTACGTCAAATTTTGGATGATTTACACACTTCGTACTTTAACGAACTCCTCCTAGGGATTTAGTCCGACCGACCTCAAATTTGTGCTGTGCCTTAAAGGCATTGAAGATGAAAATTTGCTATTTGCAAGTTTTCGTCAATGGGCGTGTCCGTGGCGTGGCGTCAAAGATCAGCTCTTCGCCATGACACGGAAGTTGTCGTAACTTCAGTGTACATGCTCACATCTGGACCAAACTGTACATGTAGGATGAGAGTCCCGCCCTGAACACATGTACATGCTGACATTCACACAGTCATAGCGCCACCTGCTGGCAACAGGAAGTGACTTTAACGAAGCAGCCCCCGCCGCACGTTTACCTACGTGCACGAATTTTCTGTGGTACGTGTATCTTGTCCAGACGCACAAAAAAGTCTTGGAGCGATGCCCTAAAATCAACAGGAAGTCGGCCATTTTGAATTTTACGTCAAATTTTGGATGATTTACACACTTCGTACTTTAACGAACTCCTCCTAGGGATTTAGTCCGACCGACCTCAAATTTGTGCTGTGCCTTCTAAAGGCATTGAAGATGAAAAGTTGTGCTATTTGCAAGTTTTCGTCAATGGGCGTGTCCGGCGTGGCGTCAAAGATCACTCTTCGCCATGACACGGAAGTTGTCGTAACTTCAGTGTACATGCTCACATCTGGACCAAACTGTACATGTAGGATGAGAGTCCCGCCCTGAAACATGTACATGCTGACATTCACAGACAGTCATAGCGCCACCTGCTGGCAACAGGAAGTGACTTTTAACGAAGCAGCCCCCGCCGCACGTTTTACCTACGTGCACGAATTTTCTGTGGTACGTGTATCTTGTCCAGACGCACAAAAAAGCCTCTTGGAGCGATGCCCTAAAATCAACAGGAAGTCGGCCATTTTGAATTTTACGTCAAATTTTGGATGATTTACACACTTCGTACTTTAACGAACTCCTCCTAGGGATTTAGTCCGACCGACTTCAAATTTGTGCTGTGCCTTCTAAAGGCATTGAAGATGAAAAGTTGTGCTATTTGCGAGTTTTCGTCAATGGGTGTGTCCGTGGCGTGGCGTCAGAGATCAAGTCTTCGCCATGACACAGGAAGTTGTTGTAACTTCAGTGTACATGCTCACATCTGAACCAAACTTTACGTGCTTGATAACTCTCCCACCCGCTATGGAGGACCGATCCTGACACAGTCAGAAATAAATACAGAAATAAATAAATGCTCAATAAATAAATAAGCATCCAATTAAATACACAAAAAAATAAGTAAATAAATAAATGTAGGTAGTAATTAAATTATACAAGGAGACATAAATGTATATATTTAATTAGTGCCTTTACTTATTCACCTTTGTTATAATTACCTTATTTGTTTATTCAACTTTATTTATTACTAATTTTTTTAATGTATTTATTTATGTGTGTGTTTTAATATTTTTGTCTGTTTTATTCTTCCTTTGTATTTATTTACCTTATTTATTTTCACCCATGGTATTTATTTCTGCCTGTCTTAAATTTTGTATGCATTCTGCCTCATATGCAAATGAGGAGGGGCTGTGTCTCAAGGGGTCATCTTCTCTGCTATTGGTGGACCAGTCAGACAGGAGAGCTCCTACTCTGCCTGCAGACATCAACGATCTTGCCCCTCACACAGTCAGATGGCTTCCTTCAGTGCGCTGAGGTGTTTAACAACTCTGAAGACAATACTACCAGCAATGTCTTCCTTCTCTTTTCACGTAGCGCACCGACAGACAGTGCTTTCAGTTTGCTGCATGCATGGACACAGAACTGCGGTATAGGGAGAAGCACACGGTCAGCTGGCTGCAGCTAAATCTGGAGTGCACTCGTATTCAATTCTGTATGGTAAATTCAGTTTTAACGGAGCAGAGCGAGCTGACAGGCAGAGTTAGAGACTTTTTCTGTCCGTTTCTCTCTTTACAAAGACGCATGTTGCAGTCAGAGTCTTCTCTGAGATGCGAGCACGACATACAACACAATTTATCAAATTACACAACGGATATACAGTATGAAAATAAGATTGATTGGATTATACTCACAGGAAGTATAAAACCTCTTACATGGGTCTATTAAAAGTAAAGTAACACAAAAATGTCAGGGAAATTACTTTACTTAGATTTAAGTACTGCAGTTGTACATTTGAAATACCTTCCTACCTTTCTGATAGGAAGCCTTCTTGAGGTGGTATAAAACATTTCTTCTTATATTCTGATTTGAGTTGTGGACAACTATGACCACATGAATTAAAAAAAAACATTTCACTGCCCAAGTCAGCTATAACACAAGTCTTGTTCATCAGACTACATGCTGTACAGTATTTGTGGACAGATTTTGTCCCAGGATTTCTTATGCATTTCTTCTTCTTCGTTGCATGATTTAGAATAATAAGGTGAGAAATGGGTCTATTCTGAGTTCATCCTGCACTGCAGCAGCTAATAAAGTCCATTTAATCCCAAAAACGCTTTTCTTTTAGGCAGGCTGGAGCAGAAAACAACTCACCTTTCTCAAGTTGTACAGTAATGTCACATGTGTATGAAGGGGATCAAACAAGCTAATCTTAAATGTCAAAGTAGAGAGGAGCCTAGTAGGCCTATTTATTTTCATTCATTACACAATATGAATAAGCTATGCAGACAGTTGTAAAGAAGAACATCTTTTTCTTCTGTTCTCTACTTGTTATAGTTACACAGTATTAGGGGTGTGGGCTGTATTAAAAGTATCCACTGTTCTCCCATGCTCTAACACACAGTAACGATGAAATGTGTGCTGTTCTCACATTCTTCCTCTGTATGTACACATAAACAACAAGGCAGGGAAATATAAAAGGAATTTATTTTATGTTTGGGTACATTATTGTTCAGTGTACATGTTCACATCTGAAACAAACTTTACGTGCTTGATAACTCTCCCACCCCGCAGACATCTACACGTCAAACCGATTTATTCATAGCGGCAAGTGCTATGTAGCTCCACATAGGGGACACAGGAAGTGACATATAGCACATTCATGCGGCGTCATAACCGCGTAGGAAATTCACAGCCGCACCGGCAGCTCCAGAATGCAACTCGGCCGGCTCACCGGCGGACGCGATTAAGTGCGAGGGCCCGCCCAACGCTGCTTGC
>NW_024040841.1:0-47114 GCF_014851395.1 Micropterus salmoides | reverse complement strand
ATATGGCAGCTGGGAGCAGCACCTGCTGTATTGTGGAAATTCTGTTATGACTACTATTGCAGAAGGAGACAATTGAGTCACTGGATTTCAAATTTCCTCTTCTTTCAACATTTTTACAGAAGCTATAGAAGAAAAAAAGAAAGCTGTTTGTAGTGGTGGAGACTGGAATACACAAAGTCTCATAAATCAAGAGAACCTGAAAATGTGTTAATACACCACAAACTGTTATATGTAACAATATGTCTCAACAGTAAGGTTGTACATGAAAAATTATTTCACAGTGTGCTAAAACAACAACATATACTGTAGCACCGGGAAAGGGGGAACTAAAACTGAGACTGAAAGGTGGTCTAATCAGTCACTGAGGCATGTGACTCATTTTTTACTGTACTTAAAATCTAACTACGAAATTCTAACTGCATGGCAACAAGACTCTGCTGTCTGGCTACTTGGCACAGGTCAGATCATCTTATTCAGCAGTGCCTTCAGCAATCAAAAATATTTCACCGTCATCATCTTTCGAGAGAAAAGCTGGCTAAAATGTATCAGCAGACGTTACCAACATTCTGCAACTTAAAATCATATGTTCTGGTCATGGACTTCTCAAAGTAAAGTTGGTGTGGGAAATCAGTTCTGTGCCAGCTCAGTCAGCAGAATAAAATACAATTCTAAAAATAGACAACTTAGTTATTTGTTGTGTGGCTGTTTTTCAGCTGAAGTGCATGGCTTCAAAAAGAGAAGTGAAGATTTAAACATCCCTTTTGTTCCTACTTCCTGACATATTAGCTTTTTTTAATTGCTTTTAGACAGTATGTCCTGCTTTATATTTAGAAACAAATTTTGTTCCACTACATGTGTGCTGATACATCAATGTTTTCTTCCATTGCATACGCACACAAGCATTTAGAAAAATAGTGCGTAAACTAAACTGTTTCGTTACTCCTATAACACACCTCCAACCATGAGAACTATTAATCACAAGTTGACAAGTTGACTTTGCTTCATTTCAATGTGAACATGGAATAGCTGGAGTGAAAAGTAGCAGCTGAAAGTACAGGATTAAGAGATAATCCTGATCTGATGTGGAAACTATTTGACAACCAGCAAAGTCATTAGCATTCAAAAACTAAAACGCTATCAAGGTTAACCTGCGACACACTGGACTTTTCATCTGTCAGTTCTGGCCAACTGCCCAGATTACTTGTCTAATTTTGGCTCATTCTGGGCAGTCTTTAATTTAGCTTTCACTGACAAATGTTTGGATGAACTTTCATCATTATCTGCCGGGTCACATTGTTTTTGAGTTTGTGTGTGTCTAATGGGAGCCACAAATCACATGAAAAAATGTCTTGATATTCATATTTAGATTTCCTCTGAGAAAAACAGTAGTGGATACACAGCAGAGAAAATATCAAAATACAAAATACAAGTAGCTGTTGCACACATCCTGTGTTTTCTACTGGGTTTTACTGTAGACGGATGGTGGTGTCAATGCACTTTGCTACTGTATCTTTTAACAGCTGTCTCTATTTCCCCAGTGTACATGTGTGTTTTAAATATCTATTCCATAGACTCACATTCCTGGCATTGCTCCGCCTGGGAAAATACCCCACTATTCCTTTGTGTTGTATCCGACCATGTTTCCATACAGTCTTCTGGCGTCTGTATTGGCCTTTGAGTTTATGTGTGGGAGTATGCATGTGTGGTCAGTGTTTTTACTGTAAGCCACCTTCTCAGCAAAATTTCTGAACTCTAAACCAGTAGTTTGACATTTTGCGAGGAAATGCCTTTTTTGCTTTGTTGCCGAGAGTTGATGAAATGATCGATACCACTCTCATGTCTGAATGCTAAATATGAAACTATGGCCAAACTGTGGATTTGTTTTGAAATTGATTGTATTTGTTGAATTTGGGTTGAGTTCCAAATTCAGTTTCTCAAATTCAGTTTCTTAAAATTCAGTTCTTAAAATTTCAATTTCGTCTATCAAACATCCAACGTAAAACTAATATCCAGCTTGAAACTTACTTCACCGCGGTCCGTTCTTATATGCCGTGCTGCGGAAAAGAAATTTGCATTCGGGATAAACAAAAACGTGGAGTTTTATTTACTCAGAAGCGGGTAATACTGAACAGGAGGAATCAGATCATGCAAGCAAAAACTAGGAGCTCATACCTTGAGAGAAGTCTGTTGAACCATGCAACATTTTTCCAGCAGTTCCAGCCACTATGTGTGTGTCAGGTAACGTTTAATGGCTTGCCCACAGACATCTAGTCTAGTTGACCAAGACATGCTGTTGTTGTGATGTTAGATATAGCAACAGGTGAGCTGCTGTGCTGCTCTGGACCAGCTTGTCCTCTCGTTAGCTTTGCAGCAGCAAGAAGCGACAGTTTGCTGCTAACCCACTTAGCTACGTTGCTGTGTCATTGTTCACTCTATATCATTGGATTTGTCATGTTAATGGATTCCTCCAGAATTGCATGAATTATTATGATGCAGAGAAATATCACGAGTTAATGTTGGAAATTAACTCATTAACAGTAACTCATGATATTTTATTGAATTTACAAAAAATGTTTTATATCGGCATATATATCATTATTGGGATATGAAATCAAGATATTAATTTTTTGTCATATCGCACAGCCCTACCTGCTGCACTTCACAACTCACATGTAAGTGTATTAGCATATGTATAAATGTATTAAACCTTTTTTTTCAACTTGCACATGCTGAAACAAAGCCTTATTTAGGTCTGGTGACATGTAAACCAAGATATGGTAGGAGAGACTACACAGCTACTGTTCAATTTCAAATGTAGCGTACAATATTCACTTTGAACATTCCAAATTCAAAAATATTACATTAAGATTCAATTTGTGCTCACACTAAAATAGCTCAATATAGGCCAGCTATTTCTCCCTGCTTCCAGGCTTTAAACTAAGCTAAGCTAACCACCTGCTGGCTAAAGCTTCATGTTTAGTGTGCATTTAAATGTCAGTGGTATTAGTCTTCTCATCTAACTCTTGGCAAAACAAATGAGCAAATTTCCAATAAAAACAAATTTGGGTCATAAAAATGGTAAATTTCAACTTCAGTCAACCTGTCAGTGGCTCTTCATTGAGCCTCTTTATAATAAGAGGCAGAACAAAATAAGAACAATGTCAGAGTGCTAGAACTGGAAAGCAAGAGAGAAAGAATGTTGTAACATTACAGTAATCACAATTTCACAACATATGACTTCCTTTTAAGCAGCATGTAAACAATCAGTTAATGGCTAAATTCTTCCCTAGATGATTCTCACAGTGTTTAAGACTTTGCCCAAATGTATTTGCTGCAGATGTTTTTGTTCCTGCCCGTGCTCCAGCCGACATTGCTATCATCATTTTGTCCTTAGTAAAGATTTTAAAAAAAAGTGATTCCATTGCTTTCATCTTTTCCTACCTGGAATGACTTCGAAGAGAAATTTCCCCCCATCATCGCCGCTGGTTGCATGCTCTGTAACTTTGTTTCCAGGTAAGAAAATGGTTCCCTGTGGATAATGAAGAACAGACTGATCAGAAGAAAAATCCCAAACAGAGTATTATGCTTACATCATTAAACTAAATGTACGATGTTAGATGAATGTTAGTTTTGATTGTAAATGCTAAATAAGGAATATTTACGTTGAATAGATACATCAAAATACTTTATTTTCACTGTATATGGTGCAGAATCTAATGTAGTCACAATGTTTTATAAATTTTTTTTTTTTTTTTTTTACAATTAGGTTTCATGTTAAAATTGTGCCTGGTTTAATGGTTTAAGGCACACAGTCCACGTGCATTAAAAACACGTTTAAATGTTACTGCACATTTGCCATGTGACCGAGAATGGTTCACTTTGCACAACCTTTCCTGCTGTTCTCTTGCAGCAGCACTCCTGAGCTCAGCAGCACACCAACTCTCATACATTATCACAGGAAAAATATGTTTAGAAACACTGACATGTTTGTCAAAGGATTTGCATTGTCATGTGTATCAGCATCTCTGCCGGTTGAGAAGGTGGCGTACAAGTCCCCAGGATAGGTCTGGATGATGGAGCTGACCTGTTATAAAATGTGGCAAAGCGGTAGCATTATAGAGGATCACCATCTCTCTGGCTCAGCTCTGTCCACAATGATACATCATCTGTGTGACACCAAAGGCCAGAGATTCTCTGCTTTAAATAGCAGGAGCATCAGCTTTCCAGAGTCAACCTCTCAACAACCTTACTGTCGAGACTTACTGTCTGTTAGAAAGGTTGTGGGGCAGATCTATGTACCTAGTCTTCAAAGAGCATCAAGGCAGACACACTCATTGACTGGACCAGTGATAAATGATGACCCAGGATATTTTATAATATTAACCTCAGAAGGGTCACAGTGCGTGTCTGCAGGTGCCAGTGAGTATCTGTGGGTCATGTTAGTGACAGCAGCGGTGGAAAGCAAGTGTTTTTCCTTCACTACATTTCACAGTTAAATTGTTCTTCCTCTACATTAATTTGTTAGTACATACATAGTTATGAGTTACTTTCTAGGCTGATAAACATTTAGCCTATAGAACATATGATCACCTCATAAAATATGATATGACATTGTCATTGATTCAGCTATACCCAACAAGATGTAAAGTAATATTAGCTCCACATCAACCAGCTACATTAAAATGCTGCTTGTATTTTAATGCATCCATAATAGTAATCCATGTGACACTGGTAAGGGCCACTCAGCTGTCTCCTTAGTTCTTTTATTTGATACTTAAAAAGGTGGAGTAAGTGCTTCTGGAGAACTCCAACACCATGACGAATACCATGATATAGAGCAAACAACAACACAACAAGTAAGGTAACTAGAGCTTCCGCTGCAAAGCTAACATGCAGAGAAGACAATGCGGTCCAAGAGCCAGCACACTTGTCCCAAAATACAAAATTCTACTTAATTCAATTAAATTTGTCATATGTCATCTCATTTCACTTTTCATATAGAGGAGGTCTAGACCATACTCTTTATAAAATAACGAAATATTTATAAAGGGTCTTAGTATTAGTGATAGACAATTTATTTTAAATCGTAAACATCACACACTCAGGCAACCGTAACAAATAAATTACCTATTTTAACTTATTTATTCTAATTAGGTTGACTGTAAAAAAGGATTACAACACAACCAGCTGCAGTGACCCTTATGCATTCAAACAGTGAATTGATTAACAACTCAGACATTACTGGCACAATGCAGCATCTGACAATCATTAGAGTGCCCTCTGTCTGGGTTAATGGTAATGCAGACAAGATGTGTATTGGCGGCAGTATCAGTGTTAAGCACCCACACACATGAGGGGATCTGGGGGGAGTCAGTTTCCTTCATGCTGAGAGAGAGAGCTCTTTAATGAGCCATAACTGTGACAACCGGGAAGTGGAAACCCTACCTGAGGCCCCAGATGAAGTGCTTTTAACGGGGGTAATAAAGATGGGACAACCATGCTCCAAAGTGGAGGAATGAGGGAGAGACAGAGCTTGTTTGATGTGGTTGTCAGCAAGAGAATCTACTCAGCTGCAGTATCTTGGGATTAAGAGCTTCTTTGAAGACTTTTTTCAGTGAACATAGAACTTATTGTCATGCACATTGTACTGATTCCAAGGAAAAAGGAGATGACTTAAAGGAATTGTGTGGGAGAGATAGACTTAATAAATGTATGCTTTTCGGACCGTATATATTCTTAAAAAAGACGAAAAGGACCCCCATACTGTAAAACCACAACACCACTGATATTCCTCTCCATTTCTGAGCCACAGCCGCACTTTCCTTGCTGACATCCTCCCTGGTGGGCTGTTGTTTGCTGCAGACAAACCCAACCACAGACAGAGTAATATTTACCAAGCAAACAGTATGGTAGCTTGGCCCAACCCAACGGGGCAAAAAAACCCCAACCTATTTGGGGTTTTTTTTTGCATTTTTATATTGTCGTTAACTAGGATGAGGTCATTTTTGGAAACAGTGTAATGACACAAACCCAATAATCTTTTGTTCTCAACCAAAAAGCTACACACGTTGAAAACAAACGTCTCAGAGAAATCTGTTTGAGAAAGGAGACAGCAGGAGACCCAAGCTCGTAAGCAGCAGCTCAGTCTGTCAGGGGGCTGTTTCTGAGGTTGTGTCCAACGGTATGCTCCAAATTAAATCAAATTTGGGGTGTTTTCTCAGACTGCAAGAAAATACCAGAATACTGACTGTGACTCCAGCTCTGCTCATTTAATGGCATCTGCACAAGTTTGTCTGACCAGCCTGCACACACTGCAGCAATCAAATCCAACTGAGATTTTCTTTTTGGTAATAAAACAAACATTTTACCTCTCTGAACATTCAAGTTTGTTAGGAAATGTGCAATAATGCACCTCATTGTTCCCTGCAGCCTTGGATGGTTGATTAACTACCCTGTGGGTCACATAGGCCTTCTTAATAAAATGTTAGGAAAACACTGTGGGACCAGCTCATACAACATGATAAGCTATCCATTATTAATGTCTAAATGTTGTTGTAATGAGTTGATACCGTTAACCTTGTGTCCACTGCATGATAAAGGAGATGCCCCTAGCATTGACCCCATTTCCACATATAATCACATGATCCATCGTAATGTAAACTATTGATTATAGTCACTTTAAGAATAAAAATGACTACGCCACTGGAATTTCTCCTGGAAACTATATCTCTAGCATGATCAACATTTGTTCAAGGCAAGTAAAACAAATTAATCAACAGTCAGGGATAGTTAAGAGATAGTCTTAGTTTGTTAAATAATGATCTGGTTTAATGAATGAGTGTGAAAAGCAGGACATGTGGCAAGGTAATAAATGCAGAGCAATATATTGTGGGGTAGAAATTGATTTCAGATTGCAAACAGATAAGTAAATGCTCCTACTGAAGTCAACTAACCAGAAGTTATTGGTGTAACAGGTCATTAAAGTGCTTGTTAAACATTGGCTGGTTGATCAGTAGTCCTTTTATCCAATAATAACTGTTCCTGAGCTTGAGTGACCTCTCAGGCACAGGAAGTCAAACTCAGTGAGACCTGGAGAGGGTATACTTTTTGCCTGTGGACTATATTAAGTGTGTAAGTACTGTCTGTCTATGTGTTCCTTCTTTTCACAATCTGACTCCATATTTTTGGTTGTGTGCCTGCTATAAGACCTGTCTATTCAAGTGGCAAAGAGTTACTAATGGTTGTTTGCTCTCATTGCTCCACTGACTCCATCCATCCAATAAATGTCATCATTATTTCACAGTTATAAAACAGGTAGTTCTGGTCTTCAGCTCTGACTGGCTGAGTTTGTTCAAAAGCCTTTTCCATTAATTTTTAGTTACTGTGTGAATTAACTGTGGGTGAAACATGTGAGATGTTAGGCACAATAAATGATGATACAGAGAAGACTGAAATTAACAAGAGGGGAATTAAAATGTTGGGGAAATCACAAGGCTGATGGCATTAAACAGATTATGTGAAATGTTTGCTTAAACAGTGACCAACGATAAATGGGAAAAAACTCAGCCTTGCTTGGAGCTGATATGATTGTTTGAACATGTAATGCAGGTAGATTTTATGAAAATCACACAATCTCTGGCACCAAATACAAACCTAGCAAATAATTTTGTAATGTTTAGCAAAATCTTGCACAGAGAGCTATAGAAACAGACAGCAAGGACAGGTATGGTCTGAAGCATGCTTCGTTTCACACACACAGAAAATCCATCAAAAACTACAAGATTCCTAAGACAAAAAACAAGAAAGCCTATGTGCAAGCAGCTGGAAAACACAAGGTGCCCTGTCACTTTCTTGCAGGAATATCTGTCACTGCTGCTTTTATCCTTATCCAAGAGGAACTCCCATATTATAAAATATCTTCCAGGACTAAACCAGGACTGCTTTTTTGAAAAACAGTTTGAATCTGAGATTTCTCAAATCATGAAATATAAGGAAAGATAATGGAATGAATGATATGACACTGTACACTGCTTTTTTTCTTTTGAAGAGAACATAAAATGCCAAAGCAATTACTGTGAAATCTCATGAAAATAAAAGGATAGAGATTAAAGGGCACACAGTCCTCTGTTCAAATGTAAAACCTTAAGAGGCAGAATCGAATGTTTCAAGAATGTTATTAATTTATGTAATTTCTCTTCCCTGGTTCATTTTCAAAAATGTGATAATTTTTTACCTTTTTTACATGTACTTACAGACATTTTTAAAAATAATAAAATGCACACTAATCATGCACAGAATATCTCACTAATAAAGGTTCCTCCTCTGCAGGGCAGAATGTCTCTCAATGTCTTTTTAAAAACTAATGTCTTTATGTAACCTTATTAAAATCAGTGCTCCTTTGACTTTATGTGCTTTATGGATTTATCTTCTAAGGCCAATAATATAAAAAACATGTTCAGATACGAAGCTCTGTGCCATTATATTGGCCTTCTGTATCACATAGCATACTGAAGGCGATGTCTGAAGTGGTCCTCTTTTCCTCTTTTTTCAAGTAAGGTTTTTTAGTAAAATAAATACTATGAATTCCTTGCACAGCTAATGACAATTTAGTTGAAAATATAGAGGACTGAGCATGAGTGGATACATTTCTATGTAAAGTGCTGTAGACACGTACATGCTCTAAACTTGATGTGATTCCTGTGAAATTAATTTATACGTTATTTAGCTGAACTCTTAGAGAGTATTTACACCTTTAAAACTAGAGCACAGCTGTAGGAGGCATCACTACTTTGGCTTACAAAGTATACAAATAACCAGCCACAGACGAGGCACGAGGCATATTTCTGCTCATCAACTATTTACCAGTGAAATGAGTTTGCTGCTGTTAGTTCAGCTGGACTCTCGGTTACAGCAAAATTCCACCTTTAAAACTACAGCATGGCTGCACCATTCACAGAAATCAGAGAACCCATAGTCCTGTTCATTAACTATTTGCACTGTTATTGGTTATATTCTATACTGTCTTTGCGATCATTAACCAGGAATTAAATAATAAATAGTTACTTATACTGATACAAAAGTCAAAGTAAAAGTCAACTTTATTGTGAATTATACAAGGCACACGGAGGACTGAAAGTGCGTTTCTCTTTTGACCCAATGTGAAATATACGACAAAAACAAATACCAAAAAAACAATTTAAAAGTAAAACAGTAATTAACAAATGACAACAGTTTAAGAGGGGGTATTATGCTTTTTGACTTTTTCCCTCTCCTTTATTGAACTATATACCTTTTTTTGTGCATGTAATAGGTTTGCTAAGTGAAAAAGTCCACCCCAAAGAGAGTTCCCATCTCCCACAGACAACTCTGCTCTGAACTGCTTGAAAACAGCTTGTTTGTAGTCCATCCGCTTCGCTTTCATCCTTGTGACGACACAGGGATGAAACATAAATGCGCCTCATATAATGCTCACCAAGCTGCTACTCCGACATGCCCTCAAAAACACCAGTGGAAAAACACGGAGCTGCAGCACACACCTCTCCTCTCCCTTCCAAACACTAGCTATCCTCTTGCTCCAGTCTGTGTTGCCAAGCTGGTCTGCAACATGTACAGCTGAACCGAAGCTGTTTACTGGTTTATCGCTGACCTGCCCTTCTCAGCTTCTGATCGGCTAGTAGTCATTCACTAGGAACTGCACATATGCAACTCCCAACAAAGATCATTTAGAGACAAGATGTATCACTCCATAGATAAAACAAAGCCTTCAACACAGGGTGAAAAGAGGAGCTGCAGCAATGTGCAGTATGACAAAAAATATGGTGTTTTTTGAAAATTAAACTATATAAACCTGTTCTGGTACAACTCCTAAATAAGATTTTGAACCTGAAAATGAACATAATACCACCTCTTTAAACAACTTAACTGAAGCAAGTTTAAAATCAATCCACATAGAACAAAGTTGTCCACGGTCCACAAATTAAAATTGACTGCCACAGCTTTGTTTTATTAAGCCAGAGAAGGAAGGACAGATGAGAAAAATGAGAAATCTAAAGAGCAGACTGCCTGGAGGCTTAGATGATAAACATTCCCGGGACTTGAAGATTAACAAGAGGAAGAAAAAAGCAGCGTAGAATAAAGCCTTAATATTCAGTATACCCTCTGAAGTGATAATATGATTGATTTTGGCTATACCTAAGAAAATGAATAGCACAGAGGTTGTATGAATGGAGTCTGCACTCTGTATGCTGTTCCCATCAACACATACAAGTGATGTTTTGAGCAACATGCCTTATATCAAATAATGAAATAAAATGGTAGATAAATTAAAGACATAAACATTAAATGTTTACACCACTGTCATGAGCACGTAGATACCAGGTAGCCACAAATACAGATGTTAAGATTCATCCAAAAAGAGAGGAGACTCTTCCTCTAGGGAGCATGAATATCCACGGGAAACTTAATGTCACCAGTAATTTTCGAGATACCTTGCCACGGACCGGAGTCTTGGTCTGGAATAACTGTACATTTGACAGAACAATACCATATTTTATTACAACCTTTTGCAAACTGAGATTTATAGCTTTAATAAAAACTAATTTTCCAGACTGACTGTGTAGGACACTAAATCTTATTAAGAAAAACTTGGAAGCTACAAAATTCCAGTAACCTGCCATAGTAATTTTGCACAGCACTTTGAATCAGTAGAGATTATACAACACTATCATACCGGTGTCTGTTAATTTACCTTCAAAACATGTTTTGACTGACTTAATGGATTACATTTGTGCAAACCTAACATTATTTTAAATATATAGAATCACATGTTAATAAACAGCAGGATATACTGTCAAACCTTAAAGCAATGCTTATGTGATGAAATTATCTAGATAATATGGCAGGTTATTTCATTGACGGATGACTTCCAGAAACAGCCACAGACAAAGAGAAGTCTTAAAGCAACAATTTGTCTTATTATTATTTATTTTACATAAGGTGCTCTGAGTAACTTACCCGTAGGGATATTGATGTTTCAGTATTAGCTGTGGCTAAGAGTCCTGTGCAGTCCAAAATGAAAAGTGGCAGTCAGAAACATGTTTAGCCACAGGGCAGCATGAAAACACATTTAAACCCTCCACAAGAGCTGACATCTTTTGTGTATTTCTGATATCCTATTCTGCTTTCAGACTGCCCACCAGGACGTCTGTACGTACTGCTGATACACATTTTTGTGTGACAGTTACTTGCCACACAAAATAACAGACACCTAATTTGCATATAGTACCTTAAAATGTCTCTGTAAGCTTGTCCACATTTGCATGCCACCAACTGGATAGAAATTAAGACTTAGCTTAACTTAGCTAAAAAATCGTTCATCAATGCCATTACAGATTAGTAAATGGTACCATTCAGAGCTTGACATTAACACCTGCCAACCTGCCAAATGCGGGCAGGTAACACAGTCACTCCCACCAGCCAATTTGGCATGTTGAAAAATTGTAGTCAAAAGGCACATTGGCTAGTGAGCAAAAAAGTAAATGTCAAGCCATACCATTAAAAACTAAAATAAGTAAAACCTGCAAAACTGTTTTTGCCACAGACAAGGCAACGTTAGCATTCATATGGAGTTGTGATTCTGGCCAGCTGATCAATCTGGCTCTTTACCTGCTAAATGCTTAGTCCCTAACTTTATTGTTGGGTCATTTGGTGCTGAGCGAGTTGTATACAGTGGATATTTAAATGATGATGCGGTGGAGCTAACAGTAAAGTTGTGGGCAAGAAAACAAGTTGAAAGTTGAGTTAAAAGACACTAAACCGCTTTGTAAAACTGACTGGAACTGCAGATTAAGGGTGATGCATTGTTAGTATTACTGACTACAGCTACCTTAAGAAAAATTTGAAAACTACAGGCACTAACCAACACTTACAATTCTGTGTTGTGGGAAAATACACACATTAATACATGTAGCCATTAGAAAGTGAAGTATTTTTAGTCAGACAAGGTCTTTTGCCCGGGGATACCAAATGAAACCTGTGTTGTGTGTGAGGAATTCTGATGTGATTCAATACTCCATACAGCTCCTGCACCAGCTGCGTACTCACTTCTTGTGAGGAAATGTGCTCTCCAGAAAGCAGCTCAGAAAACAGAACTGGCATGAGCTTGTTGCAAGTCCAGTGAGAGTTAATTGACTTTTCTATCCATCAATACAGAGCTTATTAGACATGCAGTCACCATACAGGAATCAGAGGTAATATTCTCTGTATTTAGTGTGCGTACTAGGCATACTGACATCCTGCAAACTGTCATTCTTCAATGATTAATTTTTTCCCTGCTCTAATGTAAAGTTTAAAAAAAGTAATTGGCTTTTAGTATGTCACTCATACATCAGGTGGCACCCAGCCATGTCCACACAAAGTCTGTGTATGGTTCTGTAACCAGACGATTGTCACGGATGCGTTTAATGATGTATACAAATACATTGAGGGTCACGTCACGTCTGGATGTGATGTGACTCACTGGAACCTTCACACAGTACAAGTATACATACATGTATACATTCTGCTAGGAATCCCTCGTCTATGTGCATGTTTGCCAATGTCAAAAGTGACAAAAGTGAGACACAGAGTGAGCACAATTCGGACAAATGGTACAGTGTTAATGTTTCATCAAAACAGCAGCAAGACGACTGCAGTGGCATTTTATTTACTCCTGTTAAATGCCAAGGTCAAACAGTTCACAGCTCAAGCAGAGAAACCAAAGAATTTTCAGTGGGTTATTGCACTGCATTACAGATTTAACAAAACTTCTCATTAAAGCCAACTACTTTTTGTTCTGATTATTTTGTCTGAGTTCAGACACAGCCCCCTCGTGCTATGAATATTAATGAACTAACTTGTGAGACGTTGTGGTGAGAATTGTAATATTCTAATAAAATTTTAATATGTCTTTCATTTCTTAATGTATTATAATAAAATTAAATTGCTTCAATGTATTCATTCACAATTGTCTCATTCATTCATAATGTTAGCTTGCTTACTTTACAGGAATACAGATACAATACTAAGTGGTCTAAATTACAATAATCATACCATTTCACCCACTGAATGAATACTGTCTTTGTTTATGGCTCAGCCAGATGAAATCTGAGTGTGTGTGTGTGTGTGTGTGTGTGTGTGTGTGTGTGTGGAAATGTGAGTACATGCATGCTTGTGCGTGCATACATCTCCATGGACGAGTAAGGGCAAGCAGATGGCATGTTGAAGCTAAGCCCACACGTGCCGTACCCTATGCATGCTTTTCGGTGACCCTTCACCTCTATCTGACTCCCATTCTTCAGATTCCACACGTTGCTCAGAGAGGTTTGGCCTGACTGTACAGGACACAACACGGACCCCTGTATTGACAATAGTGATACGCTCACTTCCTCTGAGCAGCAGCATTTGAAATCTCATCTCATCTCATTTCTGTATAAAGCTAAGTGCTAGTATGGTTACCATTATTTTCTTCTATTTTCTAGGACTGGTCCAGGGCATTTCACTATTATGTACACAACAACGTAGTGAACTCTTGCAACACAGTCCTGCAAGAAATACAATCACAGTAAATTTTGTAAATCTTTACAGCTGCAGAGTATTTGTTAAGCTCCCCATCACAACCATCATCCTCTGTTGTGCTCTTTGCGTCTTTTTTGATCTAGCACCCCTATTGGCAGGAATTTGTCTGTATGACCCATCCATTCACCCCAATCACCTCACTACTTTACCTGACTTCCTTCTTTGTTACTGTCATGGCCACTAAAGGTGGCCTAACAACAGCCTTACAATACATGTAAATATGGGTCGTAATGAGCTGCTTGAACAATCAACCTATACATCCGTTTTTCTGGTGAGGACGGGCTGAGGTTAAAAGTGTCTCCAGCAGTGACAAACACACACAGAGAGTTATCACCTCATTCTACAGTTCCTCTCAGTTTTATGAAAGTGTATAGCTTCTTTCAGCTCATTGTTTTGGTTATATCATCTGTACCTCCAATATTTTGGTCTACTCCTGACCGCAGATGACAGCTGCCTATTTGCCCAGGACCAAATGGTAAGCAGACAAAATTGCTAGTGAAAATAATGAAGCATTTAGCATAAAGAGAAAGATTTTGTGCCGCTATAACAGTATCACACAACTTCACACTCATTAGTCACATGACCGCAAAAGATCACTTATCAGGAAAAAGTAAGCACAGTCTCACTATTCCCTATGTAATCAACATTAAATAAGTGAGAAGTAATATGAGATTTAGAAATCACTGACTGGTGTAAAGTTGTATAACTGTAATTTATACATAGAAAAAGGGCGAATCATTGCAATGTGGAGTTTTTAGAAAATAGTAGAATTAAAAAAACAGCCATAAAGCAATGGAAAGTAAATAGTGTAATAAGCAGTAAAATGGGAAAGATTTCTCATGCAACCTTTGTATTTAAGTATTACTGTTCATGACAAAATCAGTCCAAGTTTTGTTGGTGACTGTGTTTCCACAGGCAATAGAGAGGGGCAGATGTTCCTGCTCCCACAGAGGAGGCAGCAATTAGGCAAATGTGACAGGTAACAAATGGAGATGTCACAGCACGTGAGTGAATTAATTAATAGCTGATCTAAATATGGCTTCACACCCCTGCGTTATGTGGTTCATGACGCAGGACAGGGAGATTTAATTCTATTGAACACACTCTTAAGAGATGTATGATGGTACATTTGTGTGTGTGTGTGTGTGTGTGTGTGTGTGTGTGTGTGTGTGTGTGTGTGTGTGTTTGCCCTGATCTTGAACATCAGTGTTATAGGCTAGGAACAGCTGAGGCTGAGGCTCTCTCTCCTCTCTGCCCTACTTGTGTTTTTTCTTTCAGAATGTTGGAAACTCTAGAGTACTTATCTTGTATTCTATTGGGTACTGTGTCATGTTAGAGTGTTGTTTTTGTGCTATTCCATGCTTCTCTGCTTTGGAGGTCACAGAGATTTAAGCACTTTGAAAGCACTGCTCTGTGCCTGACCTAGTTTTATTGAAATTTCCCATTCTCTGCAAAAGAAGTGGCAGTTTTAGGCATCTGAAATTGATGTTGGCTTTGTTTCAGAAGTAGGAAGAATAGAAAGTTGAGTAGAGCGTTCATTAGGTAGCTGAAGTTGTAGGAACATTAATGATTAACATTTTTGGGTGGATAAATATAGATGGCAAGAACATTTCAAAGGAAAACTAATTTTTTCTGTCATTTTCTTTAAATTATCATGTAAAACTGTTCCACAGTAATTGCATCATTCCCTCAGGATATTCACACCACTAAGAGCTAAAGCATAACTCATGGTGCTTCTAATATAAGACCACACTCTGTTTTAAATACACTGCTTAAGAAGCAGAGCTACCCCGAAATAGCAGCGAAGAAAATCTCCTCTCCCTTTATCTGGCCAGAGGCCCACCTTCAGGTCTGGATCTTTAACCTTCAGAGACTGCTGCTGCTGCTGATGTGGCTTGGGTTTGGCTGAGCTGAGCTTGCTGGGAAATCAACCAGACAAAGACATGTGGGTAGATGAGCAGAATGAAGATTTCAACTGTGCTCAAGTGTTCAAGTTTCCCTTGGAAAAAGAGGATATTGTTTGGATGGAATGGGTATATGAATTGGTTGTGGAACATTGCTCGTGGTGTGAAACAGCTGGCTTCTACAAAAGGGTAACACAAATAACTGAGTAGCTACCAATGAAAAAGTTGAACTGCTAATTAATAAAAAGAAAACAGGCAGACTTTAAATTACTCGAAAGGATTTTAATGTATGTCACTTGTTTATAAATTAGTATTTAATAATAAGTTCCTAGACATCTGCATACTGACCAGTCTCGTACCTAACCAAATCCACCCACCAGCAGACCTAAAGCACTTAACATATTATATCTAGTTTGTTTTATCTAAGCTTTAGATGTAGGCAGATTTCTTGACCTTTGGACAGGGTCACACAGCTGTAACCACCTGTTTCCAGTCTTGCTAAGCTTAGCAAGTAATCGTCTCGTGGCTGCAGCTTCATATTGAACAGACATGAAGGTGGTATGAAACTTCTCATCTAACTCTCGGCAAGAATAAGCCAAAGTCTTTATAGGCAAGCAGGCAACTCGGCAGCCATCTTGGCATAGCCTCCGAACAGCTATTTCGGACTGAAAAGACCAGGCTCCCATTTGAATGAATGGGGAGAGAGCCGGAACTTGTCACCGGGACATAAAACCGTTTATACTTCTACTACTCATGCATCACTACTACCATGCATGCGCATTAGAAGAATAACAGACCCTTACATCAGCGGAACCACATGATTGGCTGAAATATGTTTCCTGCTTTGCTGTTAAAAGCAGACGATTGGCTTTCTAGTGTTATGGGCTTTCCACATAGTGTTATATAGAGAGGATGTGATTGAGTGGCGTGTCTCGCTTATTTCCCAAGATGTCAAACTCCTCTATTAATATCGCTTCTTATCTGTATTCAGTTGTCCCTGGCTCCCTGACATTCAGTCCCAGCAAAATGATCCCTGAACAGCCATAGAAACAAGAATAAATCTGTGACAACAGATTCTAACTTCTGTTTCTCAGTTCAACTTCACTTCAATTTCAACTTCAAAGACAGTTTGTTGAAAACATGCAACTCCATGTTGAACTAACATGGTGGAATTAATTATTTTTCCTTTGTAATGAGAATCAAAAGCCTGTCTAATTCTGCTTCTTTGTTCGGTCTACACATGCTCTGTGAGAGAGGCTGCCTGGTTACAGTAACGTTAGAGACAACCTTATTGTCTGCATCACTCATTGTCCCCTGTTCTTTCAGGATAGCTTTGTGTGCTGGCTTCAGTGAAAACAAGTACACAACAGTTTACTTTGACTTATATTCAAACAGTCAAAATAACCTGATTCATCAGGTGAGTCAGATCTTGTTATCTCATGTGGCTGTAAGATGCATCTGCTCTGTAAACCCATTGTTTCAGAGATAAAACTAAATTTGTTTTTTGATGTATAATATAATATAATCATAAATATATGTTTGTGTTATAACAATCACCTTTATCTTTAGCTAAACATACCTGAATTCTCTTTGTGTTTTGAGCTCATTTAATCCAGGGTATAGATCTGCAATATGAGGGGGTGACTTTGACTGGAGATACAGAGCTTTAACTTTTTTAAGTTTTGTTGCCTAACCCTAACCAAGTAATTTCACCAGCATGCTAAATTTTACTTAGGCGTGTGCACTGCACGCAATTTGACAGTGTAAATCGTGTTATTTATACGCAGATTGATGAGACCAGGTTGTGTCTGGACATGTCCCAAAGTATGTGGGGATCACAGATACAATCTAAGAGTGGTTGTAATAATAGTCATAATTTTGTAAGTAACATACTAATTTATGACAGCTCTTCGTAAAAAGCTGTTATTCACATTCACTCCTGGACTGGACAAAGAGCTGTTTCTCCAGATGTGACTCATTTCCTCTTGTGTCTCTGTGTGCCAACGTGCAAACATACTTAACTTGTTCAAAATCTATCAACCTGACTAAGAACAGGTGCAGCAGCTGGCACAGCGCATGGGAACAAAATAATTCCAAAATATTTCCACCTGCAGCATCCACCTCTGATCTGATCAGCTATTCGTGGTAAATGTCTGTAAGTTCTTCAAGTGTGATCAGCTCATAACAGATTCAATTGATTGTTGACTTGGCTGACAACAGTACACAGTTGGCATAGTTTTATAGCAGCCCAAACACAATAATTGTTCCTTTTTCTTATATCTGATATTGAATAATGCACAATAGATCAATATGAATACCCATAGCACCAACACATGTTCCATTATGTAGGCTTCCGGCTTGATTAAAGAACTTGGCATCTGATCATTTTGTCACTAAGAGACACATCAGTCTGTGAAATCTGTTGTTTTCTGTTGCCATTATTTAAAAATAAGTTGGGATTAGTCTTTCAGTGTATTCACAGCCTTACCAGAGCTTTGGTCTCCTCCTCGTCTTTGTAATAGTAGAGCTGGTCCCCTCGCAGAACAAACCAGCGACTGTGCCAAGTCTTGACAAAACCTCCTTGCTTCCTGAGCCACCCACACCTGATGACACTCAACCGTCCCTGCCTCTGGATCTCTGTGCTGGGCTGAACTCCATTGCGCTGGGGACTGCCGTGGGACACACACTGGTCGTCCATTACAGCAACTCTAACCTGCAAAAAGGCAAAACAGTTTTTATCTGTTTGTATTTACAGAAGTTCCAAGTAGGCAATAGGTAACCAAATACTTTCTGCAACAAACAGATGATGACAAATTCTTAAATGCTCTCCTTCCAAACTCAGTACTGATATTCAGGAAGAAAAATTATATAGAAGTGGAGTGACTCTTCAGCCAAGTCCTAATATTCTGCAAGATTTCAAACAATAGAGAGATTAACTTGTATGTTAGGGAGAGTGTATTAATCACAGAACTCACAGTCACCACAGTCCAACACAAATGCGACAGCAACAAGTCTGTTCATTTAAACTATTCCTTCAGTTAATTTAATGAAAACCATTGTTTTCCAATAGAGTCTGTGGGTTTTTTCAAATGTCAGTTTCAATTCTAACAAATGATAACCTGTCTTTCCCCTATCTGCGTGGCTAGAAACAACCTGTGGTTTGGACGTACCAACTCTGTCAGAGGGATGGTTGGCTAATTTGCTGTGGTTTGCAAGTTGTGGAGCATTAAAGAATTTGAGATGGACAGAGTTGAGTTTTGCAAAGGCAGGAGGGGAAATGTGGGAGGAGGAATTTATACGCCAGAAAACAAGACCAGAGGCCAAACCTCTACTCCCTTTTATCTATTTCTTGTGTCAAACACCTACATATGTTGGTTGGCCTGCCAGTCTTTCCCTTGCCTCACTGTAACATTTTGTCTTTTTGTCGTTTTGAATCCTCAACCTTTTGAAGTTTTACAATTAAAATAGATTACATCTAATCAAATGCGACAAAAATCCTTAGCTGCACCTAAAACTTTCACACGTGCGTACAGGAGTGCAGTCACAAACACATGTAATAAATCAACCTACACATATTGTTTCCATGAGCATGATAGATTGTTTAAACATGTGCATCATTCACTGACTATGCTACTACTCGGAGACTGCTGCAGTCAGCTTTAAGCATTGCCATGTTATCAGTGGCTCTCGTTGAGCTTGCCTTGGTGGAAGTCCAAACAGCCCGCAGGTCCAGATGAGGACCAGATGCGGCCCAGTACTGTTCCAGGCAACAGTGGAGCAAGTGCAGCAAGGCTGCTGTGGTGATTTCAAAAAATTCTGTGGATCCATGCACAAGGACGTTAGTGAGTCCTGTTTGCATGTGCATGCAAAAACGTTCTCTAGGAAAACAGTAGTTTTTACCTTGTTTTGCATTGTGGAGGCCATAAACTACTTTTTTTTATCTGTTGTCTTTCTCTACTTATGGTTGCTCCGCTTTTGTGCTGGAGCTATGTAGGGGGGGAAAGTGGGCAGTGCTCAGCAGCAGTGAAAGCTATCATCTGAGCTAAGTTTATTCAAGGGAAAATTCTTTATTGCGTGGGATCATTTAACACTAATATTGGATGGAATAACCTCTCTATCCCTGCTGCTTCCTACATTCTTGATTCTCTTAGTTTAAAAAATCTGTAAGTACACACATGAACACACACACACACACACACACAACATAAATCACAGTCTAGGGTCGATACACCCATCTGTTGATGGAGTCACCTGCTGTGTTGCCAGTCTGGTGCCACATCCCCTTTACAATTTCATGCCACCTGCACTGGGCGTAGTTAACAGTACTGCTGGGATTGGCCTGTGCTGCTGCAAATTGAAATAGTAAATAACTCAGAGGTTTCTTAATGTGAGTAACGTGGTGCCGGCTGAGAGTAGAAACAGTATTTAAAATTTTCATTACACTGTGGTCTAGTCCAGAGGTAATAAATTGCCATACAGGGATAGAAGGCATAATCATTACTAAATCTATAAATCAACAGACAAATGGAGTAAGATAAATAGAAAAGTTGGAGGTTCTTTGGCCTATGCAGGAACAACATGATGAATTGTGACCTTTAGAAGGTACTCATTTTAATTTTTATGGTTCATTCTATAAGACATTTCTAACATAATCATGGTGAAATTATGTGTAAACAACAGGCATAAGTAATGAATCCTAAATTCTATGCACAGTATAGGGTGGCCATAACTTTATCAGAATTTTTGTGAAGCAACAATCCAACTAGGGCTAAAGGCAAGGTAGTTGACCTGTTTTTCAAACCTGGATTTTATTTTTATTTTTTTGCAGACACTTCTCCAGCGAACCTTCTGATGGTGCCAGATGTGGTTTACATTTGTGACACAACTGCAAAGTCTCTGCAAGAACGCATCCTTACCTGACTTTTGTCCACTCAGCACATTGAAAGCAGCCTCCCAGAGGTGCATTCTGTGTGTGCAGGTGCATGCAGGTACTGTGTCTTTTGTGGCAGTAGTGTCTCTTTACCGTGAGCCTCATTCTCGACATAAGCAGAGGAACTATATTGATGATTTCTTATAACAAAGAAATAGGATATGTAATTTACAAGGCAGTCTGAAAGGTAGATTTAAGAAAAAGGAAATTTTATCTGTGAATCACAGAAATAGAGATATAAATGGTTCCTAAGTTGCAATCTATTTCCAAACTAATGCCCAATAAATAAGTTCCTTATTCAAAAATTGTCCATACAAGTGTTACATTTCAAATTAAGCAAAAGTTGTATTCAAGCACACTAGAGGAGAAGTAATTTTGGGATGAAACTCCCAAAAACTCCCTTTAAATGCTAGACACAAAAGTAAACATAGTAAGAGCATAAACCCCAATGTTCTTCTTTAAGTTTGGTGATCAAGTCTGCTCTCTAGAATAATGAATATGACAGTATGAAGGAGCATTTCATTTTCAATGCGACAATTAACACTCTGCATTACCATCTGTTCGTGTCTAGTAACACTTGCTTCTGTCAATGAACGTTCAAGATATCTTGAGTTTAAGAATATCCCAGAATTTTCTCACAGCACGCCTGAGAACTTTCACCATACTAAGAAGTCTGTGGGAAGAGACACCCTGACCTTCACTATAGACAACAACAGCTCCACATACAGCACAGACAGCCACACACACACAAACAAACACACACATACCACAAACACACACTGTACACTCGAAAGGACAACACAAAGATAGTCACGAATCAGCCCCCTAAGGTTTTGTGGCATGCACTATAATTTCTTAGCAGGATGTAACTGTGGCTCTGTGGCAGTCAAATAAAAATTAATAAATTCAGAAGAAATGAAGGAGGGAAAAAAGGGCTGGATTCGCATGGACTCCTTTGACGGGTACAAATCTTTCAAACCACCATTCGTGTTTGTCTCCATTTCGGCACTGAGGTATTAGTATTCTCTGTCGGTCTTTGTCCATCTGTAAAATGGATACTGAGCCAGGCCATCTCAGGATCAGGGACGCCTTGTTGTGGTTTAAAAATATGCGTTTGTCAGTGTAATAATAAAATACACTACTGGACATGTCTTAAGTGATGAAAACTGATCTCAGAGCAGCCAAAGACACAGGAATTGTACAATAAATCATTTTCAATAGTTTCCTAGGACACAACTATTTGATGTAAGCTGATACTTTTGATTATGAACTTGACAGTATGATAAAAAGGGGTCCTGTGTTTTGTAGAGTGGTATGGGATGACAATTAACATTATACCCTTACAGAGAGGAAATAAGGATATCTAGAGGTCTAAACAAGGAAGGATGTTTGATGAGCTTGTAAAATCTCTGATATTTGATGCTGCAGACCTTGTCCCTACAGGACCCGTCTCACAGCATCAGGCGGTTGGTAGTTTTCAGTGCTTACACAGACTGTTTGTTCCCCATATGGGAAAGTACTGAAGCTAGCAGCACACAGAAAGCCTGAAATGCTGTTTGACACGTCTTTGTTTGAATTGAGCTGGTTTGGAGGAAAGGAGATTGAGGCCTTAATTTAGTCTGTCTCATCCTTTGGGAAATTAAAGTAGTGCTTGGGAAGATTTTTTGGGGGTAAAAATACAGCAGAGTTACTGAAATCATACATTTTGCACTGCAAAAAAGAGGAGCATTCAATTCCCCCTAATTGAGACTTTACAGACTTTTGCCCAAACGGCCAAAAATGTTGGTGTCGGGTAAGGACAGTGGCAGGAAATGTTCTGTGACCACAGGAAATGGCCGGTCACAGCAGCAAGGGAGCACTCTGTCGAGGGAAAATTGGACTCAACAAACTTAGATCTCCTGCCTTTCCCACCCTGTGGCTGCTATAGCATCACAGGCAGAAATGGTAAACATGAATGTACTACAATGATTTTTACGTTGTCATGTGACATGATTTCCCAGTTTTCAAACCATTTTGTTAACCTTTGCCTCACTTTTCACTGTTGCTATGCTTTACAAGCTTTCCATTCTCGCATAGCACATGATACCGGTGTAAGATTTGTAAATTAAGTAATGTTTGAAATTATTGATTTCAGACAGTCGATTCTTTGGCTGAAATTACAACTTTTGCTAGCAGGTTGATATAAGATATAAACCCTTAATTTACAAAGGTATATAGGAAATCTAGCTCTACATCCTAACTCCCCACAGCCTCTCTGATGCCCAACCTCCCTCTCGCTCCTCTCTATTAATATTTTCACATTTAACTAAGGTTTTATTTTAACTAAACCAGAGCTGGTGATTGTTGGAACAGTAAAAATACAAACCACAATGGCTTGGTGAGTTTTATTTTGTTTCTGTCGAGTTTAAACAAAGTACGATGATCTGCAAGATAAAATAACTGTATTTGTCAATGGAGTCTTGTGGCTTGACAAGAGCGACATAACAGCTATTTCTGGTTAAACAAAAAGGTCCTAGGTTCCTTTCCACAATGTTGTCAGACACTTATTATAACAATCTGAGCCTGTCAAAGGCAAAAACAAGCACTTTTAGTGAACAGACACTGAAGGTGCACTATTGCCTGGAAGGATTACATTGCAGCCATGTTTTGCGGCTACCAGCTGCAGTGCTCTTGCTCAATACTAGACAAATTCAAAAAAACATTGTCCCTTATACACAAAAACATGGGAAAATACGGTCCAGTTTGAAAATAAACAAGGTTTCTCTTTTATGATTCACTGATGAATAGCAAGCATGAATTCTTTATTCATGTTCATTAACATATGGCCGACGGTGCCATTGCCATCTGTCTGTCTTCAGTCCTCAGTGTTACATTTTCACCAGCTGTTGAACTCCACATTGGCCCCAGTGCTTGCCAGTAAAGCCTTTCCTTGTGTCAGCTTTGCTTGGATGATGCAAAGGTCAGTGGGGCATTAAAAGTCACAGTAGAGGGTCAAAACAGTGCAACCACTCAGTCTTATCAAATCTTATAAAACTAGAATTACTATCTATCAGTTCAATTCAATTCAATTCAATTCAAATTAGCTTTATTGGCATGAATGTGTAACAACAATATTGCCAAAGCATCATACAAACTACAAAAGAACAATCAACCCCATCTATCTATCTATCTATCTATCTATCTATCTATCTATCTATCTATCTATCTATCTATCTATCTATCTATCTATCTATCTATCTATCTATCTATCCAGCTGTCTGTCTGTCTATAAGGCAAAAGATAAATTATCTCTGTTCCTGAAAAATCCTCTTCACTATCAAATGTCTCTCTCCTCCAGTACACCACCACAAAGATGCCAGTAAGATTGGTCATTGGTGGACACACAAGATGTGACAACTTTGTTGCATATGCAAGTCAGCATGTTTGACAGCTGATTAAATCCACCTGGTAAGGACATACACTCTGTCTGTGTTTCATTAGCAACCACCATTCAAGGCTAATTCAGATCAAAGCCTATTCATTCGACCAAGTCTCTCGTTTGTTTGTGTATGTGCACAAACAACCATCGTACCCTGCTAACCGCAAACAGACACACAAAAAAAACACAATAAAACATGCAACAGAGAAAACATGAACTTCACATCTCCAGTCAATGCTGTCAACCCTGTAAATACCCCTAAGCAACCTCCCCCCTCAAAGTCTGCACAGTAGGGCCTCCATGACCCACATGTGTTAAAGACAAATATAACCCGTCGTTACCAAAGCTGCTACCTCGAGAGCAGTCTGTTTCTGCCACAGAGGTGAGAGGAGGGCATGCTTCTTGCTGTGCTGTTGCAAGTTGTTGAAGAGGATGTGAAAGAGGAAGGGCTTCAGAGTGGTCACAGAACTACTCACTCCCTGAGCCATTGCTTCATCTAACATATGCACAAGTCAGGTCTATCATGATTTAATGCTGAAGGGAAACTATCCTTCATTATGGTTTAGATACATAGTCCATGATCAGTCACTACCTACTACAATGGCAGAGAAATAGGTGGATGGATGGAAGTAGGAAGAGAGGAAGGGAGGTGAGGGTGGGAGATATAATGTATCACAAACATCAACAGGATTGCTTCTTGGAGATACAAGTTCCTTTTGCTCCTTTCTGCTGGAATGCCAAATAAACTCGCTGGCTTTCCTGTATGAATCAGTTTTATGAGTCAGTGTCTATTTTGTCTACACACCAATTTAGACGCCATATGTGGCCCCCTTCATGGTCTACAATGCAGTGCTTTTGGTATGATACACTCGTTACCCACTCACTAGCATCGCTGCCCCTCCCTCTCCATTTTCCTCTGCGCCATGTGTCACAGTATGTCTGAGTACAGAGCGGCAGCCCTGTGGAGAAGGGTGAAGATTTCACATTGGCCTCTGACTCATTCTACACATGTTTGACAAACTGTTTTAACTGAATGAAAGATACTGTTGATGTGGCTATCCTTTTGTAATGCAGCAATGTGAAAACAGGGGGATATTTTCTAGAAAAAAACAAGATACAAGATGTTACAAAGTGAGAGGGGGGATCTGAAAATGACACCTGTGATCATAGTCATTTCCCCCAGAGATGTTGTTTGCTCTAGAAAGCTAAGCCAACTCTGCATTTACACCGTCATAAATGTCGTCCTTATTATAGATTCTCTAGGTGAACTAGCCAGTGTCAAGTTTAACAGATGTTAAAGGAGTAAAAATAAAAAAAATAATAAAACAAAATAAAAACACTTCAGTTTCTGTACAGTTTATACAAATTAGATATTAAGTGTTTACTAGTGAGCCTTATAGGTGCTGGTATGAAGATTTTGTTACCCATTTTGCTAGCGGTTTCCCCCTGTTTCCATCTCTTTCCGTCTTTGTGCTAAGCTAAGCTAACAAGCTGCTGGCTGTAACCTCATATTAATTGAGCAGTAATGAGCGTATTCTCATCTAACTGTCTGCCAGAAAAAGCACAGGTTTTTCTCAATATCTCAAACTATTCTGTTTAACGTGCTGCAGTTTCAGTCCTCCTTGTCTCCATCCATTCCTCTCTCTCAAAAAAACAGTATTAGACCTGGGAACAGAAGAGTGCAGCAGCTGACACTGGGAACCTGATCCCTGGGCTTTCCAGCAGCACAGCTTGTGCACTGCAGCCATTCCTGGCACACGGGGGTCATCATATCTTCCCTCCTTGTGCCTTGTTTGCTTTCACATCTACCTTTTACATTAACACATCAGGTGGGGGGAACAAGTTGTGGAGATATGTTTTCTGCCCTCCCTGGCATTTTTTATCAGGCCCTCCCTGTCCTGTCCTTGTCATGCTTTCATTCTTATTGTTTGAAATATTTTCTCATTGTCCTTTTCTGATTCCTTTTCCCATTGTTTTATAATGCTGTGATCAGTTGCAGTCAGCAACCCTGCACAACTAGCACCTTAATCCAGACATAATTGAGTTTTCTTCTCTTTTTGGCCAGCTGACAGCCAGACAGGGGGTTGTTGTTTTGGATGGCACATGCAACTGTCATGGCCATCTGTATGTCCTGCTCCAGAATTAGGGAGCCACTGCAAGATTTTGGTCTGACAGAGTGACAGTACAATAAATTCACTTGAATTTTAATCAAGTTAAACCTTACCTTAAAAGTATAACAATTATGCTTTCTAGCTGTTCAACAGCAGTCACTTAAAGAAAAATGGTATTTCAGTTATGTTACAGGCTAACAATGTAGTTAATATACTTTAGACAAAAGATTGTTGTCATTTTCACAGTATGTTTCACAGATTCGCAGCAGGCCCACACACTGAAAGGTATGCACTTATTTCCTCTGGTGCATTTTCACTCCAATATCAACATAACTGTAACCCCTGGTAACACAGCTGGAGGAGTTGTGTCGCTAGTGTAACACATTGGCAATATATCACATTCATCTAGTGATCTAATCCATTTGAAAATGAGTGATGCTGGAAGTTTGTAAAGCTTATTCCAAAAAAAAACACAACCATTCAGTCAAGAAAAGCACCAATGTATCTTATCATTGTTCAGTAAATTCAAGGCACTTGCAGACCTACTCTGCTTGTGGGATTATATGTGTTGCACATAAATGAAACACATTGATGGAAAATATTAAACAGATCCAGAAACCCCAAAACACCACTGAATGTCATAGCTAATACTATCCACTGCTATGCTACAGAACGTGCTGCTACTACTGCAATTGTATATAAATCTCCAGGGATACCTGCCTAAAATGTAAATTTACCTTAAAGTATCACTCAACTCTTCTAAGACTGGTCCATTCAGCCAGACCATTTGCCTACAGAATCTTCACATTCTGATTACCAAAGTGTGCAGAGATATGTGAATATGGCTCAAGAACAATGGGTACATTGCCACAAAATCACCAAAATATAACAATACAATAATAATCCCTCAGTGGCAAAAACATACTATAAAACTGTACAACCTCAAACAGAGAGACTCACCTTTCAAATAAACAGCCTTGTTGAATCTCACAGCTCTGACGTGTAGCAATGCACAACTATTGTATTCAATCCAGTGACAGGTAGTCATTCAACATCAACAGAAATCCTGTGCTGAGACGAGCTCAAGTTGCACACCAGCTCAGCTGCTGCTGCTGCTGCTGCTGCTTCTGCTGCGGCTGCGGCTGCTGCTGCTGCTGCTTCTCTCTTGAACTAACTCAGTGTGTGCAGAGTGGATTGAGTTAGCTGAGGCTCAGAGGAGCTGTTACAAACTTTTCCCCTGACTGCTCACACCATCTGCATGCTGAGAAAGTCTCCGCTGTGGACAGGATGGCTGTCGCGGTCAGCACAGTCACACATGGGGCACCATTACAGCGAGAGTCCGCCCAGACACATGCACACACACACACACACTCACACACACACAAACACACACTCTATCCCAACACTGCAGCCTATGCAATCCTAAGTCCTCCAGTCATCCTGGCTGGTGAGACGATCACATTCAGTCTGAGAAGACCGTGTGTGTACGTTGGTGACAGAGAGGAGGGAGGAGAGAGGGAGGGGGAAGGCGTGTGAGTGTGTGTGTGTGAGAGAGAGAAAGCATGTTTTAGGAAGTCTCAAGATCTCTGAGCAGCAGTGCAGCTGACTTTCTTTTGTATTTCAGATTCTAGAACAAGCAACTGGCAGTTTTTAAACACCCACTGTGTTCCAGTCTTACCATAAGTTCCAAACTTTGCAGTGGTTCGTAATGTGAAATAGAAATCCTGGATTTCCCATTATCATCTGTGAATAATCCAGCATACAAACAAGGCTGCCCCAGTTTTAAGGTGTCTTCGAGATGACATATACAAATGACTGCGTGCATGCAGCTCGACAAACATTTATTTAGTGACACTAGCCTCACTTTGGTGCGAGCCCAGCTGTATATACATCAGTGGAAAGTGCATCTTGTTTACATGGGAGTGGTCTAAAATGTCTTCCTATTACATACTCTTGCAGTGGTCCCTGCTAAAGAACTTGTCTGCCTGAGTAAAGGACTATTTTTCTTTTTGTATGTAAGATACACAAACAAATATGTTTAATGTGTGAGACAAATGGCCTTTACACTGTAGCTGCAGTTTCAGCAAATTACTTTTTATAAACTGAGGAATTCTGACATGTACAGTACAATCCAGCTCAATTATTATATCATTGAGCTCCTTATTGACTCCTCACAACCTGCTTAATCTGAAATGAAATATAATATATATTATAGATAATTATAAACCAAAAGCAAATATGGTTTGAAAATATGTGTTGGATTCCCAAAGAACTATATACAAAAAGAAAAGGTGGGACCCAAGTGTACAACACCAACAGGAAGCTTTAGTAAAAGTAACAGTGCAGTTTACTTAAATTTTCCAGATCTAGCGCAATTATGAGATCTTGCTTGAAGTGGAAACACACAGATGACACACCGAGGTAGACTGGCAAAAATCCTCCACAAAGAATGAGAATCTGAGGCAGAAGAAAAAAACAGTCAGGCAAATCTTTGTCAAAGGAAAGAAACCTAACAAACCAAACACTGAGAACTGACGACCTGGCAAAAAAACTGAGTTTAAATGCAGAAGAGCTTGATTACTGGGATGTGCCTCAGGTGCACAGGTGATCATGGGCGGAGAGTCAATTGGCTGACCTGAGACAAGTTGGAAAGCCACGCCCTGACACACACACACACACACACACACACAGAAGACAGACAGGGGAACCAAACAGAAACACAAGGGAGGGAGGGAGGCACAGCAGAAGCACAAGGAAACAAAAGGTTGGTTGACATTTCGATGAAGAGGCTTAAGAATGGAAAAAGGAGGTTTATTTTTCATAAATTGTTTTATAAAAGACATGGATAAAAACAAAGCAAAAAGGTGTACTAAGAATCAGAATATTCACCACCAAAAGATTTTTCTATTTTCCTATCTATGATATACTGAAATGGCCAACATGCAGGCTACAATTTATATTATCGCCACACGACAGATACAGAACCTCTACACAATATTAATGTACCTCTGGCACGTGTCAGCTCCGTGTCATTCCCTGGCCCTGGAAAATGTCCTCAATAATGAGGGAGGGAAATTACAATCTATATGGGAGGTGGCTGATATGTCAACAATAATTGCTTCCTCAAAATCAAATCAGGATGAGAATTAGTTTATTTACAAACTCATAATATAGAATATGAGAACAGGGGGAAATCTGACTGGGGTAGTGTTGTGATTATGACTCTAGAAGAGCTGGTTGAGTATAAGGTGACGGAGGAGTTTCACTGCGGTGTTGAATGTGGAGGAGGTAAAGTCAACATTCAAGATCCTGGTTGGTGTTATTGAGTTGTTAGAGGGTCTAGGCTGAACACATTGCTTATTGATCTGTTTGATCTATAGGCACACTGCGCAGTGAGGCAGGAGTGAGGTCGCTGTCACATTTGGACCTTCAATTAGCATCTGTCAAATGATTGATCAAAGAGGCAGCAGCGGTACATGAATCTGTCCAAAGCTTCTAACAACCCCTTCTCTGAGGACACAGAACATGATTGGAGTTTGAACCTGTCTGGCACTTACTCTGGTCAATATGCATATTTTCTGCAGCCATCCTTACGAGACTTGCACCCTAAATGCAACTTATTGGATAGCACTGGTTATTCTGACTTTGGTACAAATGCTGTGACCCAGGCTCGCTCATGCGCAGTAACCATTAGGCGTACTTGGTAGAACACATTTTGCTGCAGAGTCTCTCTTTGTTACTTTTTGTTACCCTATATGAAATGTTGTTAAGAAATTTAATGGTATGTCATTAAAATAGTAATTTTTTACACTTATTTGCAGCTGTGCAAACTGAGAATATAGTAAAATCCTTTCCACTCAATAAAATCTAATCTCCACACAGAAGGTGAGTTTTCTAGGCGTTATGAAAAGCCTCATTAGATAAGACGGAGATTAAATGAAATGTTGACACTAAACAACAGTAGGCTCTGAGCCATCTGTCCTCAGCCATCCCTCAGCATGTGTTATTATATTTGAAGGACGTGGAATGCAGAACATGAAACACTGTGACCTTGTGACGTAAGAAGTGGCCATCTGTAAACAAACTGGAGTATTATCTACTCCCAAGAGACACTCTGGGGGATCTTATCTGATAGGAGATAACTCATAAGATTAGAGTGGGTGAATCTTCACAGAGAAAGCCTCTGGGAATTAGAATGTTCTCAATAGGACTGCTGTTCTCATGGCCTTGTAGTCAGAGGTTTTGAACACTTGGTGACTTCTGGAAAGAGTATGAAAATCTTTGGAGGACTGTGGCAGGCAGACAAAGTAAACTCTTTATTATGATTATATGATATAAGGCCATCTAATATTGCTGTATTAATAAGAAGTATTGAGTATGACTCAACAGTCATATTTTGAATGAAAGTCATATTCAACATCTATCAGTAAGTGTTCCTACAGTTAGTGTGAGCATGACCTCTATTGGCATGTGTCCGGTCATGGCAGCAGTTCCTTTTTGCATCATGTCACAAAAACAGTGTTAAACAGTTCTTCAAAGACTCCAGTTCAAAAAGTGCCATCAGGTGACTGCTGCCAAGGAGAACAGTTGCTTCTTACAGGAAAAGAGGCACACATGCTGACAAAGGACAAAAGAGACTCTTTAGATATAAAGACAGTTATTGCCTGACTCTGCTTTTCTGGCACAACTTTCCTGTTTTGGTTCACTCTCACTGCTCCCATCAGCATTTGTTTCGGACACAGCAGGCAGATTCTTTTCAAAAAAGCTCCAAAAACCCATTGTACACTGGCTACTCAGCACCAAACAGTAGCTGGTGAACATAGTGGAGCATTTAGCAGCTAAAGAGGCATACATTTTCCTCAGTGCTGGAGTTGGTAGAGAGCAAAACGGTCATTGAACAGAGTTCGATCATCAGGCTGGCGCAAATGCAACTCCAAATGAATGATGTCTCTCCATTTCTGCTGGATGTGTGTAAATAGACAATGGTTTGCTAACAAATTCCCTGTATCAACGTAAATTAGGTATTTATGTACAGTCTATGGTTTTCATCATACAGTATTTCTGATGCACCCAAGTGGCCAAAATGAGTCACTGCAGTTTTAATATCTAAAGTGTAACTCAAAGTGTCTGATAAAAACCTAAAGTTGGAGGTGCTCTGTTGGCCTATGGAGGACCCATCTCTCTCATTTTCTGTCAGCCTTTTGCTGACCAACTGTCTAATCTCTAAAATCGGAAAAATACATCAAATAAAAAAGTTAAAGGAGAAAAGAGATCATCATCACTCGTGAGAAAGAGTCAGAGTGACAGATTACAATGTTGTTGTTTAATCTTGCTCTTATTTATAGTCTATTCTTTTTAATGCAATAAGTGGAATTTTCAGGGACTGAACTTGATCTTTTCTCGAGAGACAGTAGTGTAAGCTTTCCATCCATCCATGCATCGTCAACCGCTTATCCTGCGTACAGGGTCGCGGGGGGCTGGAGCCAATCCCAGCTGGCATAGGCGAAAGGCGGGGTACACCCTGGACAGGTCGCCAGTCCATCACAGGGCCACACATAGACGAACAACCACTCACGCTCATACTCACACCTAAGGACAATTTAGGGTCACCAATCAACCTAGGCCGCATGTCTTTGGATGGTGGGAGGAAGCCGGAGAACCCACGCAGACATGGGGAGAACATGTAAACTGTAAGCGTTCCACCCACACCAAATCTTTCTTGTATTTGCAATGCAATATTGCTCTCTGGTGGTGACTTCAAAAACCTTTGGATTAGAAATGTAAACAGGCTTGTTCATAGTGTTTATCTTCTTTTCAGCTTTAACGTTCTGCATACACATAAATAATAGTCATAACAAATATTTTATTTTAAAGAAATGATTTGTATTATGAGTGACACTTTGATGGTAGCCTTTAAATAACATTGGATCAATGCTGTAAAATTCTTATCAGCCTTATTATAAAAAGACAGACAAACCCAAATTAATACAATCAAAGTAAAATCTCAAATTGCAGTATTTATCAGAGCTTCAAGACAAACTGAATGGCAAATAAATGCGAAATAACAATGTGACGCAATAACATGAAGGAGCCACCAGAGGTCCATGTGTCACAACAAAAAGGGCACTCAATGATGTGTGCACACATTTCAAAAAACTATTCTGGATGAAATCACTGTATCACTAATGTCACAGCTCCAAAAGAACATTTATTTAGATTGCAAATGCTAAATAAAACATTCTGGGATGTTTGATAATTGTGCAACTAAAGCACATACCAAACATACAAAATGCATTACAAAGTACAATTTTAAAACTTTACATGATAGCCTTATACCTTAATTGACCTTCATGGTGCCACAAGAAAGTAAATCCGCAAACCACCACTTTGTGTTTGTTGAAAGTACTCTGACATAACATTATAGCACACATTTGCCATTTCCCCAGAAAGCACGACCAATTTAGCCAGGAGAGATACTTTGTTCGTTTGGCCTGGGTATTTCTTGCTATGAACATGGCATAGTTTTAAGTAATGTGGTCACATCAAGCTCACACTGAAAAATAAAAAGATTTATACACTCTAAGACAGGGGTTTTCAAAGTCTGAGACTGTGGGCCTCCCACTTTGAAAACTCCTGCTCTAAGATACTCTAATGGAGATGTGATGGTGAACCATGTTTAGAGCATCAATGAACACTGCTTGTTGGAACCAGATTCAACATACGTACCTTGTACAGTGTTGTCCAATCTTTAGTGGTGCTGGTAGGTGCTTGGTTTATTTAGGTTCCAGTGTACTCCAGCTATGACATATTATGCTGGTAAATGTCCCAGATTGTGTCAAGAATCACTTACCTAATAAACTGAAACTGTATTTACTGTGTTTGAATATTCTGTGCTGTCAATGGCTAAAGGCACGTTTTAGTCACAGGGTTGCAGTGTTTCCTCAAAAATTAGGTTTTACAAATGTCCTGTATGTTGTCTCTACTTCTGGACTCTACTTATTGTGTCTATCTCACTGTCTCTCTCTTGCTTAGTCTATCTCTGGGGTCAACAACTCAAAAGTGTGTTTTCTGCCACACATAACTAGATGTAGCCTGCAAAACCTGCAATATGTGCAAGGTAGAGCAGCCAAATGCACAATGCAGGCTCAAAAAGAAAAGCAAAAGTTTCATCAGAAGAGTGAGAGCTGTTTTACTTTTGGGTGTGTCAATATATTTTTAGCTTCACAAAATATCAGCCCTGGGATTAAGGGCTCTCGACTAATGGAGCAGTCACATTACCATTGATGCTTTTAGCTTACAGTTAATTGAAACTAAAAGGGAAAGGTCAAAAGCTAACCAGCTAGCTATGTAGCAGCTCACGCTTTATCAATAAAATAACATTGTAATAATTGCATCTGCGTGGTTTTCAGCAGGTCTTTCTTTCAGGTCTTTTTTGTACCTAATAATCAGTACTGTTGTAAAGGACTGGATGGTGCAAGACTGGCTAAATGGCAGACTATCCCAGTCTCTTCCAAATTCAGTTGTCAAAGTTCATCAAGTTTGAAATCTTTTTTTAAACAAACACATGCAAATGGGCTACCTTTTCTCCCTTTGAATTGAAGCAAAGGCAACACCCTAAAGACAGCATATGGCCCCCAAAAAGTGCTCCATGCACATTGTAGATGATGCAGACCAGGGCCGTACTTACCTTTTTAGGTGGAAACTTTATGATATGGTCTACTTTATTGTTTTTTTATTTGTGCATAAAATAAACTGTGAAATTGAACTGTGAGACAAGGTAATTACATTTTCCTGTTAAATCCGTACTGTTTGGTAGAAGGAGTTTGTACATGTCTCTTGTTGCTATAGAGCTGCAACAAACAGTTTTTTCATCAATTAATCTGTTGATTGTTTTCTCAATTAATGAATTGGTTGTTTAGTCTTAAAAATGTTGCTTCAGCCAGTAAGGTAACATCTTTTTTGCGCATTCTTTCAGAGCCAAAGCCAACACCTGTCTGATTCCAACACCAACAATCTGGTCGATCACTTCAATCATATCTGCTTGTCGTCACTAAATATTACTGCTCCTCTAAAGGTTAGGCCTACGTCTAAAGCTAGTAAGCAACCCTGGATAAATGACAGCATTCGCAGCCTAAAAAGGGAATGCAGGAAAGCAGAGCGCAGATGGAAAAAATCCAGTCTCCAAGTCCATTACCTCAGTCTGAAGGATTTATTAATTAACTACAATAACATGGTTAAGGATGCGAGAACACACTATTTTTCTGAACTCATTACTACACATAAACACAATCCCAGGTTTCTATTTAAGACTGTGGATCAGCTGGTAAACCCAACCCCTCCTTGTGCCTCAGCTGGAAGTAACGATGACTGTGAATTGTTTTTATCTTATTTTACCAATAAGGTGGTGTCAATCAGAGCCTCTATTACCCCCGCGGCCTCTTACTCAGAGGTTCCTCACCAGCAACAAGAGAGTTTTAACCTGTTTTATCCCATCGACTTGTCTGAGCTTTTAAAAACAGTATCACAAATGAGAGTGTCCTCCAGCCCACTTGATGTTATACCTACAAAGTTTTTACTGAAAGTAATGGATTCTGTTGGGCCCCATTTGATCTCTGTTTTCAACAGCTCCCTATCTACTGGTTGTGTCCCTGATTATTTTAAAACGGCTTACGCGAACCCACTTTTAAAGAAACCTGGTTTAGATCCCTCCCTCCCACATAATTTTAGACCAATTTCAAAACTGCCTTTTATTGCAAAGATTCTAGAAAGAATTGTGTCCAAACAGCTGCTCACTGTACTGGAAAATAAAAAAATATTTGAAAAATTTCAGTCTGGTTTTAGGAAGTACCACAGCACTGAGACTGCCCTGCTTAAAGTCACCAATGACCTTTTAATGTCTGCTGATGACGGTATGTGCTCAGTCCTGGTACTCCTGGACCTTAGCGCTGCTTTTGACACCATTGATCACAACATCATGTTAGACAGACTGAGGCACTGGGTGGGGATCTCTGGTACTGCTCTAGAATGGTTTTCATCCTACCTGTCAAATAGGAAGTTTTGCGTGTCTGTAAACAACTATGTCTCCTCGTTCTGTCCAGTTAAATATGGTGTGCCTCAGGGGTCGGTCTTAGGACCCATTTTGTTTTCCTTGTATCTGCTTCCCTTTGGACATATTATCCATAAACATGGTATTTAGGTTGCGTATATTTCCTTTTGGGACTTTGTTGTAATGACAAACAAATATACTTGCCCGTCAGATCCACAGACCCTGGAATGCTGAGTTCACTTAACAATTGCCTTTGTGAAGTTAAAAAATGGATGTCAAATAATTTCCTCCAGCTGAACTCAGACAAAACAGAAATCCTGGTCATCGGGTCCCAGCAGATTGCAAAACAAATACTGCCATCTGCTGGTTCCCTAGTAAATCACATTAAGCCTGTGCAAAGAACCTTGGTGTTTGGTTTGATAGTAATTTAAATTTCGAGCAGCACACCACAAAGCTTGTTCAATCATGTTTTTATCAACTTAGAAATATAGCAAAAATTTGATCTATGTTAACTTTTAAGGACACCGAGACCATTTTACACGCCTTCATCTCATCTCGCCTGGATTATTGCAACAGCCTTTTCACCTGTTTAACCCAAAAATCTATTGATCGACTCCAGACTGTCCAGAACTCAGCTGCCAGGCTTTTAACCAGAACAAAGAAATACGACCACATTACTCCTATTTTAGCTTCATTACACTGGCTCCCAGTATGTTTTAGAATTGACTTTAAAATTCTATTGATCACTTTTAAAGCTCTTTATGGCCTGTCACCTTGTTATATTTCTGACCTTTTAGTCCCATACACACCAGCACGTACCTTGAGATCCTCGGGCAGAGGTCTGTTGTCTGTTCCAGAGTCTCGACTGAAAACTAAAGGGGACAGAGCGTTTGCTGTCAGGGCCCCGAGGCTCTGGAACAGCCTGCCCGAGGAAATCAGGTCGGCTGAGTCAGTGAACTCTTTTAAGTCCCTTCTTAATACATACTTTTATAGGAGAGCCTTTTCCGATCTTATTTGATTTTATTTTATCCCTTTTATTTTATTGTATTTTACAAATTTTATATTTATCTGTATTTTAGTCTTTCAGTGTTTTCATGCTTTTATCTTGTATTGTCTTTGTATTATTGTCTCTTGGGTATTATTTTCTTTACACTTGTTAAAGCACTTTGTAACTTGTTTTTGAAAAGTGCTCTACAAATAAAGATTATTATTATTATATTATTATTATTATTATTATCTGTTTCTATCAACGTGTTTATGAAATTTCCAATGTGCTGTTGCAATAAATGGATCACACTATATTTTTAGTTCATATTAATAGTTTGTAATTTTCAATAGCAAATTCCAGCAAAACAATCACATTGTACAACCATGCAGATTATTTTAATGGGTTTAAAGGATTATTAACAGGTATTATTTAACTCCAGGAATGTGCATTGGTTGAAATACAACGGGAAGGGTAGGCTTAGACATGATGTAGCAGCATTAAAATTAACTGTGGCATCTGCAGATATCAAGAAAATTATGTTTTTTTACACTCAGCTTATTAATTCTGAACAATCTTTATTACCTGTACTTTAACTTAAACTATATGAAGTTTTATTACTCTCTAAATAATTCAGTACTTCTACTATGTAGGAAAGTGAACTATATGAAGAGTATTGGAAATTGGATTTGTAAGCCTATAAGGTAAGGTAAGGTATACTCTATTTTCAAACAGCACAATTCATTCTCTGCATTTAACCCATCCCTCAAGGGAGCAGTGGGTAGCCACTGTGCAGTGCCTGGGGACCGACTCCAGATCTGATCCAGTATCACTGGTCAAAATAATGCTCTTACTTTGTGTAATGTGAAAATGTAAGCAAATTCGGAGTCCGGGCATCCCTGTATTCATGGTATTTATGTATAAAAAAAGTTATTGGATTATTACCTCATGTCAAGTTCCTTCTACTGCTCCATTTAGCTGTTGTCATCAACTAAAATCGATTTTTTTGCAAGATCAGCTCACTATGCAAGGTTATGAAGTTGTGGAATGATTGGATGTAACAGCTGCATGTAAATGTAAAGCACACGTTGTCATTTTGTGGCGCTTTAGCATCATCCACTGGCTATTTTCATTTGTGATTTCTTTACTGTGGTAACGTTATTATACGAAATGCATGTATTAGCCTGGTAACGGCAGAACCTGGTTATCCTTAAAGGAAAAATTAACCCATAATACATAATTTATGTATCAAGTGCTCACCGTGTTCAGCCTTAAAACCCTGAAGAAAAATGTTTTAATCACGAGCCTTCATGGAAATACATTTTGACAAATAAAGGCCAGTCTCTATTATAAACTCTGTCTAATAGTAATGCTTATGTGGTTAACATAGACTTTATACATTTTAAATAATTTTATTTAATTTTTTCCTGACTACCTAAACTATCATTGTAATTCTTCATAATCCTGATGTGTGATAATAAAACGTTTGGAAATTTTCCGTCCCACATCCCATCACAGGGGTCAGAAATCCTGTCAGGTCACTGAGGTCAAGGCTTGTTGTGCCAGTTTACCGTAAGAGGTTTCTGAGAACTTTAAAAAAAAAAAAAAAAAAATAGCAACAACAACAACAACAAAAAAAAAAACGTAAGAAAAAAGAAAATCTGCATTAAATGAGCCAAAATAATTAATCAGACAGGTTCCCATTTTAGATATCTGCTATCAATGTAATCAATCTCATCACTTAATTTCCTTGTTCACAGAGTTTGCGTGTTGTCTCCCACAAGCCTTGTCATTCTACCGCTACAATAAACAACCTGTTGAGTCAGTGCCAAACTGTAAATACCAGAACATCTATTTGCAGTAAATCAGAGTTATTTACTACTCCGTTCACGCACCTTTGTTTCTGCAGAGGCGGCAGTGACGTGTTCAGGGAGTCAGATAAAGGGTATTTCTCACCAAGGCTTTCCTGTTATTTTGCAGGGTCCTTTGTTTGGTTGCGAGGCCTCGGCCTGTTGGTTCTCAGGGGAACATTCAAGCCCTAGCACTTATGAACAGTCCTGCCCTCATACACAGACGGCCCCATACCTGTCTGTATCACTGTGTGCATGTATGTGTGTCACCTTGTCCTTGGATTGAGGAGATACATCCCCACAGTGGATTAATGTCTGTTTGAGGGAACTCTGTCCTTTATGCCTTTGATGGTTATGTGATCATACAAAACTGTGAAAATGAATTAAATTATACCTTAATATACATTAATGCTCAGGTTTTAATTTAGAATAAACCATAAAATGAAATGCAAGTAATGGACCACATTAATAAAAAATTTGATGCTGCAACAGCAATGAAGGACAGAAATTTGTGGTTTCAAAGCAAAACATGTGTAAACTTGTAACATTTATATTTTAAATTCCTCCTTCCCTTAATTTTACTAAAGAGATGATTGGAAAATATAATGTGGATCATAGCTATAGAATGAATATATAGAACTCAACACAATATTTATCTGATTTATAAGCACATTATAGTTTCAATTTTTGTCTCATGGACAGCTTGTTTGTTGATTGGTGTTAAGGTGTTGAGCTTAATAATAAAGGTTGAAATAATTATTGAACAGAGTGAATAGGAAGTGTGCTCTTCTAATACATGACAAGTTCAGTTGTGCGTCACTTATAAATTACAAGCTTTTGGAGTGTGTCTTGAAAAACAAACAAACTTGCTTTTAAAATCCTGTCCCAGGCAGACACAACAACAACAGGAAGAAGGGCCATTTTCACAGGTGTCAGGAAGCACAGGAAATAAACAAGCTGAATACTGGAAAACATTTTTGTACCAGTAAGAGTCAGAGGTGAGGCTAATAAGAGATATTTTTAGCTGGGACAGGATTATTTTGCGGTTTGGGCCAAAAATGTTTGACATCATTTTCATCTTCATTAGATGTTTTGTAGTTTTAATACTGCCTGGTGACGTATTAAAATAGGGCTTGAGGGGGAAAGCGTCATCCTCTAATCAAGGGTCAGTTATGTTTGATCATGAATGACCTGAGGTGTAATTCTAACCTTTTAAAAAGTCAAAAACTTCAATGACAATGAAAATTTAATTGAAATATTGTGATCAACACATTTAATGCATTTATCTTAGACCAATATTTATGTGAGTAAATTTTTTTTTTAATGTATACCGCTTTCACCAAAAGTATTATAAACATATAATATAATGTATCAATGATACAATGTATCACTTGTTGCTAAATGCATCTGTGATTAATATATTTATTTTAATACATAATTACTTTTAATTAACACATTTACCTTCAAAAGAAACTTATTTTGTATTACAAAGACAGTCTGTGGAAAAAAACTCAAAGGATTGAAGACTTCAATACATTTGAAGCTTTATCAAATATTTTGGCAACACTGTATTCTTTATAAAGACACGAATGCTTTTTATTTTTTCATTAGGTTTAGTTGCATTGAATATTTGCTTGCCACTTATAATACATGTTTAGTCTGTTTGCTTATCAAAATGTTTAATTTCAGCTCTAAAATAGTTGAAAGACTTGAATGTTTTCCTCCAGGAAGGACTTTATATCATATGCTTTTCTCAAGAAAGACCTTAAATAAGTTGTAAATAATTTCTATTCATTACTTCTTTTCCAACGTTGACTATTGCAAGCCTCGTCTGCAATGGATGTACTTTTGTTAAGCCTTATAGACAAAGCCAAGCAGAAGCTCTCCTGTCAGGGATAATGTTGATTTGCAATGCAAGTAAACCCTGTCTTTGCTCTTCAGATCTTTTCATGCTATTAGTGGTCAAAGTATTTATCCGTGAGAAATGTTTTCTGCATGGGAACAAAGAATATTTTGCTATTTGTGGAAGTTGAGGGAGTATAGCGTTCCTCCACTTAAGAGTCAAGGATGCCTGAAAAATTCTCAGCACTAATATCCGTTTCTGCTCCCGAGTTTGGATATATCATTTCATGTCATCATGGGAAACGAGACTCTAGACACAAGAATTCCTTCTATTCAGAAGACATACTTCTGTCCAGACTTCTAAGCATTTTTTAAAATGTTCAGACAAGATTTTTTCACCTCCCATAAATAAATACCAGCCTTTTTCTGTAATGTCATCCTGAGAATATTAATGTCTTCTCTTCTTTTTTCACAGATCGAATTTGCCTTCACCTGATTACAGTCGACCACATTTTCTGTCATAAAACAGCTAACAGTTGGATTATTGAACACTAAATGAATAATAGTGATGTGTAATACCTCTTTGAAACAGATGAATTTCATCACCCCTTAGCATATCTCGATTTTAAATACAGACCACAGACCACTTACAGACCAGAGCATGAATAAGAAGCATTGAATATACAGTAACAAATGCCATACAAATATCACAGGTTAAACAGGAACATCTCAGACAGAGGAGGAGGTTATACACTGATGGACTGATTTACTATAGTGTCCAATCTGGGAGACAAAATTACTCAAGAGATTTGCTCAGTTTGTGAATGATGAAGATCATCTAGGTGGTGATGGTGCGGTGGATAAGACACATGACTTTGTCCACTGTGAAACACCAAGGTGTCCCTGAGCAAAACACTTAACCCCTAGTTGCTCCAGAGGCGTGCAATCTCTGACATATATAGCAATTGTAAGTCGCTTTGAATAAAAGCATCAGCTAAATGAATAAATATAATGTCCAGAAACTCAAGAGTGTCAGCTCAAGAGTGTTAGCTCATATGTGAAAAAATGTAAAATAATTGCTAAAGACAGTGTAAACAGTAGCACTTTGCCAGCTTGGGCACTCTGGATTCTGTAACAAAGCTTAAAGTCTACAATGATTTAAAAACATTCTGGAACAATACAAAAGATTTGCACAAACCTCAACCAGGCACACAATGATCCTCCACCGTATAGGACATGAACATGAGGACACTGAAGAGTACAGAGAGTGTGCTAACGTACACAGATTCAGGGGACAGATTGACAACTAAATTGCGGACAAGTTCATATGTCACCTTAGGCACTCCCCAAATGAAATTTTGGAGCAAAAGAGGCAGAATAACAGTTTATGTCATAATACTTGTGCAGAAGCTAGTCTGGTGGATCTTCAACAAAGCCAAGATGAATTGGATCCTAAGAAATCCTCAGAGCATCATTTACGGCTCATTCAAAAACATATGGGTCAAGGTTGAATATCATAATTTTGAATCACCACAGATCCTTTTGAAAACCTTTTGAAAGCCGATTTGTAAGAAATGGGGCAGTGCAGATGGTGCAAAGTTCAGTGGCAGCCCCCAGAAATTTTTCATAGGGCCACTAGAAATCCTGGGGTGGCACACCAAAACCAGAGCCGTCTCTTTTAAATGAACGATGGGAGCTGACTCCCGTCTGAGATCTGATTTCTCCAGAGGGACACTGAGGGGGACCGGCAATTTTATCAGGGTGGCCGTAGCCATCCCTGGCCACCCCTTGATGGCGCCGCTGGCTAGGTTGTGCAATGTCAGGGGAGATTTACAGGTGCATTTGTGACAACGTTTGTATGACACCTGTGTCAACCACCAAAGAACCCTTGCACCATCCGCCGGTTCTTCACCTCTGTGGGCAAAGCCATCATTGCAGCATTTAGATGTAGAAATAGGGTTGGTCCCATTTAGGCTAAATTAGTCCATTCCTGCCTCACATCACATGAAGTAGGAGGTTATAACTTGAACATGGGGCAGGACACATCAGAGCCACCTTAGTGGTGTGACCTCACAGCTAGTTGTGTGTTGTCTCACTTACATTGGGGCGTGGGTTTACACCAGACACTCCGGTTTCCGGGTAATTTTTATGTTTATCTGAATATAATGAAAATAGATGATTTTGTGCATAATTTCTGGGCATCTCATTACAAACTGGAAGAAGAAAAGAATGAATGCAAAAATAAGAATAATGCATTACACTGACATACAAACAACAAGTGTACATACTGTGTTCAGATCTGTGAAACATGTTGCCTTTTATATTTCACTCCTCACCTTCACTTGACATCTCTGTTTTCTGTCTCATTTTCAAAGCTGTTCAGGTTGCCCTGGCACCCTCCATACAGGAAGAGTTGTAAAAGTAATGTTAAAAATACACCCCACCCTAAGCTGTTTCTGGTGCTGCTTCACAGACAGGAAGAGAGACATAGATACAGGAAGCAGAGGGTAACCATTAGTTAGGACTTGACTCTTAACACATGTCACATCAAAGTGTATTGTTTGTACATTCAGTCGCCAAATCAAAGGTTATATAGCTTTCACATCCGGTGAAAGACTGGAGGCCCCAAACGCAGACAAACACACACGAGGCAAAGCAGGTAAGATGAAAGGAAATTTACTTGAGGCAGTGGTCATGAACGCACTTACAGGTTAACAGGAAGGTAGTCGGAAAAATCAAACAAATCTAGAGGGCATGGCTGGTGAGCAGGTCAGGAACAGGTAATATGACAAAATCCAGGAACATGTAACAGGTTGTATTCAGGATAGATTTCAGGTTCAGATGGCTGGACAGCAAAGGCATAACCATCATTGCTAATCTGTGTGGGTGAAAATGGGTTGGTAAATACTGCCAGGCTAATACTGCCCCCACATGTAGTCTACTCACTCATGAATAAAAACACAATCATTTTTGACAGGATTTTTAGATAATGCAATGACTGTACCAAATGAAGAATTTTTAATTAAGTTACTACATGAATTAGACAAATGACAACAGTCAGTGATAGCTTTGGTTTAATTGTAAGAGCATTCTTTACATTAGCTGGTTTCATATACATGATATGTTCAGTGTCTGCTTTAAATATATAGGCTACAGTAGCCCTACATATAAAATTACATTATGGAAAACTTCAAAATATTTAGTGTAGGCTGTTACAATGAATCAATGAAAAATATTGCTGCATCAACATTGAAAATAAATGCATGGTCCTTCATTGTGACATCTACTGATTTTTTCAACAATAATGTATGAAGGCACACTAAATCAGGGGATCAGGAATACACCGAAGCTAATGGGAACAGACTACAGTATAGTTTTAATTAATTTACTCTAGAAAAAGATACAGAACACTGCATATTTCATTAGAAAAGGTGATGGTGTCAAACAAGGACCAAACAAACAAAATAAAACTTCATCTTCAGCTTTCATTGTTTAACATAATAAAATATATCTTTCGGTTAATTTATAAGTTAATGCTACATTTACACTGAACAGATTCAGTCTTGTCAGCACTTGTCAGCGAGGGTTGAGCCGCTTTGGAGCAGTGGATCTGTCTGTGTGTTGATCTGTGCTCTGGGCAGTGCTGACCTCTCCTGAGCCCACATCTCCCCCTGAAAACACAAGTGAAAGAATTCATTAAACCATCAATACATGCAACTGTTCCACAAATGACATGTCTTTTCAGAACGTCATTTTGTGTACTTGGTAAGACATTTGACCGCTCCAAGCCCACTGAGAATTTTCTAATGATACAAACACTTTTGCTGGGCTGTAAGAAGCAGTATCTTTATTTTCAGAAGTCTTAAAATTGTGTACCTGCTTGTGGTTCAGTCTTGAGCTTGCTGGCAATTTTGGCAAAGAATTTGAGGGTGACACAAGCTCCTGTCTCCCTGTCACAAATGCCACCTTTGCAGTTGCATGTCTTGCGGCACTCAACCCCGTAGGTTCCATAAAGACAGTCTGCAAAGAAAGAAAACATTATGTTAGAGTCTTTGTCTCACAGAACAAGCAGGGGAAAAGGTTACCAGATCGAATGGGAAAGGGACTCTATTCTACAGCGTTACAAACTCATTATAAAGTATATTACTTATATATAAAGATCATCACAGGGGACATATAGACAAAAAATCTGCAAATGGATAGCTGCAGTAGGATTGATGTTTGAATGTCTATAAACTTCAACCCTATTATTAGCTAATCCTCAAGTTAAATATCATTTCATATTTGAAGCAAGGCTGCACAGGTATGCACATATGCCTCTGGGTGCCTCTACACCCATTGGCTATGGTGCTATTTATTGTAATACTTCAATAAATAGAGCCTAAAAGACTGTAATAACATAATCTGCATTTGGTGCAGCAGGGCATCACATATTCAAAGTACAGCATACAGGCAGAAATAGCATACCAGGCACATTAAAATGTTGAATGTGCATATACCTTTGCAGATCCCATATTCGTCTCCATAATCGTCTTCATCCTTGTAGAACTCGCAGAATAATCCCGGTCCGCACTTCACCCCGTGCATCCCCGACACCGTGCGGTAGCAGTGCTCCCCTCTGCCGGCTGCACAGACCTGGCAACAGCCGCAGTCATCCAGGACCGTCCGTGTGCACCGCTGCGTCCCGCCGCACCGCTCCGCGTTGCATCTGTCGGGGCAGTTCACCGCGTACTTGACATTGGCGCCCCACGCCTCAGCATCTTGCACTAGAAGTGAAGACAACACTGTGATGAGGAGAACATACATCACTGGGTGCAGCAGGGAGAGTCGGAGAGCTTGTGAAAGGCTTCTTGGGGATGAGCGGTCTCGGGGAAGAGACAGAGAAGCGGACCACCTCTGGGAGACTTGAGTGGAGTGACCTGTGGTTCATCAGGTTGTATGGTTAACAGCAATGGACAACTTTGTTTTGCACATGACTTGCCCTCGTCAATTTCCTGATTCCGGTGTTGTCGTCCTTTTCTCTTTTTTTTGCCAGTCAGCCCCCTTTTTAGAAATCCGGCTGGGAAGTGGGATTTACTCTGGACCGCCATCCAGGAATTGAAATTCGTGTGACCTGATGTCATAAGTTATCTTTGGTTTGTTTTTGTGTTAGTCAGTGACGGAACCCCCAAACCTCCCGGTTGCATCAGGCTTTGAAGAATAGCATTTTACAACATCCTAATGATTGCAAATTAAATTAAAATAATAGAAGATACAGCTCAATTAATGCTGGTTGAGTAAAAAGTGAAAAATGGATGTCTATTTAACATTCGGCCTCTAAGAAGCAAACAGAAGAAAAGGGCAGATTGTCTAAAATAATTTGCTGTTTTCTAACTTTTCACTAAGCTGTAGCCTAATCTTTTACATTACTGTCATTATTTTTATAAACAGTTTAAATAAATAAATAAAAACAACATGCCATTAAATGTAACATGTAACAAACTATTTGAAACATGAGTGTTTTGAGGTTTCTTTAGAATCTATCTGACAGTTAGGTTGTTTTTGTTTTTCATTTTTCTTCCTTTTTTAAATGTTGTAGGCTAACATGTTAAATGAGTATATGTGTTTTTGTTTCAGCTATTTCTGTTTTCAATTAATTAATTGGTAATACAGTGAAACATATAATGTTGTTAGGGCATAAAAGAGACAACTGTATAAGGCTACAAATGTGAAGCCCTTTAAAGGGGCATGCCAGCAATTCAGTATTGGACTCACAAGATTAAAAAGAAAATGGTCAAACCTGAAGCAGCAGAGGCTGAGATATCCTGACTTTAAGTCCCTACTCACTGGAACACTGGATCCTACATTTCCCATAATGCAGCATCATCGAGGTTATTTTCTCAGAATTGATAAAGCTCCCTTGAGAGCCTCAAAGGACATTATGCATCTTTTTGTCACAGGCTACGAAGTAAACCTCTTGACAAGTAGCCTTAGTGGTTCTCAGACTGGGGACTTGTGTTGCTAGATATAATTAAAATGAAAATAAATGATTTCTGTTTTTTCTGGGGACCCTCTTGAACCCCCTCAAGGACCCCCGGGGGTCCCCAGAAAAGACAGAAATCATTTATTTTCATTATAATTATATGTAGCAACACAATATATGGCTAGTTGGTTTCATACACTTTCTGTAAAACATTTAAAAGCAAAGCTCCTATCAAATGGTGGAACATGGTCTAATTTGTGTCAGTTTAGGGGTCCTTGATGTGAAAAAGTCTGAGAACCACTGGCCTAAACTATGTGTAATATAAGTGGATTGTGCCTTCAAACAGCTGCTTTTTTAATCTGATCCTTTTCATTAGGCCTATATAACAAAGAGGCAGTGCTGACCAGATTCTTTGTTTTATCGCCTGAATTTATTTTGTTTTAATGATGTTGAGATGGGTTTTGGGGGCATGAGGAATCAAATTCAGCTCTTACGCCCCCCAAAATACTTGCTCCGTCCCTGGTTTATTCATTGGCTTGATTAGAGTAAAACACATATTATTTTTATGCAGTGTAGCCTATATGTTATTATGTATTGTATCAGGCAGGCAGGCGAAATATAAGAAAAATAAAAAAATAGAGGAATAAAAACGTGACATTGATGATGGCAGTACACACTCCAAGAGACAAGGTGGCGACACGTGTTGCCTCCAGTGTTTGAAAATCAAGCAGACAAAGAAGAAGACGACCGAGGAGAAGGTTGATATGATATTCACGTCCAAGGGAGACCTCACTGGGACGGGACAGGTAACGCAAACCATATATCTCCGGGGGTTTACAGTCAAGGTAACTTACATGTCTGCGGACTATATTATTTGCACAATACACAGCTTAATATATGGATGTGACGTTAACGAGCCACGGGTGTGTTTTGCCGAGAGCTGTCAGCCGAAAAGCGGAGGGCTTGGTCGGTTTTTGACAGCCATGGACCAGACTAGCAACTGCACTGCAGGCAGCGTTAGCTCGGCTGTCACCGCAGATGCAGAATAATTTTTTTTACCGGTGTTTGTGAAGGACTGCGTTGCAAATTCGCGTATGTCGCCGTTTATGTCGGAGGAGCAAATACTTTAAATGTAACAGTGAGCTAACTATCGTCAAAGTGAAAACCACATGACGTTTTAACGCTACAAAATGTTGACAGACGCTTCAAGTAAGAAGCGAGACAGCAGGGCTGGTTATTGTCGTTAATTGTAAATTAATTAAATTATCCTCTCTGCTAACGTCATTTGCGTGAATACCCAACTCATGCCTAACTTCTTGACAAATGACATTGTTATGGACTAATGGTGTTTTTTGCTCATCGCCGCTTAAGATAGTGAAGTTGCTATCAGATGTTCTGTAGCTCATATTTTGGTAGATAAATATCCTTTAATATCTCTCACTCAGTACTGAC
>NW_024040840.1:0-5085 GCF_014851395.1 Micropterus salmoides | reverse complement strand
GAGTTATAATATCTGCTCGTTAGCTGCTAAGTGCTACACTATGTTCACCAGCTAATTGCTTAACGTTTTCTGTCTGCCATTTGGTGCTCGGTAGCTCCATTTGTGACCTCAGCACTCTGTATGATACTCTACACTTTGGCCATAGAGCTTTCTTGTATCTTCAAAGTTATTTTTGTTTTCTCACTGACTTTATGTATAAAAGGATAAAAAGTTTGCTTGGGGCAAAACCGCTGACCTGGCCTGCCATAGTTAGCGCGCAGAGAAGAAGTACAGGGTAGAGTGTACAGTCTGTGTAAATATTGTGTTTAAATGTTGGTTTACTGTTGGGCAGACAGCAGATATCATGAGATCATGAAAATACCTTTGATGCTTCAACCTACTGCTAGATAACAGTTTAACATTTTGCTTTGTAGAAGGAATTTTGATGATGCTCAAAATTCAGAATGAGGCAGAAAGGATGAGATGGAGTAAAGCCTGTGCTGATTCATTTACATTTATCTGACGCTTTTATCCAGAGTGACTTACAATTGCTATACATTGAAGTATCTTGCTCAGGGACACACTGGTGGATTGAACCCGGGTCTCTCACACAAAAGGCAGCCATCTTTTCCATTGCGCCACCCACCACCATTCAGTTGTTGTTCATTCATTGTGTCATCCCTATCAACAGGTGTATGAATTCTGAAATTGCCCAAATTGCCCAGTGGGAATGACCATTTCTGCCTAGCCTCCCTGTGACCTCTTCCACCTCCCTTCCAGTAGTGTCTCACTAAATCCACCCTTAGGACTCTGGGGCCAGGCATGCTGCGGGGCGTTTGGTGGGCGGGGCTCGTTGGGAGGCTGCACTGCCTTTCAGTTGTGGTGCCCATGTCGCGATTACCCCTCAATTTTAACTGCGCCTTAGTTACCACGCAGGGCGGTGACGCACTTTTCATTCTCCCTTAGTTGTTTCTTATGTCGGCTGTTTAGTGCTGTTGTTCAGCTGGTTGTCTCCTGTTTTCCCCGTTCTCTTACAGGTGTCTTCCCTTTCAGCGATTAGTATATTTTCTCTATTTCCTGTTGTCACCCCCATCCCCCACCCCTGTTCTCTTGCAGATACTTTCCTTTCTCAGTGATGTCTGATGTTTGTGCCCCCCACCCCCATCTATGCTCCCATGTCCAGCCTGGTGGCAAATATATACATACATAATTATATAAATAATAAAAATGACAAAGGACTATATTAAAACTCCCTTGTTAAGCCAATATGTCACAACATGGTATCCAGCTCCTCATACAGCCTTTTGACTACAGACTTTGATTACAGACTTGCAGATTACCATTTTTAAGACTTGAGTTTGGCATTTTGGCAGTTGCCATCTTGGGTTTTTTGGAACCAGAAATGACTACATTTGGAAAGGGTGGAGCTGTGGAGGTATTTGCATTTCTACACCTGAAAAGTCTCTGTGTAGTAACTTGTCCATCACAAGGTAGCCACGCCCTAAAGCATGCCTTGCTTCATCATCTATTTTACTCTAAAAGGGAGTATAATTTTCAAAATGAACATCATGCTGTGTTGAGGAAAACTTTAAAGTAGAAATTGAGACCATAATCTCATTAATGAAGTGTTTACTGAGGTGGTAAATCAAATGCTCAAATCAAATCCAGCAGCTTCCTGCTTGGATAGAAGAGTCTCGCCACTCCAATGCTTTGCAGCCCCGGGTAGAATGCCCTAGGCTTCAGAGACAGCTGTGATGATGTCTAACAGCTGCATTAGAATCTAGTACACTACTGTCCCCCTTAAAAGTTATTCTCCACTGTTATGCCTCTTTGCCACTCGTCAATTCGAGCGCCATGGCATCGAACATAAAGAGTCAGAAGTTCCGTGTGGAGCTGGGAAATGATCCCACACATGTTTTGAATTATGCACTATTGTCGGCTGAAGAATGGGTAGTTCTTTCATTGCTGGTGTTTGTTCTCAGACATTGTGTTTGCAAAACTTCTAAAGCCACAAGCTGAAGACATTGTGCTTGACTGAGTGAGAAAATGTGTGCGAAGGAGGGATGTGCAGGATGTGCACGAGCAGTAGCGGTTAAGGTTGGGCCGATAGACGTCGAGATCGTCCATGAGCAATGGCGGATGTAGGCTATGCACCTTGCACTCATTATATTTTTTTTCCACTGACCAAGTATGCAAATTGACAGTAATAGTCCAACCAGAATCGTCAAGTCCTGCCTATAGTCGACTGATAGTCGAATCATGTGTGTTTTTGTGTGTGCCGATTGCTCCGCTTTAATCTTGAGAAGCTGCAGAGCTGCACTCTCTAATCATTCAACTTACACTGTAAATTGCCAGCTTAACTGAGGCTTTATGAAGACCCTTTTCTCTCTCTCTCTCTCGCCTGTCATTCTCCTTCTCTTGCAGAGTTTAGCGTGCATTCCGTGCTGCCAACAACTGCATGGGTTACAATTTTGGATTTTCACACACTTTAAAAACATTTATTGAAAGTTTTTTTCTTTTTACATGTTTATTTACAGCATTAACTGTTGGAATGTATATTGTAATAGGCTGTATATTAACTTAGATAGAAAACAGGTAATTCTATCTAAAATCAGATGTTGAGCACCCCCGTATCGCCAAAATGGCACAATCCTAGTTTCCCTGCTAAGCTTTGACTGTGAGATTGACAGTCAAATCAGGCTCCGCCCATCGAAGCATCGACTCTTCGACTATTAGGGTTCAGCCTTAATCCATACATGGCATTAGGGGTAGGAGAAGAATTTTCTTAAAACAGATCAATAAAAGGTCCTAGCAGGCAAAACATGAATTTATTAATCTAAATAGCATATATATCGTCAAAACAGTCCAGGCTTAATTTTCTTACATGGTTTATTTTTAGATCTCTGATTTGCCTTTCCTATTGATCATGCAGTATGACATTGACAATCAAATCATGCCTCATGTGAAAATAATACTAGTAGAAGTGAGAAATGAATATTTGAATGAATGTTTTTTCACCTTCAACTTTTTAGCCTAAGAAATCCCAGGAGACTATCTCAATCTAAAATTGCTACTCCAAGTAGCAGTGGCCATGCATCGCGGAAATCCCCTGAGACTCACCTCACCTTATTATGTAACCCAAAGACAGAAAGAGACACAGAGAGACCACTCACTAGAGGTCAACTGACTTCTAGTACTCGCAAAAGTACTAGCAATTTGGCTGAAGTCCCAGGTGCTCTGCTCAAACCAGAATCTGCCTGCTAGCTGTCCTTATTTACATCCTATCGATGTCTTGGTGGAGGCACTGGCTGACCCATTTAAACAGCGAGTGTAGCTCAGAATTAGGGCAATCAGATGGAAATGCAGACTGCATGCAGTTCCCTGGCAAGGGAGGTCTGATCTAAGCATCATGCCAAGTACATATACGTATAGCTGGACTTCTATTACCATATCTGAAATGGACCACTTAAATAGCACCGTAGACAAGTCTCACATGTTTCTCATAACGTAAAACTGTCATTTTATTAAAAAACTAAACCTGTCATGTACAATAAAAACTTGCTGCAGACAATCACACAATGTGAAAATATGAAGGAATACATTAACACGAAAAGGAAGCTTCAGTTTTATATGTAAGTATAAATAGAGCTTCACAGGACAACTGTGAACAGTAACTGCAGCAAGAGGTAAAGAAAATGGATGTGATGTAAGTAAGTTGGACACAGCATGCTCATGTTTACTAGAGATACAAAACAGCCAAAGTTGGTGAGTCCAGCATTCTAGGTGCTGTCAGCCCTGCAGGGTATCAGTGCCTAAGGACACTGTGAGGTTTATTTCTGCACACAAAAACTATTTTGTGTAGAGTATGATGCAATTGTCCCACTGTGCATCAACAGAGGAACAGATCATTCACAAAACTGCCACAGTATTGTATTAATGATAAGATAATGTGATCACATCATGCATTTGCCATCACAGCTTTAGTCGCCACTGAAAAAAACATACATTTACATACTGTAGGTGCAATTACAGCAAGTCATCAACTTGTGTGCAGGTTGATGAAAATAGACAAGAAATAGTCTTAATGGCTTCACTCTGCTTTTAGGGTGCTGTGTTTTGTCAGCATGCATGAATACTTGACACAAATGATCCACAAATGTAGATGTTGTAATTGTATAGCATTATAATTTTAAATAAATACCTGTATATTTTCTCATACTGTATCTAAAGTGCAGCTACATTTCAAACCCACACTTCACCTAACAGCATGTTTTCTATAAGCACACCACGCTCAGAGAAGTGGAAAAGGGAAAATGCATGCGGCGTAGCATAGTCAAGTGTGTGGTTCTCTGTCCGAGTTGAACGACATTTGAGCAAAATAGACTATAAACTACATCAATCTTTTGTCTACAGTAAGTAGGACAGTCTCTTATCATGTATCCACTCAATAACTGACATTTGACATGTGAACTGAATTGGACATGGCCTGGATTGACGCTCTACTCTGGCTCCAGTTGCAGATATATCTTACCTTTTTAGCACATGTACCTTGATTAAAGAAATTAAAAGTCCCATTAGGCGTTACATCTGCCAATAAATAGGTCCTTAAATCAGTTATTTACGTCTTTGGTGGAACACTATCAATCACTTAGTAATCACCATGGAAGGCAAATGCCAGTGTGCAACAACAAAATGCTTACTGTTACTCTGAAAAACAATGGTTCGTTTTACAAAGATACTGCCAAAAAATAGCAATGTGTTAAACTATGAATTCAAAAGGAATCTAGAAACTTATGGGCAGGCCTTTTAACCAAAAAACATATGTCTGCACATACAGTGCATACATACATGCATGAACTGCACATAATCAATCTTTTCCACTGGCTGCTGTCATAGAGTCAATCTTTGTGAAGTCATAAAGATTTCCCAAAGAGTGTGTGTCTCACTTACCTAAGAAAAGAGCTAGACAGCACAATGTAAAATTAAACAAAGCATGAAAAAATGTCAGCACTGGCCGTTTCACAATTGCAAGCTTCACAAGCAAACCATAGGTGGCTAGTGAATTTTTTAACAGAGTCACACATGAACAATTGTACTCTCTGGCTT
>NW_024040839.1:0-26623 GCF_014851395.1 Micropterus salmoides | reverse complement strand
ATGGGATTCTTGGCCATGCTAGCGCGTGGCTCTAGGGATGGCAGTGTTGATCAGTCGGCCCACTACTTTAGTCCAGAATGAATATCTCAACTAATTTCATGGGTTGCCATGACATTTTGTACAAACATTTATTGTCCCCAGACGATGAATGACTTTTCCGCTGACTTTTCAACCAGACTCACCATAAGATTGACATTTTAGGTTTTGAGTGAATGTCTCAAGAACTACTGGATTGTCATGAAATTTGCTACACACATTAAACATGCCTCAGGATGAATTGTTTCTGTGAATTTAACAGAAAGCTGATGTGTGACTAAGGAGAGATTATTTTCAGTACTGACTGTGGTGGCAGAAAATTTATCTGTCTTATATTCATGCTGATAATTTATCTTTAATTTGATTTAATATATCTAATACGGTGTACTTATATCATCTTCTCTGACATTATACTGTCCACTGGGACATGTCAGAAAAAGACAACGGTTTGTTGAAATCCAGTTATTTGTTCAGTTCTGCACAGGGAAATGTACTACTTCCACGACACCAAGCTAAGATAATATATAAAATAATGGTTTAACATGTATCAGACACCTGTCCCTATCCACTTCACACACTCATCTGCACATCAGGTCATGGTTCACTGCTGCTTAGTATGTGAGGTGAGGCACAGACCTGACATTTGAATTTTGCAGATTTGTCAGTCAAATTTAAAACACAATCAACTTGTGTAGAACTCAAATGAACAAACTGTAATAAGCTCCAATAAGAGAAATCTAAATAGACATATAATATAGATATTATCACAGATGAAAATCCATTGTGTCCAGCCTCTGAATCTTCATTTTCTGAAGTGAGCAGAGCTCTTAAACATTTCCCAGTATTAATTATGTTTATAAGCAATTCTCCTAAAATGAGGAAAAGTCATAAAGTAAGATTTTGTTAGGTATGTGTTTAAAGGGGTCCTCAGTATCCTAAACATAACATATAACCATTGTTATGTCCTATAGAGATTCTCTAGGGAGACTGGATTCCTTCAGATATGATAAGGGCCACAAACTCACTGTTGACAATCACCAACACAGTGTCAGGCGCATATTTCAGAGACTGCACTGTTGTTTTGTAGTATTGTCATGTTTAATATCCTACGGGGAAAGATCCCACCCAGTGCTCACTAACCGCACTCACGTCCTCTTGAAGAGTCCTCCCATGCTGCTGCCCACCATCAGGAAGAACTGCTGGGTGAAGAACACCCAGGTGATCTGCTGCAGGGTGGACTGGGTCTGACACCTCAGGTCCAGGATGGTGGGTCCAAGGAAGGCGATGCACAGACCGAAGCTAAAGAACACACTCCAGTAGGTGAGAGTTTGAGGCCAGTGGCGCTTAAACAGCGTCCAGATCCGCTCGTCCAGCAGCTTCATGTCGGTCCTTCAGATGACGCTAAACAGCTGCTCTTGCATTCAGTCTGAGCTCCGTCAGGACCAACTGCAAAAACTGCCAAAGGACAAAGTCAACACAGCTCTATGAGTCAGCCTGGGCACCAGCCCGGGTAACAGGTTAGTGCCAGGCATGCTACTGACAGACGTGGCGCTGCTTGGCTGAAATCCCAATGTCCCTAATGTCCCGCCCACTTTCTGATTGGTATCTGTTCAGTTTTTCACCGGTGCACAATGACCGGGTCAGTGGGGGAATTAGTACCAAATACTCCAAAGTACAGAAGTGTAGCTAGCCTCTGAGTCTGTAGGTGAAAACACTGACCGTTTTATTTACAGCTGAAAACCAGATGGATGCTGATGTGGGACTTTTGTTTGTAAAAACAATTTTTGAATGTATTCCCTGGGTAAAACCCCAGATCTACTTTAAACACAGCGGTATAAACCCCACATTGTTACCATAGTAGGCTCTGTCCCTTTATGGGATAGTGTTTTCATAGTTTGTTTGGAATGTCCTTCGCTCAACACGAGGTGAGACCGAGACATATTAACCTGTTGCTTTATTTAGCATTGAGAGACGTCACGTTTCTAAAAGGGATGATTGGGTGGGGGCGGGGCGAGCAGAGGAGTTGGAGGAGCAGAGAGAAACGGGAGAAGTAGATGTGAGAGTGGCGAATAGCCACAAACCAAGACGAGTTTTATTTTTTGGGCCCATTAGAGTAACTAATTATAAATAAATTACCCTAAGTTAAGTGTCCCTGAGTTTCCCTCAGTAGTTTTAAAGGTGCAGCCTGACATATCAGTTTTACAGTTTCTGGGGATAGAAGTGGACTGGTGTATGTTTTGGTTTGTTAAGGTAATTTAAGAGACGTCAATTAGAAACCTAAAGGTGACTTATTTCATTTTATTATTTTTTAACTATATTTTTAAAACTTTGGTAAATAAATACTGTCATTTCATATGATTTACCCCTTTATCAGTGTTATAAATAGACACAATTTGAAGCAGAGGATTAACAAAAGCTTGAAAATTACGCATCTGCTTGTTCCTAGAGTATAAAACAGTTGAAAGCAGCACAACCAATAGCCCACTATAGAGTGCAGATTACTGAAAAGAACCCAGGGCGCTGTATCTCATGCTAGCTGATACTGAGAAAGTTCTACATGAAAGTAATTTTTAAAACTGTGAATTATTAAAGTCAAGATACATAGACTGTTTTATTATAGTCATATATTATAGGTTCATTTCTTATTTTTTCTTGCTGTATTTATTTGTATAATTAGTGAAACAATATATTTTACAACATTGATTTGTTTTATTTTGAGTGATCATCACAATAACACAGACATCTCCAACCCCAGCTGGTTGTGGCAGATGCCCCCTACTCTGAGCCATGGTTCTGCTCGAGGTTTCTGCCTCTTAAAAGAGAGTTTTTCTTTGCCTGTGTCGCCAAGTGCTTGCTCATGTTGGGAATTGTTGGGTCTCTGTAAATAATAGTACAAAGAGTAAGGTATAGACCTGCTCTATAGTAAAAGCGCTATGAGATAACCTTTGTTCTGAATTGGCGCTATATAAATAAATAAAATTGAATTGAATCTCATTACCTCTCAGTGCTGTGTTGGTTTCAGTCAGCATCTTTCTTTCTACAGGGTTTCTGCGGGTCTTAAAAAGTCTTAAATTTCAAAATCAAAATTTAAGGCCTTAATTCACTGAAGTTTGTGTTCTAGGTCTTAAATAATTTTTATCAGGTCTTAATTTCCCAACATCCATGTGGCGCTACCTCTAATGCTCATTGAAATGATCCCACAATGCTTTAGAATGTTTTTTCCTCCCACGGTGTTGTAGTTCTTTCTTTCTCTAGTCAAAGGGCCTTTCTCAATCTGTCTTCTTGTGTTCTTGTGAAACATCATCTTTTGTGCCCCAAGTACTGTCCCAATACACAAGTTTGCATTTTGGCAAGAACGGTTAAAAATCCTGGAGGAGGATGCATCGGTTGGTAACTTGTGTGAACTTGACGGCAGAGATATCCCAGCATTCATTTCGGCATTCAAGCGAGGGGCTGAAAGAAACTGAGAGGCCAACAGAACGTTTTGTACTATTTTCGTACATTATTTGATCACTAAATCCACTTCTGAGAAGGTTTGTGGCGAGAAATCAACTGTGTAGATGTCGAATATTGGCAGTTTACTTAAAATGACGGCAAATCGAAATGTGTCCGCAACAGTCAGCGGGGGAAGCTAACGAGCCAGCCAGCAGGGGGAGCTAACGAGCCAGCCAGCAGGGGAGAACTAACGAGCCGGCCGGCCAGATCAGATCACAGAGCCCTCAGACACGCAGACCGCTACAGCCAACAGAGCAGAGGAAAAGATGATACAACAAATAATTGCTGTTATTCTGTCATTACATTCTGAGTAATTTTGTAAGATTTTAACTTAAATCAAGAGACTTCTTGATAATGTACAGAAAAATGGTGATGTACAATGATCAGAAATAGGACGAAAGGGAACTGTCTTTTCTTTATTATTATTATATTAGACATGACATTGCTAGTGTACAGTAGAGTTGTGGTCACAGTATTGCTTTTATTTTATATAATTTTTTATGTGCAAATATATCATGGTAAGTTCAAACCTACAGTAAACCCGATTATGAGCTTTTTGTTTTCGGGGATAAAGCCTGGCTGTTAATAATAATCAGAGCGATGCAGGCGGCCTCTGTGCTGGGGGTATTGTGCCAGCAAGAACGCATCGTCTCAAACCGTCAACAGCATTTTGTGTGCTCGTGACATTGCAAGTTCATTCTTCCAAGAACGACTAGCAAGAACATTCTCCCCAAGAAGTCCATTCTTTGCATTCTTGGTTTTGAGAAATCCAAACCCCTAATCCAAATATAATTTGCTGTATTTCGACTACAAACACCAACATGCAGCTGTCCTGTTATTACTGCCAGTCTCTTTTGGGTTTTAATGCACACAGATATCAAACGGATTTATTGTTCAGCTGTACGAAAGTGCAAACTTTGTGACTCTTCCCCGCCGCTCTCTGTCTCTCTCCCTGTCTGCTCCCCTGAATTTCTCTATCAGCAGTAGGTTATATTTTATAATGTCGCCAAAAAGACACAGAAATCGTCTTTTTTTGTGGATATTTTTGAAGAGGCACTGGCATTGACAAAGATGTGACAGAACCAACCATCGCTGACCTGGTAAACATCTTTCGTACTCACATGGGGCAGCAGCAAGCCTGTGAGGCCAAATGGGAGCAGGAAGCAACCAGGCAAGAGAATAGGTTCAAGGCACTTCAACACCAGTACAGTCTTCTGCAATTGGAGGTTCAAGCAAGGACCTCACCTGCTTCTGGGTCCTCCTCTCCCCAGCAGAATACCCAGGGTAATGGAGCCCAGGTCAGTTCACCATCTCAGGTAGCTTATCCACCAAGAGCCCTCCAGCAGGGTGACTCTCAGTATGGTCAGTCTCATTCACACTTCTTTAAAGAGCCTAAGCTTCAAAAATTAACTGATGCAGATGATACTGAACATTTCCTTTTTACCTTTGAAAGAATAGCAGTGGCCAAAAGAAAACTGGGGCTTTCGACTTATTCCATTGTTGACGGGTAAGGCTAGAAGTGACTATGTACACATAGATTTTGACGAATCTCTTGATTATGATAAAGTTAAATGTGCCATTCTCAAGAAATATGATATTAACCCTAAATCATATTGGCAGAGATTTAGATCTCTTAATGTGGAACCTGATGAGACCCCAAAAGGGCTCTATGTGAGACTTAAGGAGCTTATGGGAAATGGGTTCAACCAAGACAAAAAACTGTTGATGATATTGGTGAAATTATTATTATTGAGCAATACTTGCGTATGCTGTCCCCTGAGCTGCAGGTTTGGATCAAAGAGCATGACCCACGGACTGCGGCAGAGGCTGCTTCATTAGCAGATGTGTTCGTAGCTGCACGCCATAAAAACCCCTCCTGCGTTTGCAAGTCCTGGAAGGCTTCAAAGGACTGTCAGAAACCTGCCTTGGCTGAGCAATGCCCACGATCACCAATAAGTAAGACACCTGTGAAGGACAATCAGCCACTTGCTCATGGTTCCGGTAAAAGTTTTAATAAATTGGTTTGTTATGTATGTGGGCAAGAGGGGCACACAAAGCCAGCTTGTCCACAGAATCCAGTAAAACTTACACAGATGTGCTATGCACCCCGGAAGAAATGTGAGCCTGGGCTGCAGGTGAGGCAATACCTTAAAGAGACATCGATCGAAATTAATGGTCAGAACCTGAGGGCACTTATTGACACTGGAAGTAATCAAACACTAGTGCATAGACGTCATGTAACCCTATAATAGTCCCTATTTGTTGTGTCCATGGGGATGAAAAACCTTATCCAACTGCTGATGTGTATGTTAAAGTGCAAGGGCAGACTTACCTGCTAAATGTTGGTGTCACTGATAATCTGCCTTTCATGATTTGCCAGTGCTTCTTGATCTGATACAGCAGAGTTCCATCTGCAAAATGGCCTTGACCTGGCACGGGCATCAACATTGCACTCAGGTGAGACAAATTGCACTATACGTTCTCTGCCTTTTTATGATGCCTAGGTTGAGGCCGAGCCAGGAAAGTCTCGCAAGTCTCGTAGGCAAAGACGGCAGGAAAACCCTTGAGAGGTCAACCCCTGAGCTGCCCATGGGTTTCTAATTACCTGTGAACATGGTGCAACTGCAGCAAGAAGATGTTAGTTTAGCTGACTACATCCAAAGAGCAAAGGCAAATGAAGGGAGAACTGATTTGGAGCACGGGTTGGAAGGATATATCTTACAGAACGGTCTCCTTTACTATCAACATAGATCAAGAAACCAGCTGGTGGTTCCTAAAGTAGTTAGAGAATCAGTACTTGCTTTAGGTCACTCTATTCCCTGGGCAGGCCACCTAGGGAAACATAAAACAACAGCTCGTATCCACCGCTATTTTCATTGGCCTGGTTTACGTAAAGATGTAGCCCAGTTCTGCCAGAGTTGTCCTCAGGGCCAGCAAACCTCAACGAAACGTCCAACCAGAGCTCCCCTCCAGCCTCTACCAGTGATCAATACACCATTTGAACGTCTTGGAATGGATTTTGTTGGCCCAGTGGAGAGAAGTAAGTCAGGAAACAGATTTATGCTTGTCGGTACAGATTATGCTACCCAGAAGTGTTTCCCCTGAAGTCAGTTAAAGCAAAGGCGGTAGCATCTTGCCTGGTTCAGTTCTTTTCAAGGGTTGGGTTTCCCAAGGAGATACTCAACGACCAAGGCACCAACTTTATGTCTAAGCTGCTGAAGGATGTGTATCAGTTGCTGGGAATCAAAGGTTTGAGAACTACACCTTATCATCCACAAACTGATGGGCTGACTGAACGGTTTAATTAGACACTCAAACAGATGCTCTGTAAGTTTGTTGATGACACTGGCTCTGATTGGGACCAGTGGTTGCCTTACCTTCTGTTTGCCTACAGAGAAATGCCACAAGCTTCCACTGGGTTTTCACCATTCGAGCTGCTATTCGGTCATGAGGTGAGGGGGGCCTTTGACCCTCCTGAAAGAAATGTGGGAGGGACCCTCAAGTGAGAAAGAACCCCTTAATGTTGTTTCTTATGTTCTTCAGATGAGGGAGAAACTGGAGAAAAGGACTGCGCTGGCACAGGAGCACATGGCAGCTTCCCAGTTCAAGCAGAAGGCTTGGTATGACGGGTTGGCGAAAGAAGTTTTGAGCCTGGTCAGAAGGTGCTGGTGATGCTGCCTACACAGGAGAGCAAGCTTCTGGCTAAATGGGAAGGACCCTTTGAAGTAACTAGAAAGATCAGCCCTACCACATATGAAAGGTCGGAGTCATCCAAGGATCCTGCACATCAACCTGCTGAAGGAATGGATTCCTAGACTGGAGGAAAATCCTGTGGAGAGACCTAGCGTGATGTTCATCCGGAGTGTGGGGGATGAGGAGGTGGAAGAGCAGTATTTGCCAGTGCCTAATCTGGATCACCTCACAGAAGCCCAGCAGTCACAGGTGAGGTCTCTTTTTATACCAGAAGTCTTTCAGGAAAACCCTGGTCATACTGTCAACACTGGTAGAGCATGACATTGTGTTGAAGAAAGATGCCCCTGTTAGACGTTTGAGTTACAGGATTCCTGAGCGCCTACTTGGCCCACTGGAAAAGGAAATTGCTCTGATGCTGTCTCTTGGAATCATCGAGCCCTCAAGTGAGTGGTGTAATCCTGTTGTCTTGGTACCTAAAAAGGATGGCACAATCAGGATTTGCATTGATTTCAGATATCTGAATGCCATTTCCAAATTTGACTCCTATCCAACACCCCACATTGATGACCTGATTGAACACTTAGGCAAGGCAAAGTACTTCACTACCATTGATCTGTGCAAAGGCTACTGGCAGGTCCCGTTAGCCCAGTCGTGCCGTGAATTAACGGCCTTCAAAACCCCCAGGGGACTTTGGGTTGCATGGGGCCCCTGCCACTTTCCAGAGGCTTGTTGATAGAGTTCTGGGTGGCATGTCAGATTTCGCCTTGGCCTACCTGGATGACATTGTCGTTTATAGTAACACATGGGAAGAACATCTAAAACACCTTAAAGTTGTCTTCGAGTGTCTCCATGCTGCAGGACTCACAGTTAATGCTGCCAAGTGTACCTTTGCCAAAGCAGAAACTAAGTACCTGGGCCATGTCATTGGAGGAGGGGTCATCAAACCACAGGTGCAGACCATGGCACCTGTGTTTGGCTTTGCCACTGTGGCTGGTTGTTCGTCCCAACTCGTTTTGTTTGTTTCCTGCGCTATATTGCTACTAAGTTTGTCAACAAACGTTGTGTCTACTGCATGGGTGTACGATCGCCAAACAATGGTGTTGATCCGATCCTCCATGGCGGAGTGCGGTGACGGATGTACCTGGAATGGTACAGGTGAGTTTGCAACCCCGTTCGTACATCCGACTGCAACCGCTGTGTGTTTGCGGCAGGGAGAGGGCCTAATACGACCTATAAATAGATAGCAGAGAAAGCGAGGAAAAAGGGCAGGGAGGCAGGTTCATCTGAAAAAACTCTTGAAGCTGGGGGTCTTTGACAGCGACACCAGACCTTCATGTCTTCATTCTGTCTTCCCTGACGTCCCCAGGACTCTGGTCCCGGTGCCCTAGAGAAACCCTACCACTGGTCGCGGTGTGTGTTCCGTGCATCTGAGGTCGCTGCCGCAAGCCTCTTTCTCTGCTTCAGATGTTCCTGCACCGCTCAGGAAGGGTCTGATAAATGCCCGTTCAATTGAAAACAAGTCTCTTTTGCTCACTGATTTATTTACCTTCAAGAACATGGACGTCTTGTTGCTCACGGAGACTTGGCAACGGGATATGGAATACTATCACTTGAATGAGCTCTGTCCTGTGGACTGTACTTTTATCAGCACACCAAGACTCACAGGCCGTGGTTTTTAAAAAACATTTTATCTACCAGTCAATGAGCACTGGCACGTACTCGTCTTTTGAACTACAGATGACTAAGGTTGGTCGTTCAAATACATTTTATTGTATTTTAGTCTACTGGCCACCTGGGCCAATGGCCTCTTTTCTTACTGATTTTTCTGAATTCTTATCATCCATTATTAAGCTGGACAGAGTGATCATTGTTGGCATTTTAATATTTATGTGGATGATGATACTTGCAAAAATGCTTCTGAATTTCTAAATGTTACTGAATCTTTTAACTTCACTCAGCATGTCTCTGGTCCTACACACAGCAAGGGACATACGCTCGATCTTGTTCTTTCTCATGGTTTAAACATTAATAATGTTTGCATCGAAGATGTATTTGTTAGTGATCACAAATGCATCTTATTTGATCTTGTTTGTGATGAGGTTCCTCTGCCTGCTAAATGAGCGTCCTGCTCACGTTTGATTAACCAGCTTACTGTTGAGAAATTTTCAGCTGCGTTTGACGCAAGTTCGGTTCTTATTTCGAATGACGCGGACGCTTGTGCACAGGCGTTTAATGATCACTGCACCCGGCTGTTGGACAAAGTGGTGCCTCTTAATACTAGAGAAATTTCCTCTGTTAATACATCCCCGTGGATGAATGACGCCATTCGCAGCTTGAGGCATGTCTGTCAGAGAACTGAGCGTTTATGGAAAGCGACTCAGCTACAAGCCCACCGCCTACATCTTAAAGAGCACTTAATAGACTTAAACGGAATGATCAAGGATGCTAGATCCTCTTATTTTACTAACCTGATATCTGCCTGTAAAAAAAAATCCTAAAGCTCTGTTTGAGACCAATAACACTGCTATATGTATTGTCCCTGTGTTTTGAAATGTTGACTGTAACAACTTTTTGTCTCACTTTGTGGACAAGGTTAGAGCTGTCAGGCAGACATTGTTCCATCAGCAAACCCCCATATAGTTAAACATCACAGACTTTCAATACTGGACTCCTTCTGCCCCATTACCCTGAATGACATCATTAAGTTAGTAGGCATGATGAAACCTTCACAAAGCCCTGTTGATATTTTACCCACATCTTTGCTTTTAAAATCCATACATCTACTTGGCCCATGTTTGGTTTCAATTTTAAACTTATCTCTTCAGCTGGGCCAGGTCCCCAGCTGTTTCAAGCATGCGGTTGTTCAGCCTATCTTGAAAAAGAACAATCTTGATGCAGCTTCATTTAGAAACTATAAGCCTATTTCTAAATTGCCTTTTCTTTCGAAAATTCTAGAAAAGATTGTTGCAAACCAGCTAATTAATGTTTTGGATTCCCATAATATCTTTGATAAATTTCAGTCTGGTTTTCTTAAAAACCATTCAACTGAGACTGCCCTCCTTAGGGTCTCAAATGATATTTTGATGGCTGCTGATGGGGGTAAATGTTCTGTGCTGGTCCTATTAGATTTCAGTGCAGCGTTTGATACTGTTGATCACTACACTCTGATTGATCGACTGAAAACGTCTGTGGACATTACTGGATCAGCTTTGAACTGGTTTTCCTCCTATCTCTCTGACCGGAGTTTCTCTGCGTCCATAGGAACATATATGTCAGACTCTGCTCCTTTTTCTTGTGGTGTGCCGCAAGGTTCTGTGCTCGGCCCCCTGCTGTTCAGTCTGTATATGCTTCCTCTTGGAAAGATTATTGGTAGCTTTGAAGAAATATCTTATCATTGTTATGCTGATGACATCCAATTATATTTATCTTTTAGTCCTCATAGGCTAGACAAACTGTCTGTGTTGCACAATTGCTTAGCCTCCATTAACAAATGGATGGACAACTTTTTGCAACTAAATACAGACAAAACTGAGGTGTTGATTTTTGCCCCAGACAACACTACCCCTAAAATTAGGCAGGCCCTTGGGGCTCTATCATCCTCTGACGGTAATGTTGTGCGAAATCTGGGTGTCATTTTTGATAAATCTATGTGTTTTAACAGTCATGTCAAATCTGTGGTTCGTTCCTGTTTTTTCCATCTCAGGAACATTGCTAAGATTAGATCTATGGTTTCTAAAGAAGAGATGGAGATGCTTGTTCATGCTTTTATTTCTTCTCGTCTGGATTATTGCAATGTACTGTACACTTGTCTAAACAAATCCTCCATAGACCGACTGCAAGTTGTGCAGAATGCAGCTGCAAGGCTTTTGTCTAAAACTAACAAGAAATCGCACATTACTCCTGTGCTTAAGGCTCATCATTGGCTTCCGATTGGTTTTAGAGTACATTTAAAAATTTTAACCATTACTTACAGAGCCATGCATGGTCAAGCTCCCTCCCTTACATCCAGGATCTGTTGCATGCACACATTTCTGGTCGCTCTCTGAGGTCTTCAGGCCAAGACCTTTTAACTGTTCCCAGAACACATTATAAAACAAGAGGTGATCGTGCTTTCTGTGTGGTGGCTCCAAAGTTCTGGAACGCTTTCCCTTTAGCCTTGAGAGCCTTGGATTCTGTGGAAACTTTTAGAAAACACCTTAAGACACATCTTTTTAGACAAGCTTTTAACTAGCCATATAGTTTTGTATTTTAAGTGTTGTTGTTGTTATTGTTTTATTTTATTCCAATTTTTTTTTACTGTGAAGCACTTTGTGACCCCTCTTGTCTGTGAAGGGTGCTATATAAATAAAGTTTACTTACTTACTTACTTACAGTCTTGCCCACTCCCACAAACAAGAACCCAGCTCAAGTCCTTCGTCGGTATGTCAGGTTGGTACCACAAATTCATACCTAACTACTCTACCACAGCAGCTGTGCTTACAGATATGACCATTCCCAAAAGCCCAATCAGCTCTGTTGGACAGAAGAGGTGGAAACGGCCTACAAAGACATCCAGCAGTCACTTCTGCAAGCAGCGATCCTGTGTTGTACTGCCCAGACTTCAAACTCACGCAGACTCACGCTTCAGTCCATGGGCTTGGTGCTGTGTTCCTTCAAGACCCAGAAGGGTCCCGTCAGCCAGTGGCGTATGTGAGTAGAAAACTATACCCAAGGGAGGTGAGTTATTCCACAGTGGAGAAGGAATGTCTAGTGATCAAATGGGCTTTGGACTCTCTCAAATATTACCTCTTGGGGAGGGAATTTACCCTTGAGGTGGACCATAAGGCACTGAAGTGGCTGGATTGGATGAAGGATACAAACAGCCGAATAACCCGTTGGTACCTGGCCATGCAACCTTATAAGTTCGAAGTACATCACATCCCTGGCAAGCAGAATGCTACAGCTGACTACCTTTCCCGCTGCCCCAGCGAGTCGCCAGAGGAGGGGGAGTGTGTGACGGTTCTATCAACTGCCAACACTTATAGTTGCGGTAATGGCTTTATTTTTCTTTACAAGTAAACCACAAAGACATTTTCTTTAGGTATTTTTATTCTTTTCACAATGATACAATGGCTTCCAGTAAAATCCAGAATAGAATTTAAAATCATTCTTCTTACCTACAAAGCTCTTAATGGTCAGGCACCATCTTATCTTAAAGAGCCCATAGTACCTTACTACCCCACCAGAGCACTGCCCTCCCAGAATGCAGGGTTACTTGTGGTTCCTAGAGTCTCCAAAAGTAGACTAGGAGCCAGAGCGTTCAGCTATCAAGCTCCTCTCCTGTGGAACCAGGTTCCAGTTTGGGTTCAGGAGGCAGACACCATCTCCACATTTAAGAGTAGGCTTAAGACTTTCCTCTTTGATAAAGCTTATAGTTAGGGCTGGCTCAGGTGAGTCCTCAACCATCCCTTAGTTACGCTGCTATAGACCTAGACTGTCGGGGGATTTCCCATGATGCACTGAGCTCCTCTCTCCTCTACTTTCTCTCCCTCTGTATGCAACCTCATCCCATTATTGCATGTTACTAACTCAACTTCTCCCCTTTCCCATAGTCTTGTGCTTTCTCATCACTCTCCTCTCTCCTCCCATCACTTCCTGCAGGTTTTCTGGCTCTGGAGCTGTGGAGTCTGGATCTGTGGTTGCGGGTCACCTGCTGCCCCCGTGTTCCTGATCGACACCCTCTGCTACAACAACTATTGTTATTAGTCCTATTGTTATTATAATCATTAACATTACGATTGTTATCATTAACACTACTATAAATATCTGTACCATTTTTCATTTAGTCTATAGCAACATCACCTTTACTGTCTGTACCTCTGTGTGTATATTGTGTAGGCTGCCTCCCTCCCCTCTCTCTCCTTCCATCCCTCTCTTTTTCTCTCTGTTCCCCTCCTGCCATCTTCCTCTCTCTTCCTCTCTCTCTCTCTCTCTCTCTCTCACCCCCAACCAGTCGAGGCAGATGGCCGCCCACCCTGAGCCATGGTTCTGCTCGAGGTTTTTCCTTGCCTCTGTCGCCTAGTACTTGCTCTTGGTGGGAACTGTTGGGCTTCTGTAAATAGCATCATAGAGTACGGTCTAGACCTGCTCTTTTATGAAAAGCGTGTGATTTGGCGCTATATGAATAGAATTGAATGCTAATTTCACGATACACGCATTTTGGTTTAATAGTATTCATTTGAGAAGAATTGTTTTTGTGATTTATACCTGTCCTTTGTTTCTCCACATGCTGCTGCTGCTGAGTCATCTGCCAAAGGGGTTGCTGGAGTTTGAGACTGCTTTTTGTACTCCACCACAGGAAGTGGAAGGAACCAACTCCTGGCAGTGGGCAGAGGTACTCTGAACTACAGTTCTTAATAACGCAGCAGCATGTGGATATTTTGTTTAGGTTGATATTGGATTTCAGTAGTGTGTGTGTGTTTGTTTAGTATATTCTTATGGTTGGTTGTTGGGTTTATTTTGGGTCTTTTTAATTGTAGTCAGGTAAGTTTTCCCCCCTTTGTGTTTGGTGTAGGCTAGCCTGTGTGTGTGTGTGTGTGTGTGTGTGTGTGTGTGTGTGTGTGTGTGTGTATATTTTATATATATATATATATATATATATACACCCCATTTTGTGTCATTCAATAGGTCAGGTTTGTTATGTTCAGACTTATGTTGTGATTTTGTTATGTTGACCTCAGTTTAGTTAAGACCCACTTTAAGTAATTCTGTTACCTTTTTTTGTGTAATATAATTTGAATCTTTATTGGCTAATAAAGCCTAATCTTTACAAACCCTTGACCTTGTGTCCCTGCCTTTACTGCTTGTTCCCTGACAACCTGCGTGAAAGATCTGCCCAGTCTTAATTCCTCCTTTAGACTTAATTGTCACCATGGGGAATTATTTCTTTATTGTCTGAGCTGGAAAAGTGCTGTGTATGCAGAAGTTGATATAATCCATAATGACAAAAAGCCATTATTCAGATCTCCCATCAAAATAAACCAGTCAGTTACATTGGAGCCTTGGAGTCGTGCGATGGCGTCTTCTGACTACTGTGGGGCTCATGGTGTTGCAATACCTGTTTGTACAGCGAAAAGTAAACAGAAGATATTGTGGTTTGTAAGACCGCGCGTGGATGAACAGGACGTTGCATGAAGACAGGAGGTAGCATGAAGTCAAACAGGACAGTCCGTACTGCCACCATCTTGCAGCCTATGTAAATAAACAACTTACAGTAAGTCAAATGAAATAGTGATCTAAAATTGGAAAAGAGCACCCCATCTGTCAGCTGTGAAAGAAGCTCTCAAAGCCTTTACTTCAGTAAAATTAGTAATGTCACACTATTAAAGTACTTTGAGTAATCGAATATTACTAGCAAAATGTACTATAAAACAGACTTTGATGGTGTTTTATTTAATATATGGAGTAGAATCTGTTGTTGTAAACAGCTGTGCTGAGCCATGATATGTGACAATGGATCTACGGCATTTCTTTAATCAAAGACCACCTAGGTTAACAGTGAGGTAACATTAGGCAACAGCCCAGGACGTAGCATTTTGCAAGAGGTTGATCCAACTGCAGACAGTACTGAGGCTAGTAATTTCAGCGATGCTAGTAGGCTCTTACTTGCCAAGGTCAAGGGCATAACCTCAAGCGAGGGTCACAGGCGGCAGCACTGGGGGATCTAGGCGTTGAGAAACCCATCTTGAAAAACTTTCCTGCACGTCTTATCTCTGGGGGGAAAAAGCTTGTTCTGCAGCTCCTGATATGGAAGCAGAGACTGGCTGGAAATATTCTTTTAATGCAGATGCTACATTCTGCTACACATGCAGAATTTTGGAGCACCTTCCTCTTCCACAGACACCATGTTTATCATTAGTGGATTTTGCGACTGGAAGCATGCTGCGGGGGGTGCGCACATTGATATTGACTACCAGCTACCAGCGTGCTAGCCTCAAAAATCCAGCTGCATTCTAACATTAACTTAGCTCTCCTTATTAGCTAGGCTCCTTGCATGCTGGCTAACAACTTTTTTAAGCTGGGTCTCCGACATTGACAGCGTTGTGTTGAACAGATTTGTGCAGCGGTGTTCCATGAGGGAGAGAGGGCGAGAGAGGGACGGGTGAGTGAGAGAGAAAGAAAGAAAAGCGAGAGGAAGTGCTGCGCGAACGCGCTACGGCGCTCTGCAATCAAATATGATTTTAAATAGGCTTAGTAAAAAAAAATAAATAATCGAAAATCAATCTGTGGCGGTCAGCCTTGAAATAAATGAACGTATGGGAAACACTGAGTTGTGCGTTTTGTGAATTAGCTGTATGAGCAAACTGAACGTCTTCTGACAATTTCCACTGCTGACCAGGCTGACTCAGAAACACTGACTGACACAATCACTGAAGAATTACAGTTTTTCTCGATTGTTTACACACATATTCTCAGAACTCTACACACAAATCAAAAAACACACACAATGGGCAAAACCCCTCAATTCTCCTGCAAAATGAAACTTTACATTCAAAACAATGTTATTTCTTCTCAAAATGGTATTTTGTTTTCAAATGACACACAAACCATCATATAAATAGACATTCATAAGAACCAGTTGAACACTGATGTGCTCAATGTAAAACACTATGATGAATGGAAAACACTTCTTCTTCATTCATCATAATGACTTAGGCCTTTTTTTTGTTCAGTATTACACTTACTACAGATAGTACATACATAAGTGTGTTGTAAAATATTTGAAAATATTGTTTTTATACTCAGAACACACAAATACACGGTAACAAATATATTTTATTTGTCCCACAAAAACAATGTACACAGTGTGCATCCCATTCCCAACCAACACAAAGTTGCACATACACTACATACAAAACAACAGAAGAATTTACTGTACACAGTTATGAATGAAGATGAACTGGTGCTCTACTGCAGCCACCTCTAGCTCAAGGACTCTCTGAAACACACATGACAATATCAGAAATAGACATGGAGTGGTCACTATTGTGAAGCACAATCATTATGATTACAATATTATTAATATATATATATTAATAAATATAATAATAATATAATAATATATTAATATGTATAATTTACTGTATACAGTGTTGAGAGTATGCATCAATTGTGGGACTCACTTGCACATGGTTATATCGCAACTCTTTGACTCTTTCTGAATTGCGTTCAAATGGCATCCTGTAGACCTGCTTCATCCTGAGATGATTTCTGCACAAGACACGGTCCAGTGTTGATAAGCTTACCCTATCAATATTTTGAAATATGTCATTGTTTTCTATTATTTTTATTTGTATTTGCTGTAATGTTATGGCGTTGTTTTCTAGGACCATGTTTATGATTTCAAGGTCAACGTTTCCTGTTCAGGAGACAGAAGACGTTCCCAACCACCTTGTGTTCTGCCAAACAAATAGTAAAATACTGTAAATACAAAGTAGGTATACATTTCCTAAATACTTGAAACATACTTTACAGTATTTTTACAGTCCTACAGAACAGTCCACAGGCAATACTGTACTACTGTACTCATTGAGTACTGTATTGATATGCAGTACTGCAATTTGCTAGTGAGAGTAGATTTCTTACCTATTCTCATTTCGGGAAGTCCGGATGATGGATGCTACAGTGTACCTGCTCAGATTTGGCTGTACTCTTTGCCCAGCCTCCCTCATTGTTAGACCATGGTTGACCACATGATCAACCAAAGTGGCTCGGATCTCATCAGAGATTACGGTCCTTGGCCGTCTTCGTCCTCGTCCTCTTACTCTCACTCCTCTGGCTCTGCCTCTGTTTCCAATGTTATCATCCATTGCTCCATTGAAGAGCTCACCTGTTGCCCTTTTATGCTAAAGCTCTGATTGCTAATTGGAAAACTGTGTGACGGGTGTTTGCCCTTGTGATGAGTCAGTGTGCATATTTGAATGGCAGTGTGTTCCTTGTGAAAACAAGATATTTTCTGCATGAAACTTGTGCCAAAAGCAGAGAATTGTGTGTAGTGTTTTGAAAAAAGTGTGTTTTAGAACTGCAGTTTGAGTGTAAAGCAGGAATTGTGCTTGTAGTTTAGCAGAATTGGTTCAGGGGGTTGGTGAATGAGTTACATGTTGTGGTCATTGTGTCTCAAGTACCAGAATTTGTGTGTAAACAATTGAGAAATACTGTAACAAAAGCAGGACGGAGTTCCGGGATGATCATCAGTCAGGTGTATGATGGCACCGCTCTGATGTTGGGTGAATATGAGGGGTTCAAAAACATCTCCAACAAATACTGCACTGAGACATTTGTCCGTTGTTTCAACCACCAATAGCATTTCGTGGTTACCCATGCTTTGGCAGCAGAGCAGGCTTTGGGGATGTATTTTCCACTATGTGTAACATGCTCTATAAATTCTGCAGAAAATTTACTTTTGCCATTCCCTACAAGGGACAGACACTGAAGCGCCTGTTGGACTAGTCATTTGGGCATGGTCTGTTATTCAGAGAGCATTTGATGACCTAGCCACACTATTCTGAGAAATCAATGTGCAAGGTGAAGCAGCAGGTTTACTACAGGCCATGTCTGAACCTAGCTTTAGGTTCATTGCTGAGATGTTGCACAGAATCTTATCGTATCTCAACTCCCATAATATAATGCTTAAGGCAGGAGACATGCAGGGGCGGACTGGCATAATAATTCAGGCCGGGAATTTGACTCGACCCCAGGCCACCTTATTCACACAAACCACCAGGTACCAAACCAGGTATAGTCTTCGCCATGTTCGTCTAGTGACTTTTGGGACTGATCATTAAAGCAGCCTATGTGAACACTGAGTTTTCAAGACGAGGACGGAGCTTCATCACGGTGCCCACCTGCTACCAAGTCATTTAATACCAAGTTTACATGACCCCGGACGCACTGAGTCTGCCCGCGTCGCGGCTGCCGGAGCGGACCGCTGCCATTCTAATCTGTGCTCACACCAGAAGTGCTGCAGTGCGTCCCAGAAGTGTCTCTGGCTCCGCTCCAGAGAGAGGCAACCAGCGTGTTTTTGCACGGCTTCCGTCAAGCAGCACGTCAGAGCAGATGAACCGACAAGTCAGACATAAGAAGGCAGAGAGTCCGGTCAATTTTCAAAATAAAATACCCCGTGCAGACTCCCGCTCATTTATCAACAATAAACACAGGTATAACAGACAAAAAAGAAACAATTTAACTAGATAGCCTAATAAATCATAGTAGAACATAAAACAAGCACTAATGACAAAATCCATAAAATTTAAACATGTCAGCAAAATCACAAAAACGCTCTTATTCTGAAATGCTCCTTGTGGGATGACAGAACTAATGCGGTCCACAGTGAAGAAGGAAGCAGAATCACAAAAGGACAAAAAACAAGTCATTAACGTTATGCAGGCAGCACAGTGCTGCTGAAATGCTGAGGGGCTTCCAGTGGAAGTTGAAGCCAGCATACTAAACCGCTGTTCACACGCAGCCTGTGTGAGTCTGGGGTGATAGGCTATAGCAGCTGAAGTCCGCCCCTCAGAATTCCCATGATGCTAATAAGTTTGCCATTTGTTTGAAATACAAATGTTACTTCATGATTGATGTATTTTATGTTTATAAAACATGTCTACTTAGAATAGAATGTTTTGTAGGTAATTGTTAGTATTGTGGTGGTTTACCATTGAAACCAGGAGTGAAGGAACTGTTTCATTTCATAGGAAGAGCTGAAGCTCCTTTACAGAGGGAGCTGAGCTACATACAGTCTGCTAATATACAGGTGCTGATCATATAATTAGAATATCATCAAAAAGTTGATATATTTCAGTAATTCCATTCAAAAAGTGAAACTTGTATAATGTATACATTCATTCCACACAAACTGATATATTTTAAGTGTTCATTCCTTTTAATTTTGATGATTATAACTGACAACTAATGAAAACCCCAAATCAGTATCTCAGAAAATTAGAATATTGTGAAAAGGTTCAATATTGAAGACACCTGGTGCCACACTCTAATCAGCTAATTAACTCAAAACACCTGCAAAGGCCTTTAAATGGTCTCTCAGTCTAGTTCTGTAGGCTACACAATCATGGGGAAGACTGCTGACTTGACAGCTGTCCAAAAGACGACCATTGACACCTTGCACAAGGAGGGCAAGACACAAAAGGTCATTGCTAAAGAGGCTGGCTGTTCACAGAGCTCTGTGTCCAAGCACATTAATAGAGAGACGAAGGGAAGGAAAAGATGTGGTAGAAAAGTGTACAAGCAATAGGATAACCGCACCCTGGAGAGGATTGTGAAACAAAACCCATTCAAAAATGTGGGGGATTCACAAAGAGTGGACTGCAGCTGGAGTCAGTGCTTCAAGAACCACCACGCACAGACGTATGCAAGACATGGGTTTCAGCTGTCGCATTCCTTGTGTCAAGCCACTCTTGAACAAGACACAGCGTCAGAAGCGTCTCGCCTGGGCTAAAGACAAAAAGGACTGGACTGCTGCTGAGTGGTCCAAAGTTATGTTTTCTGATGAAGTAAATTTTGCATTTCCTTTGGAAATCAAGGTCCCAGAGTCTGGAGGAAGAGAGGAGAGGCACAGAATCCACGTTGCTTGAAGTCCAGTGTAAAGTTTGTCAGTGATGGTTTGGGGTGCCATGTCATCTGCTGGTGTTGGTTCACTGTGTTTTCTGAGGTCCAAGGTCAACGCAGCCGTCTACCAGGAAGTTTTAGAGCACTTCATGCTTCCTGCTGCTGACCAACTTTATGGAGATGCAGATTTCATTTTCCAACAGGACTTGGCACCTGCACACAGTGCCAAAGCTACCAGTACCTGGTTTAAGGACCGTGGTATCCCTGTTCTTAATTGGCCAGCAAACTCGCCTGACCTTAACCCTATAGAAAATCTATGGGGTATTGTGAAGAGGAAGATGCGATACGCCAGACCCAACAATGCAGAAGAGCTGAAGGCCACTATCAGAGCAACCTGGGCTCTCATAACACCTGAGCAGTGCCACAGACTGATCGACAGCGCCACGCCGCATTGCTGCAGTAATTCAGGCAAAAGGAGCCCTAGCTAAGTATTGAGTGCTGTACATGCTCATACTTTTCATGTTCATACTTTTCAGTTGGCCAACATTTCTAAAAATCCTTTTTTTGTATTTATCTTAAGTAATATTCTAATTTTCAGAGATACTGAATTTGGGATTTTCATTAGTTGTCAGTTTTAATCATCACGATTAAATGAAATAAACATTTGAAATATATCAGCCTGTGTGTAATGAATGAATATAATATCCAAGTTTCACTTTTTGAATGGAATTACTGAAATATTCTAATTATATGACCAGCACCTGTAGTCATAGCTATGTTAAATTAACATAGATTGTCAGTCATATTGAAGCACCAACCACCCATACTGCCTACATTTGTTGAGAGTGGATTAGTTGTGTATACCGATTCAAACCTGCTAGATGATATTTGTTGCTCTTCTTGACAATGATTAAAGGCAGGACACCGGGATATGGCCCGGTTCTCCTGATGGCCAGACTGCCACTGGAGACATGAATCTGTTAACAGTTGTGCAACTTGTCAATTCAGCATGTACAGTAAGTATATTGAAAATCTCCACTCTAAGACAAAATTTGTGACACTCTTGAAGAGCTGCAAGGATGCAACAGTAGAGCCTGTGCCAAATAAGAGACAACATACACTAAACACATCCTTCACTATGTATGTAGTTGAGGAACGTATTGTACACAAAAATCTCAGCAACTAAAGAGAGCTACACGGAATATACTTTATTTGTATCGATGCAGTTTGTGGGGAAATGAAGGAGCACTTTAGGGAGCGCAATTGTATACTGAAGGATGCGCTCAGATCTCCGGACCCAGGGGATTCTGATTTCTTGGATGTGTCCAAAGTGACTGGACCTTACAAAGACACCCATTGTGGAGTCTGAATACACAGTGGCTCACCAATTCCTAAGTGCACAAATGAAGGACTCATCTCCAGCCGACAGTGGTAAATGGACAACAAAAGAAGTTCTTCTACTCTTCCAGAAACCTCTCGATGCAATGCCAAGCATGATGACGTGCTAAACGTGCTTTGACCTTTGGTGCAAGCACTGCACTCTATGAAAACTCTTGTTTAACCCATTTAATCGTGAATTTTTACCAGATTTGAAAATATCCAAATCATGTGTAATTAGTAACCCTTTGAAATAATCCATCATTGTTGTTTAAAATTTATATGAATAAGTAGGTGAAAAAGTGTAGGGCTGCAGCTAACGATGATTTTAGTATTCAAAGCTTATAAAAGCTATAGATTATTTCAACAATTCATCGATGCGTTGTTTCAGAAGTACTTTTGAGGGGGGTGAGCTACCAGAAGGCAACATTGAAGATGTTCAGGAGAGCTACAAATACCTTGGGATCCCCCAGGCAAAGGGAAACCATGAGGAGGCAGCAAGGATGTCAGCCACTGTGAAATACCTACACAGAGTAAGGCAGGTCCTAAAAAGTCCACTGAATGGGAAGAACTAAGCCATCAACACATGTTCTGCGAGTCATCAGATATGTAGCTAGTGAGTGTCAAGAACACTGTCCGGAATGAAACAACAAAGATCCAGGAGTACATCAGGATCAGGCCTCCAAAGATGAAGGGCTAAGTGAATACCTCAGGCAGAAGAAACCCAAGGATGAGGACAGGAGGAGGATGAACCTTCCTGGAGGGACAAGCCCCTGCACATCATGTACCACTGACAGAGATAGAAGAAGCCATCAGGAAATCCTACCAGTGGCTGCAAAAGGCAAGACTAAAGGACATCACAGAAGCACTAATCATGGCGGCACAAGAACAGGCACTCAGTACAAGATCAATAGAGGCTGTGGTCTACCACACCAGGCAGGACCCCAGGTGCAGACTGTGCAAAGAGGCCCCAGAGGCAGTACAGTACAGAGTTGCAGATGCAGGCAGGAACAGCCAACATGGAATGTCATTACCAGGTAGCTGGCATAGTGTACTGGAACATCTGCCAGAAGTATGGCCTGAGTCTCAAGGTCTCTAGGTCAAAATGGAAGACACCTCCTAAGGTAGTTGAGAATGACCGAGCTAATATCCTGTGGATCTTCAAGATCCAGACTGATAAACTGGTGATGGCTAACCAACCAGACATCGTGTTGATTGACAAACAGCAGGAGAAGGTTGCAGTGATAGATGTGGCAATCCCAAGCGACCGCAACATCATGAAGGAGGTACAACATCTGAAATCTCTGACCAGAAGTGTGCAGACCTAGGAACATCTAGGTACCGTGCAGAACCCTTCAACGCCCAGACTTCAGGGAGAGAACCTGAGCTTAAAGATGACACATACAACCCAAAGAGGGGTGAACTGGGGTTTTTATTTTTATATCATGGTGCATGCCTTGCCTGGGAGGTCATCTAGATCCAACATACCCAGAACTTGACTTAAAAGTAAAACTAAAAGAAAAAAACAAAGCAGAAAGTTACGTACAACAAGAACTGTGAATGTGTATACCTTGATACAATGTTATCTCGCCGGTCACTTTTGTTGCCGTCAAAATATTTGCTCATTCTATGACTACATTGAAGAAAGTTGAGTAAATGCACATATTAATAATAGACACCTTAAAGATAATGTGTACCAAAACTCTCCATCTATCTTTATGTTAACATACTTTACTAACCTTTTGTTTGGGAGGTTTGATACAGTCATTCATTTGTCATGGTGCACCTAGGAAGTAAACAGCTCTGGTCATGTGACAATTTACACTAAACATGTGACACTGCACATAATTCGTGGAGACCCTTTATTTATTTATTAAATAAATATTTATTTATTTATTAATTTCAGTATTTGGTTGAAATTCATTGATACATCATTCAGAAGTTTGTACGGTCACTAATGTGACTGATGGGATTAAAAGAAGATTTCACTCTACTCTATTTTACGGGTCAGCCTCAAACCTGGGTCACTGTGGTAAGAACATAGCTTTTGTACATGTGCTCTAGTGGTGAGCTAACTAGTCCCCCACTTCCAACCTAAATTGATGCAGAAAAGGCAGATATTGGTACAGAAATTGTCCCTAGAATACAGGAAATGAAGTGATTAATGCTCAAAATGTTCTTATGTTGATTTAAGCTATGGACATGTACAACATATGTTTGTTTGTTTATTATTAAAGTAAGTCAAATTTAAAATGAATTGAAATTAAAATACTGCACTCACTGCAGTCACTGTCCACAAAAGAAACATTGGATCATGATGTTACAGCTAGTGGTGCAGCTATACATTTTATATTGCTGCCCCTGTCCCCAACTGTGCATCTATTAAAAAAATGAACATAACATCCTGCACTGACCTACAGTAGAGCAACAGCACCATCTTCTGTTCATTATTGTACTTTGTACTGGAACGCTGGAAGGACTTCAGCTGACTGACTTTTCTTCTGGCAGGCTTCCAACTTATCAGAGCACATTGCAACACACAACTCTCACCCCTACACAAATGACTGAACCAGCCCTTCACCCATCACCATATACCTCAAATACTCTGATGAAATGTCCATACTTGAACTACACAAAGACAATAACTCATTACATCAAAACTCTCTTTCTCACTTCACACAATGGTGTATGGATAACTACCTGCAGCTGAACGTGGACAAAACACAGGAAGTAGTCATTAACACATCAAACACACCCCACACTGGACTCAACCGCCATACATGACAAGCCACAACAGGTGAGCAACTTCAAATATTGTGGACTCATTTCAGTATTGATCATTCTATCTGTAAATGATCTCAGCAAAGACTCCATGTCACCTGTAAACTCCAAGCACTCTCTGTTGCCCCTCACCTCCTGTTGTTGATTTACAAAAGTATATTTCAACCCATCCTGCTGCACTGTTCCCCCTGCTTCTTTACCCTGTGAACTATCTCCAACACAAACTTACCGGCATCACTCATATTGCCTCCAAAATCTTGCCTGCCAACACTCAACCTCTCAGACAAGTACCACAAAGCCATCACACGCCCAGTACTCACAACAGCAAGTGACACTGATCGACCCTCAATCAAAGAGCATTTGCTTCAGCAGGAGCTTTTTTCCTTCTGCTATAGGACCCCTGAACAAACTACCTTGTTCACACTGCTGTGATGTATGAATGCATACATCAAGATTTTCTGTATTGTCTATATCTGTGTGTTTTTTGTGTTATATTTTACAATCCCTGAATTTGGCAGTACTTGCTTTTTATTATGTTCTCATTATGTTTAATTGTTGTACACCAGTCCACCAAAGGCAAATTCAATTTGGCAATAAACCTTTGGCAATAAACCTGATTCTGGTACTATATCCTGTAAGAACTACATCACATCAACTCAGTCGTATTTTACGGTGAATGTAGCTGGAAAAAAAGACAATGAACAAGGTAGTGTGTTACAGAATTTCAATAGTTTATTCATTCAATAATTAATCAGTTGTTCAATCATTTTTATTCCTGTTGTCAGTCACAGTACATTCAATTTCTCATTTTATAACAGTGTAGACAAATCACACAAAATATCACATCATATACAAAATCTAAACATATCTTTTATAAAACATTTAGACATCGTCTGCAGGTTTTTTCCTTTATTTTAAATACAGTGCTCTATTTTGTAATGGCATAAAACTCACTGAGAAAGATGAAACATCTGTTAAAATACATATATTATTTCTTTATAATTATAGTATTTAAAATAGCTTAATTTACCACAACTAAACACACAGTAATACTTCTGCCACTTAGGGAAGGAGAGGGGAGTTTGGAAGTGGAACATCAACAGCTATACATCCCTCTAAAGCCCCAGCCGGTTCGCCCTGAATTTCTCTCCTTGTTGCCTCCACCTCTGCTTGCACTCACTGGCAGGTGAACAGAGGGTTGGGTCATCACTACATAATTCTTCCAACAACCTAATTTACTTTGAGAGGTAGAAAAACTTTCAGCGGCCATTTAACTCTCACTGACATTTGTCTCAACACAAACCCCCTTGACCTGCACATATGTGACTATCAAATCAGTCTGGTGCTGGAGATCTTTAGGGCTCGACTGCTTGGCTTTTGAGGGTCAAACCAACAAGTCTCTGGTTACTGGTCAGCTTCTCTACCTCTGTGTTCCCGAACAGTCTCAAGGTGTCATTTATTTGCTCTTACTTGACGACCTGTTCAGTTCAGTGGATCCAGTCATCAAGAAGTGCTAAATCAAAGTGCTGCAGACTTGCAGTAGATTTCTTTAAGACGTTTTGCCTCTTGTCCGAAAGGCTTCCTCAGCTCAGCACAGAAACCCTGAGTTTCCCTCATCTCAGGCTTAACAACATATTTTCACTAATCCCGTTTTCTGAAACGTGGCCCTGCTCATGATCTCCATTGTGGTTGTGTGTGCACTGTCCGCAGCAATTAATGTGTATATACTGGTGTGAGTTTGTCATGACCCCCCTGCCGTGACTCTCGGTTTGAGTGTGAGTGTGTTCTTGCTATTTTTTTCCTTTTGGGCAAATGTGGCATGCTTGGTGTGTTTTGCCTTCCTCGCTTGCCAGCCTCACTAAGTTGTGCTCCTCTCTGTATGGGAATGCTATTGGGTCAGCTGTGGCTGGAGGTAAAGTTGGTCGCAGGCTTATCAGAATATCTGTGATTCCATCCTCTGCTCCCCCCATTCTGCATGTCCTTGGGCAAGATACTGAACCCTAAATTGCTAATGTTTTTGCTCCCAAATTGCTGTGAATTTTTGTTTCTGATGAGCAGTTAGCACCTTAGCCTCTGCCATCAGTGTATGAATGTGTGTTAATGGGTGGATGTAATGAAGTAAAGTACTTTGTGCCTTCTGAAGACTAGAAAGCGATATACAAGTGCATACCATTTACCATTGCTCTCTGAGACTGTACTGGGCGCTGGGGATGCTCCAACGAGCCATGCACAGTTGGCACCAATGCAGAATACAATGTTTCAAATTTCAGGAGCGTTTACATATTATGAAGGTTTGAACCAGTGCATGCATGTTTTCAGAGCCCAGCGCAACATACAAACAGCCTTAGAGTTATGAGTCAACATGGCCTACAAGCTACTGGAATACTACTATTTCAAATGCTTAAATGACCAAGTGCCGTGGCTACTTGCAGAGCCGTCACGCTTAAAACAACATACATCATAACATCATTTTTGGAGCTATACTTCATGTCCTGCTGAAGCACAGTGCAGTCTTAGTGAATGGAAGAATGATGGCAGTAGGAACCACTATTGTATTCCACACAGACCTTTTGTTTCTCTTGTATATTGCACCGTTAACTTAACAGACAACCTTGATCACACCTCACCATTTATTAAT
>NW_024040838.1:0-19402 GCF_014851395.1 Micropterus salmoides | reverse complement strand
AACTGCTGAAGATTCAGGTAGCGTCTAATGTAGCCTTGAGCCGCTAGCCTCAAGCAAAGATGAGGAGCAGAGGTCTGGTAACATCGCTTCTTTTAACTCCACACCCCTAGATTTTTTCATTTTCAAACCAGTCCTTAAATCACAAATTCAGATTTTTCAGCTCCCTCTTTTTTACTTTACTTTTTGTTATTTTACTTTACTTTAAGTCTCTCAAAGGCTACATTGCAAAAATCCTTGTTGCTGCTGGACAAAAGCGTCTTTTAATTTAATAAACATAAATGTATCACAAATGATTGAATTCTTTGAGAGCTCCATTTAAAAAACAGCCTTTTCTACCAAATCTAGCAGTATAACCATTTGCAATAAATTATGAATTCCTTGACATTAGTTTCTGAAAGACAGCTGAACTGAATTTTAACTTCTTTCCTCCTTATTATATGTCAATGTATTTAGTTTTCTTGAATAAAGAAGTGATCATTTTCATCGAGGCAGCTGGAGCCTGGACAACAAATACTGACATGTTAAAATGTAAGCATGTTCTGCAATGAAGAAGATGCTGAAATGTCAATAAATAAGTACAATACTGAAATAGGACTGGGTTAAATATTTACCCCAGTCCTAATTCAACCTTTATTTAACCAGCTGAACAGCATAATTGAAATTAAAACTAATGCTTTAAAGGTTCTCAAGGGCTCCCGGTAATTTATATTATATAAAATGCGTTCCTAGGTACTGTATTACATTTTAGCATATGTTTCTGTTTGTGTTGCTGGATCTGAGATAACAGGCGAGTGAGGCTGACCTGTCATGGTTTGGCAAACTTGAGGTTAGTCTATCTCAGCCAGTCGGCACAGTTCTGCACTTGCTCTAAATTACCTCAATAGCATCTCTGAGAGATGAAAGCACCTACTTTTGCTGATAAAACTTTTCTTGTAATGTGGCCTGAAGTGCTGAATTCGATTTCAAAGGACATCTTAGATTAGATTAGATTGGATTAGATTAGATTAGATTATTAAAAGACACTCCACGTTACACTGACAAACTCAGTCAATCGGCAGTGTTTTCAGCTTGTGGTCGTGTAAAGCCGATAGTGATGACTTGAGGTTACCTGATTTTTTTCTAATCATGAATCGTGAAGCACCAGTCGCTTGGCAATTATTTAAACAGCTTCTGATGTTTCTGTTGTCAGACTACTGGTCGGAAACTCACTTTCTAAGCACGAGCTGTTTTACAACTCTCATGCTACCCAAAAATACTATGATGGTCCTAAGTGATGTATTGAAACAATGTCATTCTGGGTTGATCTCAAATGCATACCGTACAAGCCAGACGTATTATCGATCAGGCAAATATTCAATACTTCAGTGCAGTTTCACTGTAAATGCAGTGAGTTACAGATCCACATAAAAGCTTCATAAACCGAAATAAAACACATCCCAGATCACAACAAAAAGGCGACAGGCTGATAGTAACATGTTTGTCAAAATGTTTTGTCTCAGCAGACAAGAAAACAAGTGAGACAAAATGTTTACTGTCAACATTAAATTACGCAACATGACAGGAACTGACAATTCTGGCAAGGGAAACGAAATCTAACTTCTGTGTTTACAGTTGAATTAATGAATGAGTTGAATTTTAAAGCCACCAGTGAATGTAAACGTTACCATATCTAGAGATAATGAATAAAGAACTAAATGCCATTGTGGAAAGGGGGCGCGTAGTATGATCTTCGTCTTGATTGTTTATCATCTTTCCTCATGATTGATGGCACAATTGTGTCTCAAGTCACTGAATCTGGTGTGTGTTTCCGGTCCTAGTTGGCACGAACCAGCCTTGCTGCCACCCCAACTGTGCTGTGTTGACAGCAGTCATGACTCATGTTACTATACCAGAATCAATCTACATCATCTAAAGTCTTATAGTCAGCCGCACACACCCACTGGCCATCTGGGTTTCTCTACTTCTCACTACCACACACTTGGTGATGCCACAAAATTTAAGTTAGGTTTGATTAAGATCTTTAATGCTTATTTGTTTTGTATTTTTAATCCATCCATTCATCCATCGTCAACTGCTTATCCTGCGTACAGGGTCGCGTGTGGCTGGAGTCAATCCCAGCTGCCATCGGGCGAAAGGCGGGGTAAACCCTGGACAGGTCGCCAAACCATCGCAGGGCTGTATTTTTAGCCCTCCCTATTTATTTATTTTGCTTTACTAAACATCTTTTTGTGCAAATAAATGCTAAAACAATTTGTGAGTGCATCAGTTGATATGACAATATATTCTTAGGCAGTGAAATAATCACCTGACAGAGGCCAACAATATAGTTGTGAACCCCAATTCCACTGTGAGGTTTAAGTCTATAAAACACCCTGAGAATCATTTGAAACCACTGGATGGGCAATGGTTTGTATGCAGCTGACTCGCCATTTCTCAACAAACAAATCTCACCAACAACTACTAAAACAAGGCATCAAAGGAAAAAATATGCATGTTTCACCAACTTCATGGCCCGCTCATGTCACCTGAAATATATTAAGAAACGAGGTTCTAGTGCATAGAAACTGATTTTGGTAATTTTGGTGCTGTATACAGATCCTACATCATTTCTCGCACATTAATGGTCCAATCTTTGACGTACCACACAGAAATCTTAAAAAGCCACCAGGGCAAAGGAGAACATATTCTAACATCTTGGGGAAAATGAAATATTTTGATCAAGGCTTATATGCTAACATACAAAAAGACATAAGTCCAAGCTTACCCCCCAAAAAAGCTATTAGAGGAGAGGCAGAAATGTTAAATCACATATTGTTTGGTGTTTGGAATCAAGAGAGCACACAGATTTGTCATTTCGAGGAAGAGGATGCAAAAGATGTTTTTGAGAAAGGGGATGTTAGAGAGATCCAACACCTGTACACATCGGAGCAGATAAAAGGCAACCCTGTCTCCTAGAAAGTACATTTATACACTACTAATTCATTTTTCCAAATAATATATTTTTTGATGAAACTGAAATCAGTGGTAAGGTTTTTTCTTAGGTTAGTGGTTAGGGAGAGGGAGGACTGGGGGACCAGGCAGGGTTCACAGCCAGAGTCGTTAAGGTTAAGGAAAGATTGTGGTTTCATTTAACTTACAATAAAGGAAACACCAAATGTTTAACCCAGACCACCTTTGCATAATCTTGTAGCAAATTACAATGTTTACATTTTACCAATATGTGCAACATTTTAACTTAAATTTCCCCAAAAGTTTGCTGTTTAAATTGAGTATATAAATGTAATTTCTAAAAGATAGGGTTGTGGAGCGAGAGACCCTTGAACCAAAAGCTGCGTGCAAAATGACGTAAATGGTGAAAAAATATATAGAGAGAGGAGGTAGGTAAGAGATGCAGGTACACATCTTATGGTTTAACTTTAGAGCCACTCTGCAGGATAATGAGTCTGTCTGTCTTGGTATATACAACAGTTCTAACATAACAAGAATTACCTTTCCAAGAAACACTTTTTTTCACATGGTAATAGCACAAAACTTTAATTATCAGCTTCAGTTCACAAATACCATTGCTACTGTCCACCAGAAATACTTAGGCATATATGTTAATATGATAAAAGCCAAATCTGAAATCTAAAATCATGACGGTGCAAACACTGAAACACACACAGCACGAGAACTAGCAACTCTGCATTTGTGGTTTTTAATATTTAACTCAGAGCAGTGCCACAGCTAGCTGCTCTTAACTGGACTGAGATAAGTCACACATGTGTGTGTGTGTGTGTGTGTGTGTGTGTGTGTGTGTGTGTGTGTGTGTTTGTGTGTGTGCTTTAAATATAAATAGACAGTGTGTTTTATGCTTGACTGATCAGGGAGAACTGGATCAGTGTGTCTTCCTCTGCATTCCCACAGCGGAAGTTCATCTGCTTCACTTATGCATATTTATGCCTTCTGAGTGTGTGTGTGTGTGGATGTATATGTGTGTGAGTGTGTGTATGTCCCTCTGAGTGTGTAGCAGTGGGACAGTCAACCCCAGGCTGTTTGATTTACAACAATGATGATCTAAATGCCTTTCCTTGATATTTTAGATACAGGACTTGTAAAGCATAAAAAAACATGCACATACTGTACACACACATGTGCTCAGAATAGTGGTGGGCAATATGGTCCTACAATTATATCACAATATTTAAGGGTATTTCTACAATAACTCTTGAAAATATGACAAAATACTGAATAATAAGTTTGTTGTATTGAGCCCATTTGTTGTTACAGTCTTCTAGCACTACTTACAGTATATTACATGGTTTGTTTTACGTCTGATCTTTGGTAACCAACCACTTCCACACTACTGAAGTCACTTCCCTTTCTGGATCTGTCTTCTCCAGCCATGCTTGTTGTTGCAGTGTGTAATGGTAAACCACATGAGACATAATGTTATTCTCAGTCTACAATCCACTAAACACACAGTAAAATGCCCCCAACACACAGCAGTCATTCATCAGTACAACATCATGTATGCACTAGCAGCCCATAGTAAATAAAAAAATATTATTCACATCCACGGGATGACATTTTCAAGCCAACAACATGAACACCGAGCAAACACACAACAGACAGTGCGTGAACATTTCCCTTGAGCTGCAGAGGCCTGCAGGTCTTAAAATCCTTAAAATAATCATTGATTTAAAAGTGCTTAAAAGTGAGAGAATTTAAACAATCCAAACATCCTACCTGAAGATGTAATTAACTGGTTTAACTTACTAAATTACTCTCATGTTTTGATCAAGAACATTGTCCAGTGTAATACGAATATAATAAATTATTAAAAATGTATATCTGAAAGTAGCCAAAGCAAAGCAAGTATATCCAGATAGAGATCAAGTAGGGTTACTCCACAAAACCATGTATTAAATATTATTGAGAGAGAAGACAAAGGTTCTTGAGCACTAAGTTAAGAACTGGTCTTGTACGCCAGGTAGATAAATGTATTCCTGGTACACAGTGTTTGTGTGGTTTTTGGTTGACAAAAGGTGGACCATACACAGTGACCGTACCAGCTTACCAGCTTACCAGTTTACCAGCCTACTGAAAAAAAATCAGTTAAAATTTGTCCAAAGGTATTTTGGTTCTGGCAACATTTATAGAAAGAACATGTATGAAAAGAACATGGCACCTGAATCCTTATAGTTGGAAATTTCAGAAGTCCAGAGTTCGATTAATATCATCCACCGATATTAGCTTCATTGTATTGTTTCGTACTGGCATTCCTTCTGTTGGCCAAAGTAATGTTGCTTTTGAAAGGGTTTCATTTTTGGTGTATGGAGCTGTACGTCATTATTTGTTATGTGTTGTGGGTTGTTGTTTTCCAGTGTCCTGTAAGCTCATACAGGCTCTGCACTGAAAAAATCAATCAATGGAATCAGTATTCAGCCTGTTCAAGGTTTCACAAGACGTTTAATCTGGTCATTCCTGAGAAAAATCCTTTGGGCGCACAGAAGGAGAAGCATTTAGATGCACTTGGTGCTGGGAGCCTGTCCAAGTGTCCGTTCGGCGTCAGACTCTGTTATCGATCTCCCTCAACGTGAAGGACACCGTATTAACTAAGTGGCAGCTATCCCTTATTCATACACTGCTCATTACTTATCAACGCCCTCTCACTCCTGCACGCTGATGGGATTTTCACGGTCCATTTATGGGACAGGGTGATAGAGGGAAGGATGGAGGAAGGGCGGGAGTAAATTAGGGTAAATGAGGGGGAGGAGAGTGTAAATAAGAGACAGAGATGAAGAGAAGAAGGGATGCAGACATGTGGAGAAGGTGAATGATGAGCATAAGACAGAAAGAAGCTGAAGAAAAATGATGAATGGAAAGACTGGAGGCTTCGAATCACACACAAAAAAAAAGACAGACAGGCAGAAAGATTAGTCCCAGTGTCCCACTTAGCAGGAGACAGACAAAATGGCTTTTGATTTACAAAAGTCTGACGATCATGATAATGATCGCCTTCCTGGTAAACACATGAAGTCGTCTGATAAAAGAATGAACCTGTACAAAATCAAACAGCAGCCTCTTAAATATTAGCTCTAGTGGTATTAATATTCCTTTGAACACTTTGGAGTCCCGCCCTGGGGACTTTAATAACCATAATCTCATAATAAATAAGGAAATTGTATTGTTAAAAATTAAAATACTGTTAAAATGCTGCACAAATCACCCACTGTGCAATCTAATCTGGGCTTACATCAGAATAAAAATGTTAACAGTTCAGTGGGGTCACACTGTAACCTGAGAGACATGAACTGGAGTTGACCCCAACAGCAGACAGTTAAATTAATGAAAGAGTCATTAAAAAAATGAATGAAATCATAAATCACTTTAATCATCCTTTAATGAAGCAGGCGGGTGATTTTTGGCATGCAGGGGGGAGAGTGGGGGAGGGATGGGCTTAGATGGCAAAACACTGTGTTATGGAAGGTTTTTGCCAAATCTTGTCACAGGCTTTACAGTAAGTGATTTTAATTTTTGTGTCATGAATGCAACTCTAAATTAATATAAGCCAGATCCAGATTAGGCTACTGCATGTACATTTTCAAACAATAATAATCAAACCAATTTGAATACTGTTTACCGTCAGGTTTTCCGACCTTTTACAACAATATATTATAATAATAATAATAATAAATACAAACTAAATCGTTCCTCTTGCCTTCTTTTCCAGGCTTTTGAGGTAAAGCTAGCAAACTTAAACACACAGTTAAACAGCCCTTACATTTTTTTAACATATTAAAGTTTTGTCTAGACATTTTGGAAAATTTACTCTTTTAAATCATCATAGTACATAAAATACAGAAGAAAATGGGACTTTTCCACTTGTCCCAAATCACACAGCTCAGTCGGTTTATCTCCTGCCAGCCTCAACAGCTAGAGGGAGAGTACCAGTTCTCAACTGTGCTACGAAATATTTTGGCTTCTATAAGCGAGATAAATTGCAGTGTTGGAAATACTTTTTTTTTTTTACTTAATAAAAGTATCAGTGCCACAAGGATAAAAGAAAATCCATTACAAGTACAAATCCTGCATTCAAAAACAGAAGTATTAGCAGCAAAATATACTTAAAGTATCACAAGGAAAAGTACAAATTATATATATATATGTGTGTGTGTGTGTTTTACATATAAATCTTGATCTGAGAAGTAACTAGTAACTATAGCTATGAATAATTAAGTATAAAAAACATAAAATGGAAATACTCAAGTTCCTCAAAAATGCAGTACTTTGAGTACATGAATTTATTTTCCATTACTGATAATGAATGAATACTGATACTAATAACCATATTTCTTCAAACTTAAATAAAAGCTTAGTTTTAATTATTATCCCACCCCGTCCTGATCCTGCCTGAGGAACTACAACTAACCCCTCCTCCCACACTACAGTCACTGCTCACATCACCCATTACATACATATGTAGGCCAGTACACATGAAATACCGAGGTGCCATGTGACCTATTCAAATAATGACTCATGCACACAGTCCAGGGTTTAATGCCTACAGTTATTATTGTAATATTGTGACAATCAATCAGGGTTCCACATACATTAAACTCAACAGAGGATTGCAATGTTTTTTCACTTTTCTGTGACTAACATTTGACCTCAGACTGTAGCATCCTCTCCGTTTAGTACAAATTCACTTGCAACATCACAAAGCAGTTAGCAAACATTTACCAGCAAATAACCAGCACGAATATGACAGAAGAATGCTATGAGATGAGAAAGGCTTTGGTTTGACACCATGTAAGGTGATATTAGTACATCTGGTAATAAACACTGCTGTTGAGTGTGTGGGTGAGTATTTCTGCTTAAAAACATGGGGGGGGGGGGGGGGGGTCACACATGCATGTGAGTGAGTGAGTGAGTGAGTGAGTGAGTGAGAGAGAGAGAGAAAGAGACTGTAGTGTGTGTGAGCCATACATCTCATTAGGACTTAACAGTAGAACAATATCCTAATTGTTGATATAATAAATAAATAATGTTTGCTTAAAGGCATTCAGGCTCAGTGTATCCTGTGAACATAAAACTGTGGGTGCGCGCGTGTTCGCTCACCTTGTGTTGTTTCCACATCACGGCCAGCGGTTTGATGTCGTGCTTGGCGTGTTTTCCCTCCTCCAGACACTTCATACACACCGGAGTCTTGCAGCTGTAGCAGTACATGTTGAAGTTTTCCGCCTCGTGATCCACGCAGGTCGCCGGTTTCCGCGCAGTGGCGGGCGGCTGCTGACCGCCGCTCCCTCCTCCGCTTGCCGCGCCACCTCCTGTCGCTTGGGTCCGCGGCGGCACCAGGCGGTGCTTGGCGAGCGGACCGCGAGACGGGTGGCACCGCTGCTGGCAGGCGTTACAGTAGAAGACATCGCACTGCTCGCACATCACCGCCGCGTCCACCGGGTTGCGGTCGCACAGCTGGCATTTTACCGCGGTAGAAGAAGAAGAGGAGGAGGCGGCGCGGTTCTGCTGGTACCGCGCCACGATGGCCTCCAGCAGCCGGTTCCGAGGGAAACCCCGAAGCCCCCGCTCATCCAGGGAGACGCTCCGGTGACACAGCGGGCAAGTGAGCGAGCAGTGTCGGTGGGGGTTGGCCGGCGGAAACACCCGCACCCCGTTTGGAGACTTGAGCTGGCACGGCGTGTACGAACCGTACCCGCTGTCCGTCTCGCTGTACAGACTCATCTTGTCCATGTCCAGGTAGTCGTAGTCAGAGCTGCCCGAAGCTCGGTTCTGCACCGGGGTCTCCCCGTCCGGGGTCTGCACGGTGATGTTCCGAGCACACGCCAGGCAGACATTGTGGGAGCAGGGCAGCAGGATGGGATCCTTGAAGAGAGAACCGCAAACGGGACATTTTAACTCTTCTTCCATCGCTCCCGTCTGTTTCGGTGGACCGGGGGGAGAATCGGCTTCAGTGAAAACACTCCAGCACCTACTGACACGGACAGCTCCCTACGAGGCTTTGCGCAGGCGCAAAGAGGGGCGGAGATTGTGATGCTTGTGATTTGAGTTGATTGATCGGGTCAATTTATTCACAGACTCTGAAACATGCAGATCTCCCTGACTGTTATTTGTAGACACTGCCACACTCTATATTTTATAGCCCCTGTTAAATACTTTATATATTAAATACTTTAGTTACTCAGTTAACTGCTGTTATTTTCCACATAGCCTAGATAAGATATTCCTTTATTAATATCCCATAGGGGAAATAAAAATTGGCACAGCAGCACAGAGGGAATCAAAAAAGAGCAAAATACAACAAAAGTAGAATCAGCTTAACATTCTGTATAAATACAGGCTGTATACACACTATAGACAATCAACATACAATTAACAATCTATGTAGATGTGTAAATACACACTGTATACACACTATTTACAATTAATAACAATTATGTACAATTGAATATAGTCAAAACAGAATCAAAATAGATTCTGTCAGTCAGGTGGTTTCTGTAGCGTATGTTGAGAAAATTAAGGTATATGCTGTCTTTAAAGTCTCCACACTGCCAGGAATTTTACTTTAAACATAAAGGCCTATCAGGTCTTAAAGTTGGAGAATCATCTTTTAAAATACTATTATAAAATAAATAATTTTAGAATGTATAGTCCAGCCAAAATGCTAAACCCAAAAAAAATCTCCCAAAAAGAAATGGAAATACCAACTATATAACATAAAACTCCTCAATTATCTGTTTGTAAATACGTTTGTGTGGCAAACCATATAGAGAAGAAAAATACTGTCAAATGGAGGCGAGAAGAGCAATGGTGATTCAAAATACAAACTAGTCAAAGAAAGATGTACAATGAACATTAAACAAAATCGTGATATAGCTTATGTACTTAGTTTTATGTTCCTAAGTTTCTTTCTTTCTTTAAAAAAAATACAGAATTTGAAGAAGAATAATTGCAATATCTTGTACTTAAAAAAAAAAAAAATCAATCAAATGCAGTGTATACATGCTCAAAATTTACTTTTGCCTTCTGAAATGTGATAGAGTAGAAGGATAAAGTATCATAAAACTGAAATCAAGTAAGGCAAATCTGTTTACAAATCTCATAGCCTAATCTATATCGGTATCTACGTGTGACTCTTCTGGCCAGAAATTCAGCAATAAAAAAAAGAAAGGAAGCTCAATTAATTTCAGTTAGTAAAGGAAATGTCTTTTATTCTTAGCTATCCTTAGGGTTATACAGGGAACACAAAGGCCACGATTGTCGATCATCATGTCAGCAGTGATGGTGATGCTGATAATGGTAATTTATTGTGACTGCCTGATGATCCGTATTTGTTCTGCCTGTCAGTCTGAGCCAGATGAGCACAGTGGCATAACTAGCATATACCAAACAAAGATGGGATAAATTAAGTTAAAACTCAGCAGACACTAATGATGACTGTGGATGTGAAGATCCTCGATCCTACCAGAGAGGACAGATGCTCAAAGATTTGTAGTCAGTTCAATCATAACATCTTTGTGTTGTGTGACATTAGCCTTCTGTGTTAGCTAAACATTTAATTGACCAGACAGCAGCCGTGACTGAAATCCCTCAGGGTGCAGCATTACTCCCTCCCACTGGGACAGCTTTCCCATTTATTAGGCCTGTTAGCATCCCATTACCTAGTTACAGATCTGTTCTGTGGTAAATTGAATACACTTTAATGCAAAAGATATACACAAACTTACACATTGACCTCCTCCAAATACTTTCATTGCCAAACCTAAACTTTAACCACAATCTAAGGAAGAGCTGCAAATCCAACAGTTCAGATGAAAGCTCAAGTTAAATGGTCAAGTCTAAATGGCTTCGTAAAGGGTAGCACTCTTTGAGAAATGCTCCTGTAGAAAATCACAATACCCATCCAGCACTATCCCGTTAAAATTGCAGTCAAAGAAGAGTTATTTTTAAACTGTATGACACAGAAAATAGGGCTCCATTTTATGCATTTGTTTTTCCATTTCATGTCAAAAGTGGAGTCAGCTGTTCAAAAAGAGAGAGCAAGGACAAACAGACTGAACATATTCATCATTATCATCAGCCAGTTAAGGGGCCCATGTAGATCTGACTGAATCAAACAGTGTGTATATCAGTTTGTTTTCACTGAAAGCAGCTGCTTGCTTCATTTGCATTGCATCTGGTGCTGATGAGAACAGAGAGAATAAACCAAAACAGTGAAGTTGTGGGTTAAAAACTAAACCAATGAGCTGAAAGACACTAGAAAGCTCTGTAGAGCTGAGGAGAACTGCAGTCTCATGACAATTAGCTGTGGATTCATCACTACAAGCAACCTCGTTTCAGATTAGTCAGGGTGGTGATGGCGCAATGGCTAAGATGCCTGCCTTTGGTGTGAGAGATTTGGGTTCAATCCCCCAACAGTGTGTCCATGAGCAAGACACTTAACCTCTCGTTGCTTCAGAGGCGTGCGACCTCTGACATGTATAGCAATTGTAAGTTGCTTTGGATAAAAGCGTCAGCTAAATGAATAAATGTAAAGTTGACCCATTGTTAATATCAAAACATTGATTACACAGCTTTAAATGTATTCTGTAAAGAACTTACATGTGATTATATCATGTTTTTATTTATAAAATTCTGATGATGTAAGTTGTAGTTTGAAGAGAAATGAGACAATCCAGTTCAAAAGGTGTCAATTTTGAAACTTGTCCTGCATGGCACAAAAGTAAAATCCTACCCATAGCAGCTTTAATAACAGCAGCGGAAAATAAAAGCAAAGAAGTGTTACCATCAAAATACTGTACCTCTGATGAGTTGAGCATCTCCCAAATGGGAATTTGTAGAACTGCATGTATGTGAAGCAAAATGAGGCTGGAGAAAGTTAGATAACATGTTTTTATTCTTTAATCAAAGGAGAATGGGCTGAACGAAAAAAAAACTGCCATCTATTCACCACATGAAACTCATCACGTTGACTGAATGAATTCCTTTCGAATAATCTGACCAGCCGGATTCTTCTTCTCTGAGGATAAGCTGATAACTTCACCCGAGGCTTTCCTTGAGCCCTCGATCACATCAGTGATTATAATGTGATGAGCTGTGAAGCAGAGAGAACAATCATGTGTTGAATGGGGGCTAAAAATATCTCTGCCTGCTATTGTAGCATGTTAGGCTTTGTCGCTGCTGGGATTTGTTTAACACAGAAAGAGAAGAAATTGTTTTCATATTGCAATAACAAAATTTAAATTGGTTTTACTGCAGTTTTACTTACAAAACAAATGTAATGCTGGGGTACTACAATGTGTATTTGTAATATTGTCACTTGATTTATGAGTAAAAAGACTCAAGTGCTGTGACTTAACATCTGAATATTGTCTACCAACCTCGATATTCCATATTTTTACATTGTAAGCCGCCACAAGAGGGCAACATTGCCATAAACCAGGATTAATAAATACTGTGTAAATGACAGCGCTTTTATTTTATACAGAAAAGATTTTTTATAATCTTGTTTTTAAGAAAATCAATCCAATATAAAAGCACTATTTATATACTAACACACCTGGGATGATTGCTCTGCAAACCGCTAGATTCAGGATGAGATTTATTAAATTCTCTGCAACCTTGATTTTTCATTCATCATCACACAGATCTATTGAAGATGTAATGCTGATTTCTTTTAACTAAATGTACAGGGTAAATAACCTGGAGTGAAACAGCAGGATCTTTTAACAGCTGACGTTTTGACCATCATTAAGTTGCCATGACAAGTCACAATGCTTGCTGTGAAAAAGGTCGATAAATCTTATTCTCTTGGGAATGATAGAGAAAACTAAGATGCTCTGATGTGAGTCAGAGAGATAAAAGTACAAGTTAGATAAGACATGTAGCAGGAAAGAAAAGAAAAAAAGCAGTGATGCTCAAAAATATGAGTCAAATACAAATAGATGTCACTCACAATGTAGTAGGACAACCATGTGTATTTAGGCACAATGCTCAAGTTTGGGCAAAGTTTAACTTGTATTTTAACGCACTGGCTCATTTACTATTTCCCCGAACATTGTTACAGGCTAATACAAATGCAATTACTTTATGCATTGAAGAGGGGTGAAATATTTTCAGCTTCCAAACGGGGACATAACAAAAAAGTTTATGTTACTGACTCTTAACCGATTGTTTTACATAACAGACAATGAGGCACAAACATACTAAACACTTGCTTTGTTAGTCAGTGCAACTTTCATCTTCCTGGAAAAATACAACAAAACAAGATTGTGCTTACATGATGAGCTTTATTATTTCACGTGTTTTTCTTAAACACAAACTTTGAGTATTACAACCAGTGCATTTGCTTTTCAGTCATCCCTTTTAATCAGTCTTATTATGCTAGAATTCCATTTAGTGTCTAATAACAGGTCCAATAGCCCCAAAAAAAGCTTTCCATGAGTACAGACATATTTTATCAAGATCGAATTTTTGCCAAAGTCTGTAATAAATTGTGTAATGCCATTTCAGAGAAAACAGGGTCCTACATGTGAACAAAACTGCACATAACATCAGAAAATGTACACACACTGATCGGCTGTTTGTCTGAAATATGTCCTTAATGTATTTGTTTATTACACAAACTTTGAGAAGAGAGCATTTCTTGGTTATCACTACAGTCTGACATCAAAAGAGCCCCATAAATCAGCTGTTAACTCAAAAGGGACTTTCCACTGACATTTGGAACATGTTCTTTGATCAAATCAAATATTGGATGCAGCAATAGGGATTTGGGAAAGCAATAGTAATATAAGTTTTCATCACTATCAGCTAGTATCATCTTTGTGAGTTGGTGCAAAGTCAGGTGCAAAGTAGCTTTGTACACATACCTATCTTAAGGTTTCTTAGCCTGCCGTTCTCCATGTTGTATCCTGTAATTTAGTGTCCTGCCATCTCAAAACAACCAATAACTAACGCTTATTTTGAAGTTCTGAGTTGAAATTGCCAGAACAGTCAGTGAAAGAGCTTTCAGGTGTTTTTTGTCCACCATCCATTTTTGCAGTCACACATCTTTTTTTAAATGAGCCATCAGTCTCAGACCAAAGATGTGGTACTCTCTGGATTGATTCGAACCGGTCTGTTGCTCTTCCTCAGGTCCTGCAGCTGTTTGGCCGGCTTGCCCACGGCCTCTTCAAACCTCAGCTCCACCACCGGCAGTACGGTGTCGTGGAGGAAGGTGGCATTCCGCACGATGAAGGCCTTCTTCTCAGGGTCCTGCTCACAGCGGAGGCTGTAGTCCACGTGCTGCACGCGACCAGGATGATCTCCCTCAGGCTCTCCAGCAGCACCATGTGCAGCTCGGGGAAGTAGAGCTTCAGTCCTTCCTCCAAGAAGCTCATCAGCTGCTTTGTGAAGGCCACGATAGTGTAGCTCAGGTTCACCCAGCAGTCGTCGCCAGTGTACTGCTCAAAGCTGCCCATGCCACAGCTGCGCATCTCATCCTGCAGAGAGAAAAATGAATATGGTAATGTTTCAACAGATAAACTTAACATTTAACACCTTTTTTCATTAACACCCAGCATCACAATTTACCGGAGTCCAAAGTTACATCTCAAATGTGTGTTTTGTCCAACCAACAGTCAAAAACCCAAAGATATTTAGTTTACAATCACATAGAATGGACAAAAGCAGCACATCCTCACACTCAAGAAGCCGAAACCAGAGCATGTTAGGAATCTTTGCTTGATAAATCACATTTGTCGATCAACTAAACAATTAATCCAATAAATGTTTCAGGACAGACAGACAAGCCAAATCCACCTTGAGTTTAGTCAGAGCCTCGGGGTCATGAGGTTCATCCTCCTCCACATCTCCTCAGAGTTTCTGTGCTTGGTGGCTTCCATGATGATGTCCTTGTAGCTCAGCAGGGCTGCCTTGATGTCTTTGACCAGCAGCGACTGCAGGGTGAATGTCAGGTCCAGGCCGATCTCAGTCAGCTGCTGACAATGCTCCTTGGCCACTTTACACACTCTGCTGCTGTCGACAGGCTCTCCTTACTGTCAAACACCTGATAAGAGACACCAAACTCATTTATTAAGACATAAATATACCTTCACAAGTTATCAAATGACATAATTCACTCTCTGGCTGCCAAATCATAAGGCTTTACCTCCTGCACTAGTTTTTTACTTGCCAACAGTTACTTAAAATGCCTGACCTTCTAGTTTTTAATCTTCCGCCTACCTGCTTGCTGAAGGCGTCCACAAACATCCTCATGGCTGATCTGGACCAGACCACAAAGGCGGAGTAGCAGCCCGTGTTCCCTGCAAAGTCCATCTCAAACTCTTTGGCCGTCTCCAGCAAGCTTGTGAAGAAGTTGTTGCAGAGTTTGTGGATGTAGAGCAATGTGGCTCCTTCTATGCGCAGCTGCCTTATGGCCGTCTGGACTGCAGCAGCACGGTTCTTCAGGAACAGCTCACAGGCTTTGGTGGACTGGCCTGAAATAATGGCAAAAAGTAATTCAAATGTTCTGCAAATATAGTTCTAATGTAGTGAGACAGCACATTTTTCATAGCATTTATGCTGCCATACTATACATATGGGGGTTTAAGAGATTTAGTTTTGTCCATCACAATACACTGAGTTTGTGCATGAGACTTTGAAAGAATGTTTAGAATATAATTTAAGAAGATAAAATTTTTGAAAATATATCTGAACACAAAGTGAAATGTTGTGATTTTTAAATACTCAAAAAAGTGTGGTTCTTCATTTTTTCCTGATTTTCAGATCATTTGAATTCATTGTCTCATTCACTCTTTTCTTTCCGTGTGTTCCCAAGCTGCAATTTTGAACACAGGTTTATACTTTACCAGTATGTTTTTGACACTGTGTTGAGTTTGGTCCAAAAACTCAAATTTATGTCCAACCATTTCTAGACAGGAAAAATGTATCCACTCTAATCTGTACTGGGACTACTGTCTGCACCAAACCATAATATCAAATCTTGAAATTTCATTAAATCAGTTTTAATGAATTACCAAGTGATGATCAGTTAGAAGATAGTTAACCTAAGAAACTATTCTATAGTATAACGTATAAAGAATCAAAAACAGGAAACCTGCAATTATTCTACAACTATAATAGTTTTCATACCTAAACCCTATAAGAAATTGTTGTTCCTCAAGTTAAAATGATCAGTTGATAGATACACCAACAAAATTCTTTTTCCAAGCAAAAACGACACAAAATCACCAGTTTCACCTCCTCAGTGGTGAGGATTTGCTGCTTTTGTTTATCTTATGCGATAAGAAACTAAATATGTTTGGACAAAATAAGCAATATGAAGACATCACCACGGACTAAGGGAATTGTAATGGACTTTTTTCATCATTTTCCTGCATTTTATAAACCACTATTTTAATTTATTTAAAAAATGACTGCTAGTTGCATTTATACACCCTAAATGTGTGAAACACTGCAGGCAGCATTTATTTATCTACAATCACACTTTGACAGCCTCCGATAACAAAATCTTGAAGGCTTCATTGTTTGCATGCTCGCTCCAAGTATTTAAAATAGATTTAACACCTACATGAAAATTTATTTTTTGTTGTGTGTGCGGGGATGGTTATGAAAATAAAGCAGAACCTAGTCTGATCAGCTGGGACACGGCCCGCCGCGTGGCTTTGGGTCCACCTCGAAGTGAGCGATCTGGAGACAACTCGAACACCAGGACCTCTGTCAGCTGCCGCACACGCTCATCCACCTTCACCCTCAGCTCTTTGACCCTCTGGGTGACCGGCTGGTCTTTGAGATACTCGTTGAGCTTGTCCAGCAGGTCCACGGCGCCCTCAAAGTCTCTCTGGGCAATGCAAACATCCAGATCCTCCGGCAGCCCCTGGATCCACTCAGGACTGAGGTCCACGCTTTCTTCAGCGACGGCTCGTTCGTCCTCGTCCACATCGAAAGGATTGGTGGACACCTCGGCCCTTACAGGAGAAGTAGGGGCCTCTTCCTCTTTCTTGTGCTTGTCCTTGGTGACTTTGTTCTTCTTGGTTTCGTCCAGGATCTCCAGCCACTCCTTCTTGATTTTGCTGTTCTCCGCCTGGAAGATGCGACTGTCTGGGAACATGAGGATCTTGAACATGTCCTTCATGGGAGGGTTGTCCTTTACGTTAACCACAGCGAAGCTCTCCAGGTCATACAGGGCGTTGTATTTATACTTGACGGTTCCTCGACGGTTTGGCAGCCAGGTGGCGATTAGCAGACAGTCGTTCATCAGGAAAGCGTGCACCTTCTGGATGGGGGACATGTTGTCAACATCAAACTCCACAAGGTCACCATTGTAGACCAGGTGCCTTCCTGGGGTGTCCATGATGTTTTTACCGCCTTCCACTTTCTCCAGCAGCGAGGTGAGCGTCCTCTGCTTCACCTCCTCGGTCTCTTTGGGGAAAGCAGCCTGCATCTCTTTAGATGTCTCATCCTTGTCTGTGGACAGCAAGGCCTGAGTGATGCTCTCCATGATGCTCTTCTGCTCTGTCAGGATGTGACTCAGCTGGTACATCTCGCTCTCCAGGTAGGAAATCTCTTTGGCCGTTTCGATGAACTGTCTGTAGTTCTTATAGACATTTTTCTTCAGGTTTTGAGCCGTTTCGTCCGCCAAGGTTTGGATTTTTTGGCGATGCTCCTGCAAATCCCTGTCGCCATCGGACTGCTGTGACAGCTGCTTCACGTAGTTTTGAGGCTCGAAATTAGGCGATTCGAGGAGCTTCCGTAGTCGGTTCCCCGTCTCCGACATCTTCTACCGTGTGTGCGTTTACTTAAAATAAAATACTGACAAATTGTGTTAAATGTAGACAGAGGAAGTGTTCATCTAGGATCTTCCTAGGTTCTTATCCGCTTTCAACCCAAACAGGAAGTTGACACCCTGAACCGCACGGAACTCAGAAAACATGATGGCCAACAAATCTCATGATATAAACATTTTTCAAGAACATTTTGTCACGTATACAAGCCATGTACAAGCCAAAATCGATATTTTACTAGAGCATTAGAAATACCAACTTTATGCAAGACTTGACTTGTTGCTTTTATTTATTTAATCACTAAATTACAACAGAAAACCCCGAGTTGATTTTAGATTGGCCAACTACTTAAAACGAAGAAGACAACAAATCCCAGAATGCCTTTCTTTGACTTCGAACAATTGTGAGTTTTTTTCAAGTTAGCGAGAGTTACTCAACTCTAAAGCGGAAAAAAGTGTTATCACAAGAAAATATTACGATTAACGATTTAAAAGCATTAGTATATGGCACAGAACAACAAATAATCGTACTTTGGTTCTTTAAACAAAAAGAAAAAATAGTTGTATTAAGAACACACGTCCCTTAAAAAAAGATAGCCATAGTTTTTCCAACAGAAGATTTATTTTGAAATCCTTAACGGATGTTCTTTGGTTTTATTGTGGTAAACTTGACACAACCGTTGGCGCTAGTTTTGGAGTAACATCAAACACCTTCGTCCAACATGAAGATGTGGATGTTTTCGCCGAAATCATGACACAAATACGAGTATTTCGACGGATAGTATATTTGAAAGACTGTGATCCGGTGATTCTGTCACGTATTGTTTGATAAACGTGTAAAAGCCACGCACGCTAACGTTAAGTAGCTTCAGGAAGCTAACATAAACGTTAGCCTAGCTACGTGGCTACATCAGCTGTCCCACTGTTTCCGTCGCCATGGATGATGATTTCTGCTTGCCATTCAGCTACAGGAGCAATTTGACAATGAATACGAGACGGCATTGGTGTCATCAAACGGCTTTGATGATAATAGCTTCGGACAAAGCAGTAAGAAACGGAAAGTGGAGGTAACTGGTGGCGGCAGCAGCGATGTTGTTCCCTACTGGAAGCAGACTGTCCAGCCCGAGAGGCCGCTGTCAATCGTGGACGAGTCCTGGGAGATGCTGGACCCCAGTCCCGATGTCAGAGCTATGTTTCTGGAGTTCAATGACATGTTCTTCTACGGGAAACTCAGCGGTGTCGAGGTTAAGTGGAGCCCAAGAATGACACTGTAAGTCACATATTATGTTAACGTTATATTATCTTTTGTTGTCAAAGGCCAAAGTCACAATAACTTGAAGCTAGGTGCAGTAATACAGTTACTGAAAATAAAACGGTCAGGTTTTTGTATGGGGTTCTGTGTGAAGGTGCTTTGTCACTATTCAAACTTCCCTGTAAACCACTGCTGCTGGGTGCAAATTATCTTTCCAGTGAGTTTATGAAAGGGCTGTGTTTCTTGCCTCTGATGTCTCCTGTTCTTTGTACACTTTTCTCGTAGGTGTTGGAGTGTGCTCTTATGAGGCCGAGGTGGACTGTGTTCAATCAGACTCAGTGCCCCTCTGCTGAAGCTTAGGCCGA
>NW_024040837.1:0-6765 GCF_014851395.1 Micropterus salmoides | reverse complement strand
GAAAGTGCATTCTGATCGGATATCCCTCCTTCCTGTATGGGGTCTCCATGATACCAGAGTAATGTAGTTGAGTGCTGATCAGCTCCATGTCAAACACTCCAGGCTCCTACACAATACATATGCTGCATACAAATACTACACATGAGATGTACTGTATATTACATAGTAATTAAAATGCAAAAAAAAAAAAAAACACTGCAAACCTGCACACATCATCAACTTGCAAATATACCTTACGATGGTTTGGGCTTCATGCATCGCACAAAATAAGGTTACACCTGTCCGATAGATGAGAATGAATAGATGGATTAATTATATTTGTCCGTGCAAGGAAATCAAGTAGATATTGGTAGGCATGGCATAGTTATACAGCTGCAGCTACTTATTATATGCAAATAACCTGAAGCGGACAAGCAGAGGGGGGGCAGAGGGTATTTTTTCAGGAGTTTTAAAAGCATGCAGCCTGTCTGCTGTATTTCTGTTACCCTCACTGTCATAACAATAAAAGTGGAGGGAAAAGTGCCACTGTATAAGGGCCCAGTAGAGGTCCTCGCCCCTCTGCAGTTAGCCATCAGCTCCGCACCTGCATACACAGACTGATAGATCTCTAGAAGCTTCTTTTTTATTATAGAGACATGACTGAACTCAATTAAGCAAATAAAATATAATACGGTATGTGTCACTCCCTCTTGTACTCAATAGTCTCTCTATATATTATCTTGCCGTATTCATAGTAAATTTCGGACACTTACAGTGTGACTCATCATCACCACTGACAGGTTTATTATATTTTTCATTTTATTTCTAAGACTTGTTATTTATTCAACATCTATTGTGTATAATTTGGTATATAAAATTTTGCATAAGAACTACAACTTAATCTCATTACCCCCTGTGTTGTAAAATAATAAAAAAATCTATTGTACCTTGTACCTTTTACCTTGTAGGTGCTATGTCACTTAAATATACTTTAAGTGTCTGCTTTCTCAGGAGCATAGCATACAGTTAATGTGGGAATGTATGAGGGCACTACATAGTGCATACATTTTATACTCACATTATATTTGGACACTCAATGAGTTTCAGGAAGGCAATTGTAATACTGTTCAGTGGCAACTAGGGAGCAGTTTCAACACAACTTGCCCCTTTCAGGTGTATTAAGGTAAAAAGGTTAATTGAGTGTACTCCAACCTTTCCATCTTCTCCAGCAACTCTTGCAAGCTGCTCTGGAACTTTGCGCTGACGGTGTTAGCCTGATAACGACGAGCCGCGCTGCTGCGCCGCACGTTAGAACGCTGCAGAGACACAGACTCTGAGTGCTTTAAGAAGATGCTGGATACCATCTGTAAAACAACAAAACATAAACAAAGACAACAACACAGAGGACAAAGAGGTAAGTCAAATCATGAATAATCAATGTCATATAATCATGGATAATATTTGTAGTATGTACTATTGAATATGAAATTATTTCACAGCAAATTAATAAAGTATTTAAAATATAAAAGCATGGGAGTTTTGTAAATATAAAAAGTTGAAATAATAAGAGAGAGTAAGTCAACTGTATATTTGCACATCTCACTCTATTCTTGCTCTGGCTGAAGAGGTCTAAAACATCCTGGCGGACCATGTCAAAGTTTTTATCCAAGAATTTGTGCACCTGCACCGCAAATCATTAGAAAAGTGTTAGAACAAATTCAAGCCAGGGACATGTGACATCAGATTCAACAGTAGACAAACAAACACTAATCCAAGGTGGAGAAATTAGTATTAATAAATTGAAGAAGGAATTTGATCTTGAAAACAACAAAAATTATTTGAGCGGTTGTTGAGGGGGTGAGGGAGGAGAATCAATTAGAACAAAATGTAGACTAACAGAGGTGAAGTGGCTTTGGGAGATTGGATCTTGAGTTTATGAGGTCCCTAAGGACAACATATATTGTATATAGGCTTGAAAACACAAGTAATGATGAGAAGCGACCTGCATCTCTGTAAAATTTAATTGAAAAAGTAATTTAAAGGAGCAGCGTGTAACTTGGCATCGTGGTGTAGAGTTTCAAATGAATGAAAAATGAATCAAATGAAAATTTGAAACCAATGGCTCACATATTTAGCTACTTTGCTTCCTTAACATGTCTTCTTTCAGACTAGTGGGGGACAAATGTCCATTCTACTGCAACATCTCCTGCCGCTACCAATGTCTGCACCATATGATCCCCGGTACTGCTGGAAAGCTCTCTCTCTCCTGCATAATGCTTTCAGATCCAAAATAGTAATTCCTTTGTACCAGCAACCAATCATGAAAGTCAATTTCTGACATGATTGGTTAAGATGTGTCACATGGTGTACTTTAACACTTCCTGATTTAGCTTTCCGTGGGTGGCTCTGTCTGTTTCTGTCTGTTTTGTGTGCGTAATTGTGTCTGTTCAGACATGTTGTTACTAGTAATTAGAGGAATTATAGAACATTTTATTTAAAACAGGTTGAATATTGTTTCTTTATGCCTGTTTACAGTATGTTTATATAAAAACATTTTAGTATAATGTTTCAACAAAATAAAACAATTTTTGAACCTGACTTAATCCAGTGTTCAGATTTCAGTTCTTGAAATAGTTGCAATTTAGCGCATATTTCATTTGATACTGCCTTATTGCATATTTAAACATAATATTTCAGAAAACCTATAATACAAAAAATATTGTCTTAATGTAAGTTATCAACTAGGAAAGTTTCATGGTGAAATCTACTAGTTAGATTTTTTATCCTATTCACCTGCAGTGTCTCGCTTTACGTCGGAATGTGGAATCAACATGGACACTAGTACAAAGATGTGTTGGATTAGCATTATCAGTTACACAACGTGCAGACATCTGCAATATTTTATAACAATTTAATTTCTAAATCCAACAACAAAAAGGCTGTGAAAACTAAAAACTTTATATATATACTACCCCTGGCAAAGTTTTTATTATTTGTGTCTGTTCTGTATACTTCCTTATGTCCCATGTACACTTTTTCTCTTTTTGAAATAAAAAATTCTGATTATTCTGACAGTTCAGTCACTGCACTCGCAAGCCTGCAGGAGAAGCTACGGTGGTGGTACATGCTCTTTTCTCTTCTTACTTCGAACAAACCAGACAACTACTGCTAGTACTACTACTTCTCCTTGTTTTTCATACGTATTCATTGTAGAGCAGTTTGTCCATTTGGGCTACTGTAGAATCATGGCGGCGCAACATGGCAACTTCAATGTAAGGGGATCCACGGTGTATAGAAATATAGACAGAAATGCCTTTTCTAGGGTAATAACATAACATAAACATAACATAATGGTTAATTATGTCCGGGTCTTTATACACATGTGGAAACAAAGCTATGTATTTTATATTGCATTTGGGAAGTGGAACCTCCCACACAATAGATAGATAGACATATTAAGGTAATAATGTTTTGTTATGTAAAATATCTTAAATTGTTACACAAACAAAATGACAAAAAGGAGTTTTAGGAAAGAAATAAAGGTGTACCTGATATGTGACCTTCCCAGCATAGTGTTTCACGGTGAACTCTGGCAGTGGCATCTTTGGCCTGGCATATAGCGGGTTGTTTCCATGGTGATAGTGGCACTTCTGAAGGAACGTGTGGTCTGTTGCCTAACAATGATGGGAGACAGCGAATGGCAGGTGAGCCATGGAAACTAAATCTTTACAGCACAAACACATGTTGCTTGTGTGCATTCAGCAGATTGCCTCAGTCAGTATCTTGAGTAACACCGTGTTCATATTTCACTTTGAGCATCAGAGACACTTCACAATACGTTTATCTCAATATGAGCTCAGTCAGCTTTCTCACATTAGGAGCCTCGGGAATAATGATAACAGCAGGTAGGCAATTAAGTGAGCATGTGGGATAGTTTTATATTTAGGAACTGACTAAAGTACACTTCAGTCTCCTGCTGCTATGAGAAATCCAATAAGTGAGATTTTTTTAAACTCAATTTCTTTTCAAAAATGAGCCATTATATATTATGTAACTTGAATTATGTTTTATTGGTATCGTGTAACTGTTTTTTTTCACAATACACCTAAATAATGTAAGATTTCAAACTACACATGCTCACCACAGGAGTCTGATTTTTGTGCACTTAGAGAACAAGTTTTTGATGGAGGAATGAATTATTAATGCCCTTTGCTTTAATCAAATACTGTTATTAATGTGTGTACTAATTACTGTGTATTAATAAATATTATTTTCAGTTCACTTCAATTAATATCAGCTATGTTTATTGTTTATTATTAAATTTGAGTGATTTCTCATAACTTTTGGAATTAATAGTTTAGTTCAACAAGTGATGATGTACCTGAGGGAAACCACATTGGTCGTCCAGTATGCGCAGTATCCCATGAGGCTTAGCAGCGATGAGGTCAAGACAGGCCTGGTTGTGGCTGAAGGGCTGCTGCTGCCATTCGATCTGCTCGCATGTATTCCTCCTACACGCACAGCACAAAAGTTCATCAGGTTGGTGTATATAAAACTCTTCTAACTAACCCAGGTCGCATTGATGTGATGTTGTGCAGGTCAAAAGATCATACAGCACGTCATGTTTCTACCCTATCCCCAACCAATTTTGGACAAGCTACGATACACTGATTGACTTGTGTGTGTGCGCAGTGTCGGGCAGTCGTTACTAGTTTAACTACATTTCTCAGTAGCTTGGTGGTAGCGTGGCTATTTTCTGAATCAAATAGCTTTTCAGTAACGAAGCTCTTTTATTGTACGAGTAGCGCGGTAGCTTCTACACACGCTACATTTTCCCAAGCATTTCTGAAGGATCAGTAAGTGACACCACCGCCGGTGACATCACGTATCGATCCTTGGGCTGATGTCTGCGACTTTGCTCCAGGGGAGTAAAGACACGCGCGACTGAGTTTACTTTCTGTTGTGATAGTTATTGTAACACCTCTTGTGAGAAGGATCAGTGGCCAGCCTGGACAGCTCTTCCTCTAGTGAGGAGGAAACTTTGATGTAGTGGCAGAAACCTGTTTAAATGAGATGAGTTTCTGTGTGTCTGATTTAGCTCTCTCTCTCACACACACACTGTTTGGAGCAGGTTTTTAGTCTTTCTTCTATTGCTCAATATAAACTAGGCCCATAGCCTACTGTGTGTGCCTTCATATATATATATATATATATATATTATATATATATATATATTATATATATATATATTATATACATATATATATACACATACATATATATATATACATACATACATACATACATACATACATACATATATATATAATATATATATTTTAACTAACTATAAAAAAATGAAAAGTAGCTTTTAGCTACTACTAGCTAATGTTCTGATTTTTACTAATAGTAGAAATCTATCTAGGGAAATCAGGTTTCTCTAATCCCCTACCCAAATTTCTTGAGTTCTTGTATACATAGCAGCATATACACCAATCAGCCATTACATTATGACCACCTGCCAAAAATATAATTATTATAATTGTGTAGGTTCCCCTTTTGCTGTCAAAACAGCCCAGCACCAAGACGTTAGCAGCAGATTCTTTAAGTCTTCTAACTAATGTAAGTTGCAAGATGGGGCCTCCATGAATCAGACTTGTTTGTCCAGCACGTCCCACAGATGCTCGATTGGATTGAGATCTGGGAATTTGGGCCAACTCAACACTTTGTAGGATATCCTGTGTTTCTTACAAATTCTTTGCATTGATGCCTCGTTTAATCCATCTAACTATACACCACAGTGTTTTACACATTTATTACTGTCGCACATTGCGCTTAGGCTGTGAACACGAAGTGATTATAATGAAGCTAAATCAAGCTAAAAGGCAACAACAACTCTGTAATGTTACCGTCCGTCCACCGTAAAACGAAACTTATGTCGCCTTGGCAACAGCACGACGGCAGCTGAACAAAAAGCAGCAGGTGTTCTGCCAGCGGACCACAGACAAGGTAACAGTAACAGCAACTTTAGCATTTAACTGAAATCATGATTGATTGTTGAGTTGAAGGCTAGCCAAAGTAAGCTGCAGACCTCAGCTGAAAATGTGACCACATGCATTTGTTGTTCTCCTTTTTGGGCCATGAGTTGTAACCTGCTAATCCATCCTTTCACCCATATTCTTTGTCTTTATTATCGCCATCTTTATAATAACAAACAGCTGTTTTGTGTGCAGGATCGCTCATTTCCTGTTTCACATTTCACGTGTGTTTTCTTGACAAAACACGGTTTGGAGACCAGCATCGGGTGACACAGCTGCTGTCAGCTCCTGTAGTGTATGATGCTTTGGCAATATTGTTGTTATACATTCATGCCAATAAAGCTAATTTGAATTGAATTGTGTGTGTGTGTCCCTGTCACCGATCAGTCACGCAATGTGAACGCCACAACGACTTCAAGACTGCTGTCATACAAGTTGTGTGAACGGCCCGGCCATCGGCCAATGCTGAAAGTCGTGTAGTCTGCACGAGCCTTTAGCATAACTTGTATAGCACTTGGGTGATGTTTGTGTTTGTAAAGCAGCTGTCTGGTTGTTGGTTGGATGTTTGCTGTATGACACTATGAATTTCTGAAAGGACTAATAAATATCTATCACCTATAAAAGTGCACAGCTGATCCCGTTGGGGGGGGCAAGCAAAAGTACTTAAACGACACATCGATGAATCGTTGAAATAATCTATCGAAGCTTCCAATACTAAAATCATCGTTAGATGCAGCCCTAATTCTAA
>NW_024040836.1:0-27671 GCF_014851395.1 Micropterus salmoides | reverse complement strand
TTCTTGCACACCACGTCAAGGCTCATTTCCTCCTGCTACTTGCAGCTGGCTGGAGGTCTCGTTGGGCCCTTTAGCAACTTGTTAAATCAGGGAAGTTGCTCTGACATCACTGCATTACAAAACCCGAAGTCTTCTGATGTCACAACACTGCAGGGCAGAGCCAGGATTGGGAAAAACTCCACCCACCACCACTACCACACCAACCCTCCCCCTTAGTCATGACCAGCGGGGCACAGCTGATCCGAGCAAGGGCCTTAACTGTCCAGTCGATTGTGCACCTAATTAAGCAGACAGCGAAAAGAGAAAAAGAGAGATGACGAGGAGACAAAGGACAGCACAAGTGAGATCAGGACAAACTCAGTTATACAAGGAGCAAAAAGGGCTGAAGTCCGGCTGTAGACTGAGTAGAACAACATACCATTACTGTGTTACTTTGCTAGTAGTGGAGCTAAAGGGATAGATCCAGAAATAAAGCTGTGTATCCAATAGTCATTGTTTTATACTATTAATAAATGAAATTACTGTGTGCAGTGTGAAAGGTGACGCTCATTGTGACAAACCCATGGAGAATTCTCACCAACTGTGCATTTTACAGAGCTTTTAAGCCTCTTTTAGGCTACATCTACACTACTACATTTTGTTTTAAAAGCAGACCTTTTGCTACGTTTGCACCTCCCATCCTGACTAAAACGGTGAAACAGTTCCACTTTGTTGTCAGTCCATGCAAAGAAATCTCTTGTGTGGTTCTTCGTCTGTAGTAGTACTTTCTTAGTCATTTTAATATAGACGGAGATCAATTCTGATACGCAGCTAAACGCTGGTGTGGACAGAGATCGTTTCGTTTTAAAACTTTTTAAATGAAAACGTAGTCAATGTGTAGCCTTAGCTTAGAAACTTAATTATGAGACAGCGATGCTTCCACCTTTGTCCTTCATTAGGGTCACCAGAAAACACTTTACAAAAAAAACAAAACAAACAAATGTGTCATTGATTGAGTTTAGTATTTAGTCATAATGCTTTTAAATCAGTCAAATATCTGTGCTGGCAGAGAGGTGAAGGTGTGTCCCATGTTGGATGTACAGTAAGTGACATTGTATTTGGTCTACAAACAGTACAGGTTCCTTACTGGTATAAAAGGAAGATTTTTTCTTAAATGTGCACCTCAAGATCAAGAAGAGAGCATAAAATAATGAAATATGTTCGAGTACTTACTGAGGAGCCAAACGAGACTTTTCCAGTGATGAATCCACAAACCTCAGCAGGAACAGGCTGCTACTGATTAAAGCTTAATATACAGTATATAGCCTATTTGATGAATACTGCAAATACACCCCTGTCTCTTTCAGGCAGTAGCTATATGTGCGGCTTGTGTCTATCTCTTCTGGATGATTGATGAATGTCCTGAATGTTCAGTCACTTGCACAAGACATCTAATTCTGTTTCATAAGACTAAAGGTTGGGGTGGGGCTTATAAACTTTATTAAATAGTTGAAGATGATTAGCAGTTACTGTATGAAAGCACACGATTACCTTCTTTTAGTAAGCTAAAACATGCAAAAACACACTGGCAGGCTCATTTGAGCTTGACCACTGTTGTTGGGTAGAAAAGGGTGAGTGCTGGGTCAAACCCCAATAAACAAACAATGTTCTGTGAATAGTTAATAAGAGATGCCCCCTCAGAGAGTTAGAGAGGCACAGAGAGAGGGAGGCCTGCAGCAATCTAACATCATGTTGTTGCAGCACAGATGGCCGACCAGATGTGAGGGAGAATTATCAAGTGTTTTCTGCGACAGCCATCTCATTTAGACTGCACCTCTGATTCTCTGTGCATTAGCTTATGCATTAGCTTAACCCACACAAAGACTTTGTGACATCATGTTGTGTGTGTAAACATGTAGATGTGCAGACAGCCAAGTGGTGATAATGTATGAACGGATGAAAGGATGTCCCTATATAGAAAAAGAACAATCCTGTTACTTTTGATCATTCAAGCGTTAATTTGAACACTGGTCCCCAGTGTCAATGTTATTCGCTTTAATATACCCTCCTGAATTGGAAAAACATCATCAGTAAACATAATCCAGGCAGCAATTACATTAATCTAATATGTATTTGGCAAATGTGTTCAGTCATTAAAAAGTCACGCTGTGAAGCCAAACATTATTCAAACCCACAGAAATGTATTTTAAATTCAAGTGGAGAACCCAAATGTTTCCAAAGATCAGATGTGCAGACTGAAGTTGAGGGAAATGTGTGTAAAATAACAATTTTATTTGATTGAACAAACAGACATGTCTCGGATTTGAATATTTCACTGAGTGTAAACTTCTGCTGAAACAAGCAAAAACCGCAAGTGTATAGGGTCCAACAGACACCTGCAGTCAACGAAAGAAAAAAATATTTTCCTTGACTGCCGTATAATTAAATACATTTTGTGGATAAATGTATGTAAGCATGTGTGCATGAAGTGCGAGTGTGATTGCACCGATGCCATAGTGCTGCTGAGGCTTGTGCCGGCTGCGTTGGACTCGGGGCATGTTGACATGGCCTCTAATCAGGTTAAGTTATTAAGACCTCCAATGGGAAGGGAAATAGGTCAGAAGCAGCTAAACGCAGAGAGACAGAGACAGAGAGAGAGAGAGAGAGAGAGAGTGTGTGTTTGAGTGAGGGAAAACGTGAGGGGAAGCAGCAGACGGACGCAGCTCGACAGATAGAGCATCAGTTTGCTTCAGTGTGTCCGGAGCAGCACATGGTGTTAAACATCCAGCGCTGCTCTGTATTATGTAAGGTTTACTCATCAACAACCTGGATTTCTGTATTTGTGGACGCAGTAATGCAGTCTGGACTTGAATTTGTCTGCTCTTCTGCCTTTTTTACTTGAGTATCGGTTCTTGGTTGTCTTCAAGCTAAAGCTGGATGTAAAGTTTTCTTCGTGGGAGAATCATCCCGAAGCGTCTTCTTTCCCACGTGGGACACCGCAACTTATTTATGAATTCACTCTTGCGTCAGAGAGGAAGCTTGCAGCGTGTTTTTGCTCGTGGACAAATGGGCCATGAAAACTAACAAACAAGCAGAAGAAAGAGGAAGTGCTGCTTTTGTGGATGATCATTCATTCAGCTTCTGTTTCTCTCTTTCTCTGACGGGCAGTGCAGCGTGAACACACGAGCCCTCGAGATACGGACATCCGTTAATATACGCACATCCCTCTCTCCTTCTCCTCCCTCTTCGTATTGCTCTTTTGTCACTACATCTTTCTCTCAAGGCTGCTGCTGCTGCGTTTGCTGGTGGGACAGGCTGTGTCCAGAGTGAGAGGAAGAGGATTTCCTTCGAGGGCACGATTCAAGACTTCAATGCAAAAACACTCATTTTTGGACCAGAGTCCAGAAAAGTAGAAAGAGAAAAGGGAAATTTAGCAGACCAAAAAAGGAGAAAAGAGCAAGAGTGGGCTAATTACAAAAGTTTTTATATTTAAGAATTTAAATTCATTTCATGTTTCATCACTTGCTGGTGGGGTAAAATATCAAGACTTTTATTTGAGCTGCACTCAGGATACAATTTGCTTGATGTATGCCGACAGCTGTTCCTGCTCCTGCCATCAAACCATCTGACAGATCGGCCGTGGTTAGACGTCGCCCTGTTGTTGCCACTAACGCACAAATCCTTTACATCTGCTGTGTGAGGCTTCAGTCTGCACCTTCCACACACTCATCTTTCCATCCTTGCTGTTCTAGCTACCTTAAAATCTGGTTTAGGATCTTTTTGGGTTGCTACCTGTGGTCCTAGCTAGCCCTTACACCCCCAGGATCTGTGTGTAGGTGTTTAAGCAGACCGAAATCCATCTCTCTGAGAAGCCTGAACCTAATCGGAGGATTTGCCCTGCTTTTCACCTGATCTACCCACACGCTCAGTCATCCCTTTATCCCTTGTTCACACTCTGCCTGTCCACCGAACCTGCTGTCACACACAGTCTGGGGTCAGGCTGGGTCAGGACCTCAGAAGCTAAGCTAATGAGCCACGCTCGGTTTCCTCTGGTGACACGGCCGGGAGTAAAAACCGCAAAGGTGAAAGTTTTATCTTATCCAGGAGTCTGAGAGAGAGGGAAGAGAAAACTGGGGCGGGATGGTCAGTCAGTAGCCCGGGGTGAGGGCTGTCGGCCGGGGGAAGCAGAGAAGGCTGAAGGTGGATGATGGCTCCTTTGTGGAAGGCCATGCTGTCCAAGAGCAGCCCGCTGTACAGAGACTCTCTGTTCTCCTTCTCTCTGTGGGAGTGGAAGGCTCAGGAGAGAGAACTACTGCTGCTGAAGAAACTCACCGACAGGGAGAGGAGAGCATTGCTCGCACAACTCGACAAGTAAGAAACAAGGAACAACAACATGGGATAACCATAAAGATAATTTTTTATGTAGCACTTTTAAAACAACATTACAGTGTTCTTCTTTACAAGAAGATAATAGTTGGTGCAAAGTCACGTGGCAAGCTAAACATTCGTCCATTAAAGGTTTAAGAGTTTTTATTAGAAGCAACTGTCTAAACAATATTAGACAACAAATTCAATGATAGTGATTTGAGAAATCAAATTACTATTAAAACTATTATTTCGACCAAAGGTGTTGTAAAAATATCTAAATATGCACGTATGATTTTTGTCAATTTAAAACATTATTTTGAAAGTCAAGGAAGTTGCAGTCTGTGGAAAGACTCTGAAAATACGTATTTAGAAAGACCGCAAACCCAAAAGTGGCTTATGTGAAGTCTTAACTGTTCATCCCAATGTCCTGAAGCTAACGTCAAAGAAGTTACATGAGTAGGTGATGTGATGAAAGGACAAGAAGTCGCAAGCAATGGACAAATTTTTCCCAAATAAGGTCCACACGTCCAACACGTATGTTCATGTACAGGTTAAACAAATGAGACAGAAAATAAATTGGCAAAGAGGTTTTGACGCGGACAATATTTTTAAAACTTTGCACAGAACCATGCTAGATGTTTCTCCCTCCTTCCAGCGCTGTACTTAACACAAAGACATTCTCATTTCACTCTTGGAAAGAAAGCAAGTAAAGAGTTTTTTGGGGGGGGTTGAGATCTGTTTGGAAAGAAAATATAAGGATTAACAAGGACGCTGTAGTTGTAAATGTGACATGATCATTAACAGATAGAAACATACTGTAGATTGACTTTGATGTTGAAATCATCGTGTGACTGTGGGTCTGTAAATGTGTGTGTGTGTGTTATTGCATGTGTGTGCATCAGCCCGTTTGATTTAGACAAATGACCTTCGCCTCAACATCTGTGTCCCAACACGTCACTGTTAATTAAATCAGCTGTAGGGGACACACTGCATACGCAACTTGTGTCACCATTTGTGAGTGTGTAGTTTGTCTTGTTGTCCCTCCAGCTTCCTCTCTATGTCTGCCCTTCCTGTCAGTATAAATATCTTGTTCTTGTGAGAGTGTGACTCTCCATTTTTACCTGGGTGACGTGGTACAGTGCCAGGTAAACACAAGTCACTAAGAGGCTTCCCCAAAGCAACACGATGCGCTCAGCAAAGCCTTTATGGGACGGTCCAGATTAGCAGGCAGGTGACTCACACACCTGGTACATTATTACTCATTAATGTTCTGAGTATGAAACAAAACCTCATCTGATAGACCAGTGCAGGAGCAGGTTAGATCATATTTTAATGAATGATCGGTTTTATCTACACCAGCTGTTCCTTACAGTAAAATTCATTAATGAAAGATCTAAAAAGTAGTGATGCAATTTGAAAAGTTTGATCAGTTAAGTCATTCATTAGGGATCCAAGCAGCGAAGCAAAAACTGTACGACTAAAACTTAGTATTTTCGGTTTCTCCAATTGGCAGGATCATTTTCAGACTTTGTTGATTTAAGTTATGAAAGAGTTTTGCTTTGTCAAAAAGGTTTTGAAGTTATAAATTTTTACATTTGTGTCTTAAAGTTTAATTTAACATAAATCATCATAAATCAAAATTCGCTAAAGCTATTGTAACCAAACTTGGAGCGTGTGTTTGGATGCTAGGTCGGAGATTTCGTTGGGCTGTCCTGGGATATTGTGCCATTAGGGGGCGACAAAAATGTCTCATAATTGGCTGTAATAATTGCCTCACTGAACCTATGATCAATTCAGGTGTCTGTCACTATATATTTTCCAAAAGCTTAACATAGCTGCGCAAAATAATTGCGATTGGCCCTGGTGCAAATATTTTTCTTGTGCCCTCCGCCCCAAAAAGCATGTTCGTGTGCACATGGGCCAAACGCAAATCTTACAGCCTGTCCTTGACTCAAACCACCACAGCTTGCTGTCTGCGTCTATCAAATAAACCGAAATAGCTTTAGCCAGACTACAGTAACAAATCAACACAAAGTAGCAGACACAGGATGTCAATAACCACAGAACAAATGGCAAACAAGAAAAGCACAGCAGCTCATTATGCCTGCACTGTCTGATGCTGAATCAATTAACATCAATCTGTATCTTTCAAAGTCTTTTAAAAGTCTTCAGTCTGAGCTAAGGCCTTGTCCACACGTACACGGGTATTTTTGTAACTGGAGTTTTTCCTGAGGCTGGTTCCGTGTGTGTACGTTTAAAGTGACCATAGATACCAGAGTCTGGCACATGTGATGTCATTGCATCAAGTTGTGAGAAGGTGGCTGGAAACCAGCTCTCACCAGTGGCTCGGTAAAGTCAGTAAATCACCTTCTCTTGGGAATTCATGCATGTGGGTGTTTTCACCAGCTCAGTGAGGTCATATTAAGTCAAGATTGCCTATTGTAACTTGGACCCGGTGAAAATGTCTCTCTCCCACTACTCAGGAACATGAAATGAAAATCAATGACCTCAAGGTGACGCTGTTATAATCAAGTTTACATTTTTGTAATTATCTGAGACGGCTTGGCTAAGAGACAAACTTCATCATTTTAATCTCTCAAATCATTTGCATTTGCTTGACACACGTTTATAGATTACATCTATTGAGCCAATTAATTATAGAAATGGCTAACATTAAATTGAATTGCACTTTCCCCAGCCAAATTTATCTTGCTTATCTTAAAATGAGCAAATGTACATGTAAGGGTTGCACTAGATTAATATGGAATTGTGGTCTGGAATAAAGTAAATGGATTAACTTGACTGATAACTAAAACCCATATTAATTATATATTGTGTGTGTGTGTGTGTGTGTGTGTACAGGCTCAGTAAGGAGCTGCAGCAGAAGGACAAGATCATCGAGTCTCTCCGCACCAAACTAAACCAGCATCACCATCATCATCCTCATCGCTCCGACACGCCCTGCAGCAGCCATGCGCTCTCTGACACCACTGACCAATCAGATCGTATCTCCTATGTGTCTGATGAGCATGGATCCACCAACGAGGACCTGGAGCTTTGCTCTGATGTGGACGCTGCCAGCGAGCTCGGTCAGAAGGAAACACGCACTTCCACCAGACTCAGCACAGGTGAGAACATGACACCCGTCATCTGGCTTCCAGTGTATTTGTGCAAGTGAAGAGAAAATACTAAATCAATCTATACTATATTTGATATGGATGAATCCACATGTGGTACTTTAGTGAGTATTTGGGGCAGCAGGACGTTGTATGTGGGACTGACACACAATCTGTTCCCTCCATCATGTCCTTTGGTGACAGCTGACTCTTTTCATTTCCAGATTGCCGCTCTCACAGTGGCTCCATGTCACGTCACCCGTCTGTCCCTCCATCCATCACCTCATCCCACAGATCTCAGTCGTGCCTCAGCTGTCCCAGCATGCAATGCCCGAGCTCACCACACAAACCCATAGACGTGCAGAGTCAGACAGGTAGGAATGGGCGCAGGGGAGTTGCCGAGGCTTTAAAGAAAGAAACTTTCTTTTATGTGTATTCTGCTGCATTCACCTCACACCTCTGAACTGTTGCTTTGTGACGTCTTGTTCTTTCGTGCCTTTCTTTCATCTTTGTGCTTTGGATTCTTCTTTTCCTCCCAGCTCCAGCCTCAGTCCTCACCTCCACCCCCTTCCACCCTCCCCTCTCCTCCTCCACCCAGAGGGTTACTTTGCCCTTCCAAGCCCACCCCGCACCCCTGAGAACCCGCTACCAAGGCAGCGGGGGCGTGGGTTTCTCCCTGGCTGAGGTGCATCAGGAGCTGCAGATGTTACAAAGGCAGCTGGCAGACAATGAGAGTGCGTCGGTCTCGCTGTCCGTGCATGTTTAGATCTAATTGTGTGTTTGAGGCTCAATAAACCTGTGCAGCATACCTGAATGAGAATTTCAACAAAATCAAGCCATCGCTGCTTAAAGGATTTTTAGGGAATAGTGTATATTCTGCTCTCACACACAGAAGGGGATAATGACCAGCTGAGCCAGTGGACACGAGCAGATTTTCAAGCCAAAATCGAGTTTAAACTTCCAGAGAGTAGTGACTTGTTTTTTTCTAACTTTATTTCTAGATTTATCACATTCACAGTATGTTAGGAGCTGGAAGAAGAAGAACAAATAACAGACTATCCTGAGTAGCTCACTGTAAGTTCTAGTTGACAGATTCCTCAAGCATATTTTACAAAGGAAGCACAGGGGACAGCCTGATGATACCTGATGATGGCTGAACAGAAAGCCAAAGTACAGTGCAACAATTTTAGTGTAACAACCATAACTTCTGCAGCCTTGAGTTTGCATGGCATCTGCACTCATCAGGATGTGTCTCCCAGTTTGAGCTGTTCAGAGAAGCCTCTTGACCTCATCGTGAGGTGCCCTAGATGCTTCAACAGCTTTCAGACACGTTTGATTGAATTCAATCTTGCCAAAATCAAGCGCATGTTGACGACGCACCTTGGAGATGAGTCTGAGACGATGCAGTCTTTGATACTACCACTGGATGGCGCCAAAGTTTGATATTGTTTTCACACAGTGGGTTTAATGAAAATAGGTCTGATTGATCCACTGTGTAAGGGAGGAGAGATTTATGACCTTTTGATCTAAGAAGAAGTAGAGAAACAACTGAATAATTGTTATCTGTATGGGACTCAATTAAAATTTGTTCAAATGTGTTGCACTAGATAACCGCCTCACCCTCAGTATGAGGATCAGTGATGTTACTGCTGCTGCATGTAGATACACAGGGAGTGAAATAAAGTGAGAGTTGACCAGCTTTAATAATCCGCATCTCCCCTAATGCCTTTGCTTCTTTCTTTTCATCTTCCATTTGCCTTCATCTTAACCCCACTGCACTTTCATTCTCATTAAATAACTGTTCTTCATTTGATGCTTAATGAACCCAGAGCACCCAGCTTGAGAAGGATTTGCTGTGATTTTTAAACACTAATGAGGGATGGAGCTTTGAGAAACCCCGAACCAGACCGATTTCATTCGGCCGATTAAATTGTTTCCTACGTCAAAAGAAATCCCTTCATTTCTCTTAAGTATTTCACTCTCCTCTTTATTTGTGTCTCACAAACGACTCTAACTTCTTTTGAAATACAAAAGTGTCTGTCTCTGTCCCTCCCAGGCTTTTCATTAAAATTTGCTTACTTACTTACTTGATGTTACTTTATCTTCCTCTCAGGGTTTTCCGCGCCTCAGTCCAAACCTCTTCAGGGTTTCCCCTTTTCCCACCAGCAGCCCGACTCCTCTGCCTTCCTGCCTCTCTCCTACCACGGATACCAGCCTTCTCCTTTCAGCAGCGCTACCAGCAGCTGCCTGGATGCCAGCTCAGCAATGAAAGCTGGGGCCAGTCTTCTGGAGAGCAGTGCATTGTGGGATATGGCCTATGGCACCCGACCACTGAGACTTGGAGCCGACCTGTCCTCAGGATCCTCGGGGTACAGTCGGGCGCCAGCAACACAGGTAAGATACACAGTTAAATCCTTAATGTGAAAATGTTTCACTGGAGGTTAGATGTTAATTTTTGACCTTTTGGGGAAAGTTTTAGAAGCTTTTAACTACTTCTGAGTTTTAAGATCTTTGTTGTTTCATAATCTCTACTTGTTTAGTAATGCTGTGCAGGTTATATACACATTAAGCTGCGTTACCAAAAAACTTTAATGCAACTTTACAACAAATAGAGAACCGTGGGACAAAAAATCTCTGGTCTCTGAGAGCAGATTGTCAATCATGTTTTTTTTTTTGTTGTTGTTGCAGGTTCAGACCTGATGAAGGAGCACCTGCGAGAGATCAGGACTCTGAGACAGAGACTGGAGGACTCGATCCAGACCAACGATCGCCTCAGACAACAACTAGAAGAGCGACTGGCCCGCACCTCCTCGGAGAAAGGTAACACACACACACACACACTCAAAAGTCTTAATCATGGAACTTGGAATAGACAGTATGGATCCTGAAATGCTCTTCAGATGTCAGCTATAAAATATCTATAATGATTTATGCACATTTCATAATTACATGGTATGCCTTTGTTTCACTTAGTTTTATACTGATTTCCTTGAAATTTTTCCAAGAAATGTCCTTGAAAGAAACTGTTAATTTGTAAGAACCTGAAAAAATGTATGTAATTTGGTAGGAAAATAGAGAAAGTGTTTGTTCAGTTGGAGATTTAAAGCATAATTTTGGTATTTTTAAACCTTTTCACAATTTTCACATATGTTGGTGTCGAAATGACTCGTAGGTTACACCAGGTGTCCGACAACGTCATGGAAAGGATCCTTAAACTAAACTGAAGTCTCGCTCAAGCACAGTTCTTGCTCTGAAATCTCGTGAGAGGCGAGTTGTCGTAGGAAACGGCGGTGAAAACGATGGAGTGGAGTTTGTTGTGTATGTAGAGGAGCTGCTAGCGAGACTTTACTCCAACAGAACAAACTTCTCTCTCCAACTCTGACCCACGTCTACGCCGTCGTCTTCCTGCAACAAATCGCGTCCTGTGAGATTTCAGAGCGAGACTTCGGTTTCTTGTTAAAAGCAAAGGAGCCCCTCGTAGGGATCCTTTCCATGATGTTGTGTAACAGTCTGAACTTGTCGGTGGCAACTAGCCGCACTTCTTATGAATAAGATTTTGACGGACGCAGTGGCCCCGAAGGAACATGTTGCAGCCACTGAAGCATCAACTGCACGGATACCAAAACTTGTTGGACCTACTAGTGATTTTCACACCAACATATGTGAAAATAAGGCAGAGGTTTAAAAAAACAAAACTTTACATGCTTAACGTCTCCTTGTCCTCTTCAGGTGCTCCTACCAACATCTACATCCAGGGTCTGGACTCAGTCGGCCAGCTCTCCAGTGAGATCAGACTTCTGAAGGAGGAGAACGTCAGCCTGCAGAACCAGCTGAAGCAGGCCACCAGAGGTACAGCCTGATGTTCACCACCCAAAAACACGTCCATGACATTTTTATCATCATCTGTTGTGTTTTGAAAAGTTGTTTTTAGCAGATTTGCTGAGCTCTGTGCTGTCATGTGTCCCCTGCAGAGGGCAATAAGGAGGCAGAGCAGCTGAGGGAGGCAGCTCTCCTGGAGCAGGCCAGGTTGAAAGAGGCGGAGCTAGAGGCTGAGAGGTGGGCGGAGCAAAGCAGGAAGCTGCAAACTGAGGCTGAAGCGCTCAACCAAGAGATTGCGCAACTGAAACAGGACAGACAGAGGAACCAGGAAACCATCAACAGGTGTGTGTGTGTTCATGTACTTTGTTTTGAAAAGGGAGGACGTGTTTGAGGGTTAGATAGACTCTGATGAGTTGTGCTTAGAGAGTTAAAGAGCAACTTAACGCCTGCTGAAAATCTTTGGTGGTTTAATTTCTCTGTTATTTAATTTATTATTATTTTATTATAATTTCATTATTAATTTATATATATTATAAGTCTCTATATTGTGTTTACAAGCTGGACTGTAAATTGATTTCCAATAAAATGTATTTAAAAAACCTCAGAGGGCAGTCAGATACTGCTCTATTGTTACGGGCTAGAGAATATATTATGTCCAAGTTAGCAGATGTTTTGCTCAGTTGCTTCATATCAAAATGAGCTGAATATGACTAAAATAACATATTATTTATGTATATGTCTGTGTTTTCATAGATTCCAGCATGAGGTGAGCATCCTTCAGCAGCAGCTATGTGAGAGCCACAGTCTGGTCCAATCTCTTCAGCGTGAGCTGCAGGTGTATCACAGAGTGTGTGGAGTCACCGCAAACACACACTCAGGTAAGACGTTGCACTCCCAGAGACATTTTAAGCCTCTAAGATTTGTTTTTGTACAGTGACCCGGCACCGGGAATCACGGCTCCATTCAGGGACGTGATGATGCTGAAATTGCTTCACAATTTTTAAAAAATTTGAATGTTCTTAAAACAGTGACAGCATTTGAGCGGCTTTTACATTTATTTACTCAGGGACACAATGGTGGATGGTCACAGTGGGGAGTTGAACCCCAATCTCTCACACCAAAGGCATCTGTCTTATCCACCCTATTAAAAGCATAATAAATAATATACTTGAAAATGTGATTTAATTTCCCAAACATATTTCTTAAAAAGAGCGGGATAGGTTAAAATGACCGAACTCTGTTTCTTCTCTCACTCATACAGAAACTAAATATACTGGCTAATGTTTGTGTTACACATCTTTTGTTTGCGTCTTTCTAAGCAGGTCAGTCCAGTGAAGGTACCCAACACACTGCAACCTTTGACCCCAGAGAGTTGCACATACAGCTGGAGCAGCAGCTGAGTGGACAGACTGGCCCACTGCCTCGGTCCAGGAGGCAGCTCTTCAATGGTCAGTACATCAGCATCTTGAAATAAGATGGAATAAAGCAGATCACAACACTAGATTTAAGGAAAATGACTCTCAGTAACAGAGAGATATGTCGTGTTAAGGAGATTTTTGCAGTTCAATAACTGATAGAGATCTTCCTCCACAGACGACGTTCCCTCCCCTCCCGTGAGAGACACTGGACTCGTCAGTCCTTCCTCTCCTCTACATCCTGCACAGAAACATGCAGAAGACACCGGAGCAGCCGATCGAGGTGAGCAGCTCTCTTTCACGCGTGAACAGATCTACCTTCATCTTTACGTATGAAAGCAGATATTTGTTACAACCAACTTGCCTCCATAAATCACATGGGAGCACTTCATTGCACGTATAACTTGTTTCTACCGCCTGCTCTTACATCTTATTTCTCTCGTCTTCCCTCCCGGCAGCCTCGACCCTGCAGGGTCAAGCCCCAGACGGCTCTTTCTCCAACCGTCATGGCCGCCATGCAGTGGGCCACATTGACGACTTCAAGGCTCTGCAGCGGCAGATCCTGGAGGGCAGCGCTCTCCTCCGCAAGATGGATGCCACCCTTCATTCCCTGAGCAACCCACCGGAGTTCAGCCTTCATCAAGTGAGAATACAATAATGTGTACAATTATTTATAGCATTATAGCACAAGAACTATTATAATTATAGACAAGAGTTTCTGGTTTGTCTAAGTTTTACGTTATTATTTTTAGATGCTGGTCATACTAAGGGAGTTTTTTTACCTCTCTTTGCTTTTAAGGACTTGATGATTTTGGGATTGACAAGAAAAATAGCTGACGGATTAATCATTAGTTTGTGTTTTGTGTGCGTCAGCCTTCAGACTCCGGTTCTGTCAGGAAGCTGCTGTCTGACAGTAAAACCCTGCGGCAGATCCTGGAGGAGGCCGGCTCTCTGCTCCGGATGTTCTGGAGAGCAGCTCTGCCAAACTTCGAGGAATCCAAACAGGTCAGACTAAAAGCTGAAAGGAAAGGAACCAAGAGCAGAGGGGTTTTTGAAACCCTGTCCTCTTTGATCCTCCTTTGTGACTTTGTTCCTGTTAGTTTCTTTTCAACATCTTATATTTACTGAAACACCAGCTGATATGTTTTGGCTGTTAAACAGAGGTAATAGCTGAATCACTGGAGACTGAAGTCTACAGCGGTCAGTGTCAGACATTTATTAAGTGACAAAATTATTTGGTCGCTAAGACTCCTAAAACTTGATGTGACAGGTGAACTTCCAAGAAGTGAAATGGTATGCAACAAAAGACAATTTACTACAGCTTTTGCTGCTGTTTGGGCGAGCTACTTGGAAAATGTAGTGAGCTAAGCTACTAGTTACTCTACAATAAATGAAGCTCCACTACACAGAAGCTACCCCCCAGGAAACTGTAGCAAAAGTAGTGTACTACATCTAAGCTACTTTTAATTAGTTTTATTATTTTATATATATACGCACACACACACACACACACAGTATAGGTTTAGTAGTACTAGTTTATATTGAGCCAACTTCATTCCACAGTAGCAAAAGAAGAAAGACTACAGAGTGAGAGAGAGAAATCTAAGTCAAAGCAAAATGTGTTTCCTCATGCAATCAACTGAGAACCATTGTTGTTTGTATAAAATTAAATGTAAAATGATCACATTATCATCATTGATATTGTTTGTTATTTTAATAATTGTTCCTTTGTAAAGTTCCACTGCTTGTCAAAAAGCAAGACACATTTTCTATGTCACATATTTTGTGTTTTGATTGTTTTTTCTTCTTTCTTTAGTTTTTATAATGTCATTTCATTGTTTATTAAATTATATCTTTTTTTATTGTTTATATGTCAATATGTGCTCTGGCAACACTGTTTACCTAAAGATTCATGGCAATAGGCTGGACCCTGATCCTTCTCACAAGAGCTGTTACAACAACTATCACAAGAGAAAGTAAACTCAGTCGCGCGTGTCTTTATTCCCCTGCAGCAAAGTTGCAGGCAGAAATGCTCGAGGAAATGTAGCCTGGACGCAATTGTGCTACTCGGCCAGTAGAAGAGCTTCGCTATTGAAAAGCTATTTGATTCAGAAAACAGCGACGCTACCACCAAGCTACTGAGAAATGTAGTTAAACTAGTGACTGCCCAACTGCCCAACACTGGAAAACAGTAATTGATTACATAAATAAAACCCTGTGGATGAACCTTGGAAACCTATCCTTAAAATAAATAATTGTTAAATGGTCTAGCAGGCTGATTGGTGAGTCACAGCTTAACTCAGCACCCCTGTACACCAGGAAGTTACAGTGGATAAGTGGCTCAATGTTAAATTAAATTCAGCCAACACAGTATCCACACAGAAATACAGTAAACGATGACTGCCACACTTTGCACTCTGAATTTCAGTTTCTTCCTTCTAGAGGAAGGTTTCTAGTCCCAAAGTGCTGAACAAAGCACAGATGATACAGAATCAACACTTTATCTGTTTACTTTCTTCACATGTTTATTTATTTTAATGTTTGTAACATTGAGTATTTTTTGTATGTTTATATACTGACTAATGTCTATTGTCGCTGTTGTTTCTAAAATGTGAGGATGACTCGTCCACACTGCAAAACAAATCTACGTATGAGCACAAGTAAAGTAACCTGAATAAAGTAAAGATGTGTGGACAAACACACAAGAATGTGCTGTGTGTGTTGACAGGATCCGTCTCTGAGGGAGGAGGTCGTTTCTCTCCGTCTGAGGCTCTCAGAGCAAGAACAGGCTCTCAAGGATGCCATGGAGAGAGTGAAGAGCTCCAACCGCACCAAAGATAGCATGGAGCACTTTATAGTCAGCCAGCGTGAGTCCCTGATGTTCCTACTAGATCATAAAAAAACATATTGCTTTTTCTTATTACAGAAAAAATAATAACCCTGAAATTCTGTCAGTTATGATGAATTAATGATATTTATATTTTATTTTTTCTTATTTTATCTCTTAGTCACTGCATAATACTTTGATACAAGAGTCAGACAGCTAGAGTTATGGATAAGATGAATTACCATCAGATGGGATAATCTTTCATCACCGTCTGTTTCACTGTCTGGCGTCGTCTTCTTCCAGCTCTCTCCTCTTTCTGTCCCACAGCAGCTGTGTTGTTGACCGAGTCGGTCTTGTATTTACTGCTCGACCGAAACCTGTCTGTTTAACCGATGAAAGAACAAGCGATGGCTCACAGATGCTCTGTGCTTTTGTTTCCAGTGTCGAGAACACAGGACGTCTTGAGGAAAGCCAAGACGAACTTACAGGTGAGTTCACGAGTTCTCACATGTTCACCGGGCATCATAAGCCTTTTCCTTCCAGCAGGGGATTAACCGAGGAGTTGGATGAGATGATGGGACACACTTGATTTTCTTAACTAGCAGAGAAACGTGATCAGAAGTGGATCAGTAAAAGTAAAAATCTCCGTAACGCCCTCTCACTTCTCTCCGCTGTTTCTCTTTCCTCGGACTCCTGCTGAGTCTCCTCAGGAGAACGAGCTCAGGATTTCTTCCCTTCGCTGTGCCTCTTTCTCCATTCCCTCTTTTCACCCTCCTCCTCATCCTCTTCCTCACACCCCCAGCTTGATAAAGGTATGGTCCCCTGTGCTCGGATAACATAACGAAGCTGCTTGTTATTTGATGGAAACCCTGGTATTAAAACAGTGCTGCATGAAGCCGGCTAAGTCGTTTCATTTTAAACTTATTTCATAAACCAGTAACTGTCAGCGTGCTTTTACTGGCAGACTTGGACGCCTCGTACACAAAAAGGCAACCCATATTAGCTTTTTGCTTATGTTTCCATCTTGTCTAATAACATGGACACATGACTTGTGTTACTTTTTGTCTCACTGCACGAGCTGTAAAAAGGAACATACTGTGGAGTAAAAGGGGCACAGCTTCATTAGATATCTAACTGTTACAGGCCTCAAGCATGAGGGACCTGCGAACAGATACTGTGTCCTGTTTTGTACAGGAAAAGCAGAGACAGGAGTTCAGCAGGCTGTTCTGTCTTTATTAAACAGAATATATCTCTTTTTTTTTCTTTCTTCATTTACTACTTCACCACTCTCAGTCTCGACTGATACTATGACTCACACTTACTGCTGTTTAACATCTCCAAAATCATATACATCCTGTAGCTTTGATACTTTCAAGCCTGCTTATTTCACACTTTTACAAAATATAAAAACAACACAGAGGCCTACGTTACACAGAATACAACCCTTTTTATCCTAACCAACATGTTACAACTATATTCAGTATTATCACGTTGACATGAACTGAATTAAGGACATGACACATTCTCAACCATAGGTGTGATTTACACTGGGGATGCTGGGGACATGTCCCCACCACTTTTGAAATGGCTCATTTTGTCCCCATCACTTTTGAAATGGCTGATTTTGTCCCCACCACTTTTGAAATGGCTCATTTTGTCCCCATCACTTTTGAAATGGCTGATTTTGTCCCCACCACTTTTGAAATGGCTCATTTTGTCCCCATCACTTTTGAAATGGCTGATTTTGTCCCCACCACTTTTGAAATGGCTCATTTTGTCCCATCACTTTTGAAATGGCTGATTTTGTCCCCACCACTTTTGAAATGGCTCATTTTGTCCCCATCACTTTTGAAATGGCTGATTTTGTCCCCACCACTTTTGAAATGGCTGATTTTGTCCCCATCACTTTTGAAATGGCTGATTTTGTCCCCACCACTTTTGAAATGGCTGATTTTGTCCCCACCACTTTTGAAATGGCTGATTTTGTCCCCATCACTTTTGAAATGGCTGATTTTGTCCCCACCACTTTTGAAATGGCTGATTTTGTCCCCATCACTTTTGAAATGGCTGATTTTGTCCCCACCACTTTTGAAATGGCTCATTTTGTCCCCATCACTTTTGAAATGGCTCATTTTGTCCCCACCACTTTTGAAATGGCTGATTTTGTCCCCATCACTTTTGAAATGGCTGATTTTGTCCCCATCACTTTTGAAATGGCTCATTTTGTCCCCACCACTTTTGAAATGGCTCATTTTGTCCCCATCACTTTTGAAATGGCTGATTTTGTCCCCATCACTTTTGAAATGGCTGATTTTGTCCCCACCACTTTTGAAATGGCTCATTTTGTCCCCATCACTTTTGAAATGGCTCATTTTGTCCCCACCACTTTTGAAATGGCTGATTTTGTCCCCATCACTTTTGAAATGGCTGATTTTGTCCCCATCACTTTTGAAATGGCTCATTTTGTCCCCACCACTTTTGAAATGGCTCATTTTGTCCCCATCACTTTTGAAATGGCTGATTTTGTCCCATCACTTTTGAAATGGCTCATTTTGTCCCCACCACTTTTGAAATGGCTGATTTTGTCCCCACCACTTTTGAAATGGCTGATTTTGTCCCCACCACTTTTGAAATGGCTGATTTTGTCCCCATCACTTTTGAAATGGCTGATTTTGTCCCCACCACTTTTGAAATGGCTGATTTGTCCCCATCACTTTTGAAATGGCTGATTTTGTCCCCATCACTTTTGAAATGGCTCATTTTGTCCCCATCACTTTTGAAATGGCTCATTTTGTCCCCACCACTTTTGAAATGGCTGATTTTGTCCCCATCACTTTTGAAATGGCTGATTTTGTCCCCATCACTTTTGAAATGGCTCATTTTGTCCCCACCACTTTTGAAATGGCTCATTTTGTCCCCATCACTTTTGAAATGGCTCATTTTGTCCCCATCACTTTTGAAATGGCTGATTTTGTCCCCACCACTTTTGAAATGGCTCATTTTGTCCCCATCACTTTTGAAATGGCTCATTTTGTCCCCATCACTTTTGAAATGGCTCATTTTGTCCCCACCACTTTTGAAATGGCTGATTTTGTCCCCATCACTTTTGAAATGGCTCATTTTGTCCCCACCACTTTTGAAATGGCTCATTTTGTCCCCATCACTTTTGAAATGGCTGATTTTGTCCCCATCACTTTTGAAATGGCTGATTTTGTCCCCACCACTTTTGAAATGGCTGATTTTGTCCCCATCACTTTTTGAAATGGCTGATTTTGTCCCCATCACTTTTTGAAATGGCTGATTTTGTCCCCATCACTTTTGAAATGGCTCATTTTGTCCCCATCACTTTTGAAATGGCTGATTTTGTCCCCATCACTTTTGAAATGGCTCATTTTGTCCCCACCACTTTTGAAATGGCTCATTTTGTCCCACCACTTTTGAAATGGCTCATTTTGTCCCCATCACTTTTGAAATGACTGATTTTGTCCCCATCACTTTTGAAATGGCTGATTTTGTCCCCATCACTTTTGAAATGGCTGATTTTGTCCCCACCACTTTTGAAATGGCTGATTTTGTCCCCATCACTTTTGAAATGGCTGATTTTGTCCCCACCACTTTTGAAATGGCTCATTTTGTCCCCATCACTTTTGAAATGGCTGATTTTGTCCCCATCACTTTTGAAATGGCTGATTTTGTCGCCACCACTTTTGAAATGGCTGATTTTGTCGCCACCACTTTTGAAATGGCTGATTTTGTCCCCATCACTTTTGAAATGGCTGATTTTGTCCCCATCACTTTTGAAATGGCTGATTTTGTCCCCATCACTTTTGAAATGGCTGATTTTGTCCCCGTCACTTTTTGAAATGACTGATTTTGTCCCCACCACTTTTGAAATGGCTGATTTTGTCCCCATCACTTTTGAAATGGCTGATTTTGTCCCCACCACTTTTGAAATGGCTGATTTTGTCCCCACCACTTTTGAAATGGCTGATTTTGTCCCCATCACTTTTGAAATGGCTGATTTTGTCCCCATCACTTTTGAAATGGCTGATTTTGTCCCACCACTTTTGAAATGATTTTGTCCCCACCACTTTTGAAATGGCTGATTTTGTCCCCATCACTTTTGAAATGGCTGATTTTGTCCCCATCACTTTTGAAATGGCTGATTTTGTCCCCATCACTTTTGAAATGGCTGATTTTGTCCCCACCACTTTTGAAATGGCTGATTTTGTCCCATCACTTTTGAAATGGCTCATTTTGTCCCCATCACTTTTGAAATGGCTCATTTTGTCCCCATCACTTTGAAATGGCTCATTTTGTCCCCATCACTTTTGAAATGGCTCATTTGTCCCCATCACTTTTTGAAATGGCTCATTTTGTCCCCATCACTTTTGAAATGGCTCATTTTGTCCCCATCACTTTTTGAAATGGCTCATTTTGTCCCCATCACTTTTTGAAATGGCTGATTTTGTCCCCATCACTTTTGAAATGGCTGATTTTGTCCCCACCACTTTTGAAATGGCTGATTTTGTCCCCATCACTTTTTGAAATGGCTGATTTTGTCCCCACCACTTTTGAAATGGCTGATTTTGTCCCCACCACTTTTGAAATGGCTGATTTTGTCCCCATCACTTTTGAAATGGCTGATTTTGTCCCCACCACTTTTGAAATGGCTGATTTTGTCCCCATCACTTTTGAAATGGCTGATTTTGTCCCCACCACTTTTTGAAATGGCTGATTTTGTCCCCACCACTTTTTGAAATGGCTGATTTTGTCCCCACCACTTTTTGAAATGGCTGATTTTGTCCCCACCACTTTTTGAAATGGCTGATTTTGTCCCCACCACTTTTGAAATGGCTGATTTTGTCCCCATCACTTTTTGAAATGGCTGATTTTGTCCCCATCACTTTTTGAAATGGCTGATTTTGTCCCCATCACTTTTGAAATGGCTGATTTTGTCCCCATCACTTTTTGAAATGGCTGATTTTGTCCCCACCACTTTTTGAAATGGCTGATTTTGTCCCCATCACTTTTGAAATGGCTGATTTTGTCCCCACCACTTTTTGAAATGGCTGATTTTGTCCCCACCACTTTTTGAAATGGCTGATTTTGTCCCCACCACTTTTTGAAATGGCTGATTTTGTCCCCATCACTTTTTGAAATGGCTGATTTTGTCCCCACCACTTTTTGAAATGGCTGATTTTGTCCCCACCACTTTTTGAAATGGCTGATTTTGTCCCCACCACTTTTTGAAATGGCTGATTTTGTCCCCACCACTTTTGAAATGGCTGATTTTGTCCCCACCACTTTTGAAATGGCTGATTTTGTCCCCACCACTTTTTGAAATGGCTGATTTTGTCCCCACCACTTTTTGAAATGGCTGATTTTGTCCCCACCACTTTTTGAAATGGCTGATTTTGTCCCCACCACTTTTTGAAATGGCTGATTTTGTCCCCACCACTTTTGAAATGGCTGATTTTGTCCCCATCACTTTTTGAAATGGCTGATTTTGTCGCCACCACTTTTGAAATGGCTGATTTTGTCGCCATCACTTTTTGAAATGGCTGATTTTGTCGCCATCACTTTTGAAAGTATTTAAGATGGTTCTGATAAATTGCTTACAACAAGAAACGTTAAATAACAAAGGTTTATTTGCACAATAAGAAACATGCAATGCAATATAAACATCTAAGAAACGAATGTGCATTGTCCAAGAAAGTACCATAAACTAAAAACAAACAAGTTGCTAAGTACCACATTATATTACAATATATTTTTATATTTTGTATTGTCACCTTACACCTGAATTTTGTGTTTCCTTTACATATATATATATATATATATATATATATATATATATATATAATATATATATATATATATATATATATATATATATATATACACACCTCTTAACATCCCTTTAAATGGCTAAAACAACACACAAAATGCAGTATTCTACTTGCCACAAAGTAATTGCAGCCTCTACTTATTGACTGAATTTTTTGATTATATTCATGAGGGTTAAATTTGACAGATTATAACTCACCTAGTACCTTTTACCTCTTAAAATACCTTTAAATGGCCAAAACAACACATAAAATGCAGTATTCCTCTTGCCAAAGTGACTGCAGAAAATCTGGTCATCTTACCCCAAATCATATATCACAGTAGTGAAAATCTATTCTAATATCTTCTTGTTTTGTTCACGTTTCTGCACCCCTAATCTGAGCCCTTAAATGTCACCACCACTTTTCAGCACAAAGTGACGCCCCTTGTTCTCAACTCAAACTTTTAAATAACAGTACTTCAATCTTTAGCCTTAGCAAATACAAAGAAAGGTGCACATGTCCAGGAGCAATGACCATAAACAAAACATCGACAGAGGAAGGCCGCGCCATCTTAGTTACAGTTTTTACACGGGAGCCAACTAAACTTCAATTCAAAGTCTCTCAACTGGATAAACCACTGTTTACACATAAAACGTTGTCAGAACAACATAATGAAGACTTTAAAAGTGCTTATAAATGTATTGCAGCCCTACTAGCGCTCACATAAGTGAACACTTCCTCTTGTGGCGTCATTGAGCAATTGCACCCTCAAAAATACATTCACATTGTGCCCTTTTTAACAGGCTATTACACAAAACAACTTAACAGTTGTGACAACGTATTTGTAGGTGTCACATAAGGAACTTAGCTGTAACACAGTGAGCAGCTTAAAAAGTCACCAGTTTGACCTTGTAAGCTACAGTTGCCTGTTGGCTGAGCCGTCCAGTCAAACATGCGCACTGAGGCTTTCAGGCTGGAGCAGCGTTTCTCAAACATAAAGACCCTTTCATGCTTTTAAGAATAAAAAACGAAACATTTGAATATCATCTTGACAGTAAGTTTTGTCTGCAACAGAGATGACTTTTGTGATTTCAGTTGGAGCCTTTAAACACTAGTGGCTCTTTGGAGCAATGTTTTAATACATGGGTCCCTGTTTGTTTGTCTTTTAATATCTCTTGCTTTACTAACACTCACACAAGCACATGAGTATACACACATTATTACTACAGTGATGCTGACTACCGAGGCGGGTGCATGCAAGCCGTAAAGTGTGAAGAACACAAAGAAAACGGGTAGATGAGATACCGAGGAAGACCATAAGAAACACTAATGGAAACAGAACTTTGTTTGTTTATAAGAACACTCTACAGAGTACTGTTACACTGGAATGATTAGTTTTGCATGGCGTGTTCTGTTTAACACAAAACAGGAGTGTGAAGGTTAATATTTTACTCACTGGAAATGTTTGGAATTTCAGTTTGTGTTTATTCTAACACCCATAACCCACCGAGTATAAAGGTTTGAAGGGAGAAACATTACAAATCATTCCTTAGAATTACCATCTTGTGTGCGCAGTAAATGTTAGTTCCTTTAAATTAATCATTTGCACACCTACCCAGGAGTTACGTCATTTCACCTGAGTAAGTCGTGCATCAAATCGCATAAATTGGCCCCCGCTCTTTTAATTTAGACACCCTTCTTCCCTCTGCTCAGGTTCTTTGCTCTTTTGTTTATATATCTGTAAATTTGTGGAACTACTTGCCCCAGATGTCTGTGATATTACAACAGGGTGTAGGCCTCCTCACACTAGGCAATCCGTTATGTTTCAATCTCCTGAAAAATGCCATTAACCGCTATTGCTCAAAGAGAGACCGCAATTCGGTGACACACAGTAGCAAGCATATTATCAATTGTAGCGCTGTAGCCTACTAATTGGAGGATGCATCGAAAAGCCAATAACACTAAACAAATAAGCAGCAGTCAGTACAGAGTCTAATACAGTACAATACAACTGAGTTTTAGGTCGTGGCCTCAACCTGTTAGGTCAAAACTGTGCGCACAATAGCTGATGTGGAGAAGTGCAGCCATGCTGAGCTCCCTCGTAACGCAAACCCTGGTCTAAAACTAGTAGGGAAGGAGTTACATATTAGAATGATGCCTTGTTGTTATTTATTTAGTTCGATGTGCATTTACGTTGGAAAACTGTCAATAATTGCAAATGAGAACTGAAATAAATCCTCCTGCTATCACCCATGGCATGCTGCAGAACCTTGACATGAAGATGGTATAAACTCGACGACGATTGCAGCTTCATAAAGTTTTTATGGCAAATAAAGAACATGTTTTGTCGGGATTGGGAATGAAGCTCATTCAACAGTATTAATGTGAGGATTAATTCAGTTTCTAAGGGGACTAATTACTATTTTAAGGAATGTTTTATTAAAAAATGTGGCCAAGCTATGCAGAAGTACCACAATGCGAACTTCGCTGAATGTCTCCTCCTTTGTGTTTCAGGTGAAAACGCAGGAGGCTTCTGTGAGCTCGCCTTCTCTCTCTGGTTGGGGTGTCATGAGGCCCTGGACTTCCTCCATCTCCTCTTCCTCTGCTGTCCTGGGACCGGCTCACCACCAGCGCCCCCTGCAGCCAGCCTTCCGATAGTGCACCAGCCCCGTGATCCTTTTCATCATCATAATCATCATCATTTCAAGCCGAAAATGCTGGAAATTCTGGCTCTCTTATCGGCTGGAGAAACATTTCAGTTGAGTGGCGCCTTTGAGTGCTGATGAATGTTAGCGCTGGTCGACTCCTGCTCGTTGAAGATGAGTTTATGAATGTTGATTTATAATGGTTTTTTGTTGGTGTAATGTGTGTAACTGTTATGAGGGGCTTTTGTTGAGGACATCAACTGAAGTGTTTCTCTCATTTATATGAGACCAGTCTGAGTTTGGCTGAAGTTGGCTTCTGATTCATAGCTTCTGATTAAGTCTTTCCCACCTCATTTTCAGAAATCCGGGTCAGTTTAATCCAAGTCTAGCAGTTTTTGTGGTCTGGGCAGATGAAAAATGTCGATGATACCTAATTTCAGTCTGTAATATAGCAACCACATGAGAAGAAATATTCTCTGTTAGTTTATAATCATAAGCTCCCATTCAGAAGCCATTTTCAGTCTTGTACTTTAACAGGGATTCAAGAAACAAAACTCCACGTGATGCCAGCAGGAAAGGGGCTTTGAAAAAGCCAAAACCGTGACCTGGTGAGGCTGCTGTTTGTAGTAGTATGTAGAGTAGTCGCATGTGGTTTGAGCAGCTTGTGGAACCAAAGCCATACTCTCTGACAGTACAGTAGATATATCTTTTTGTTTTGTCCTAATTGTACAATAAAATTGGCATAAAAATGGCCATCTACTGATAACATGTGGAAAATACTACAGAACTACTAATAGGCACTTTGGTCAAATAGCTGGTAGATGATGTTCTTGTGCATTTACTCACAAATAAAACACCAATTTAGGAATTTTTCCTCATCGTCCCTAAACTCCAGAGCGTTTCAGTTAGTTCACTTCAGATGTTTAAAAAAGTATAAATGGGTCCAACCCAGTTTTTCCTGCTGAAACAGTAACCCGTGCAGCATCAGTGTTAATAAAACAGTACATGTTACAGACCGCACTCATCGAGCTGTTCAGCAGGTTTGGGCAACGCATCTGTTTAACATGAAAGAAATTTCTTTCTTTTTTTTAGTGCGTGATGACATCTCATTTTTGTAACCCAAAAAATGGACCACACTTTTAGCTTTTATTTTATTTTCAATACAGCTTTTGTTGTTTTGTTTTTTTTCTTTTTTGCTAAATTTGTTAAGCTTTTTTGTTTGAATTTCCCTCAAGATGACAATCACTTTTAAAAATATCAATCGTCTAGGAATCTAAAGTTCATCAAAACTTCGGTCACTGTGAAAAAGAACTTTTCTGAAATGGGTATTTCGCTCTGGCTCTCCACATTTAATTTATTTGTGAGTTTTTCTTGATTTCCCTGTATAGTAGGTTAGCCGTTCCTTACGTGCATGAACTGTGGCTTCACTGGCCTCTAATACTTTTTACTGAAATATGCAATTTTTGGGTTACTGTGCAATAATAGCCTGTTGTGTTTGCTTTTTGTTGGTGTTTTAGGCCTGGGTTTTAAAGTGCCATGTCATCTGTTTTTAGCTGTGAAGCTGAATTGATTTAAACAAACTTGACTTTTGGATGAATATGTCCAGTTTTTTGACAATCACCATGAATGCAGCAGTTTTAATGGCCTTGTTTTTTGGCTTAATATGAATCAGAGTTTTATAACATGGAAAAAAAGGCAACACCATAGAAGAGCACCGTAATGATATATTTAAAAAGCATAAGATCAACCAAAGTGAACAACTTGAGTGTTCAGATCAGTGTAACATGATCAAGTTTGAATATTGTTTTGTGTGTAATTCCCCAGAAAGGTCAAAGGTCAAACTTAGTGTCTTTCTTAGTGTCTGTGTGGTTTTAGAAACCACATCTCATGTATGTACATATTAAAGGGATGGTGTGTACATCAATGCAAGTTTGTTTTTTTGTCGTTGTCGCTGTTCGACAAAGACCAGCTGTATTTCTATGCATGTTCTCTTCGTTGAAAATGTTTTGGGGTAAAAAAAAATTAAGAAGAAAGATCCTTTTTCAATAAAAGGGGAGAAAACAACATCGGTCTTGTTTGTCGTCTTTCTTGGATCAACCAAACAAACACAAAGCAACACTTCAGGTTACAAATTGCAAAGAATGCTGACTTATTTATATTAGTTGTCACTGTGAAGAAATGATTAAATATAGTGTAGCACACAGCCTATAGTGAAATGTAACTTAGATCTTAAAAGATACGGTGGTCTGATCACTAAATATATTATACTGTATAGATAATTAAACACACTGGATGTTCGGGATGAATCATAAATACATCATAATATTCAGGTGTTTTTTTGTTTCACCATCATAATAACTGCAGGATTTTACTTATTCCCTTAAATTAAAAATTAAGATAATTAAGGAAGGTAAAATTTCTGAAAATATTGCAGAAATAAGTTAAAAACATATTCAAGGCATGTTTTATTGTCTTTCAGCAGGTGGCAGCAGACTCCAACAAAGCTAATAAACTAAAACCAACACGCGCACACACGCACGCACACACACACACACACACACACACGCACACGTGCGCGCGCACACACACAAACACAGGTATTCAACACAAATGGTTTTTACATATTTCTGGCATGTGGTGAGCACAGACTGTATATAACAAGGTGGTGAGTTTGCTGTGTCAGCAGGTGAAGCTGAAACCAAAGACCGGAAGAAAATTAGTGCGCCTTCGAAATAAAATCTGTGACCCTTACAAATTGCAAAGACGTCAATATAATTTATGTGAAACATGATGATAACGTGCACTACCTTTTGATTTTATTCTTTTTAAATAAAAGATCGAATACTTCTTGATTTTTATTATTTCATTCTTAAATTTAAATTGAATTTAATGCATTTTGTATATTTTATTTATTTTAACAAGTTTTTTTTTTATGTGAAGCACACTGAGTCTGTGTTGCTATTTAAATAAAGTTTCCTACATGAAAATCTATCTATCTATGCATCTTTAACATTCAAATTGCATTCCTACACATCTCATTAAAAGGAAAGGTACAATCATCTTTCTGAAAACCTCTTTCGCAAAGTAGATGGATGTCTTTCCCTCACAAAAGGTTTTCAATCTGTTTCCAGTTCTGTTTGTAGCAATTTGAGTGGCTGTTGATATTGTATACTGTTTACAATAATACAATAATAGACTAATTTGCAAAAAGATCTCTAATTAGAAACGTGTATATGAGCTGATAAATTTAAGACTGTCATAAAGAATATGGTGATTGAGGCATGTCGTTGTTTTTTTGTGAGGCTATTGTGTTTTCAAAGTTGTGCTTTTTGTTAGCATTTTATGTTTATTGTGACATTTGTGTTGCATTTTCATATGCTGTGTTCATGTACGGCTGCTACCTTGGCCAGGTCTCTCTTGTAAATATATATTTGATCTCAATGGGACTTCCTGGTAAAATAAAAATAAATAAATAATAAAAAAATTCTAAAAAAAAACTATGCTTTTATTTTCGTTCAACTCAACCGGATGTTGTATTCTCGTTCTCGCTAGCTTGACAGCCGGTGACCGGAGTCAGTGAGTCAGGAAACAAGCCGAACCGTGCCGCGCCGGGGTTAGACAGAGAGCTCGACCCGGTGTCTCCACACACACAGAGCCGTAGCCTTTATCTG
>NW_024040835.1:0-3000 GCF_014851395.1 Micropterus salmoides | reverse complement strand
GACATCAAAACAGTTATTTAGTACCAAGAAAGCACTAAGCTGTTGAAAAACAGCTTTTTCAATAATTTTACTTAAAAATGGGAGATTTGATATGGGCCTATAACTGCTCATTAGTGAACTGTCCAGATTGCTCTTTTTTAAGAGTGGCTTAATGACTGCAGTTTTCAGGGCCTGTGGGAAAAAACCTGAGAGGAGAGACATGTTGACAATTTGTAGTAGATCTGAGGCCATGCATTTAGACACATTTTTGAAAAAACCTGTTGGCAGAATATCAAGGCAACATGAAGAAGATTTCAGATGTTGTATTATGTCCTCCAGGTTTTTATGGTTAATAGAATCAAATTGTCTCATGCTATATGAATTGTTTTTAAGTGGACACAGGGACAAGACATATCCTGTTACTGACATGGAGGCACTGATTGCTTGTCTAATTGTTTGAATTTTGTCTGTGAAGAAGGAGGCAAATTCATTGCAGGCCCTGGTGGATAGAAGTTCAGAGGCTACAGACACAGGAGGGTTGGTTAGCCTGTCGACAGTAGCAAATAGGGCACGTGCATTATTAGTGTTTTTGGTGATGACGTCAGAGAAGAAGCACCGCCTTGCATTTCTCAGTTCTAAATTATAAATGCGAAGTCTCTCTTTATAGATGTCATAATGAACCTGGAGATTTGTTTTCCGCCACCTGCTTTCAGCCTTTCGACACTCTTTTTGAGTTCTAACCAGCGTGGCATTTCTCCATGGAGATCTTCTCTTGCCAGAGACCACCTTTACCTTGGCTGGTGCAATGGCATCAATAACATTTGTAATTTTAGAACTGAAATTATCTACAAGCTCATTGACTGAGACCCGTGAGAGGGCGGGTGTCGAGGAAAAAGCCTATAAATAGATTTTTCACTAGTGTTTTCGGTGATATGCCATTTTGTGATTATAATAATAATAATAATAATCCTTATTTGCAGAGCACTTTTCAAAAACAAGTTACAAAGTGCTTTAACAAGTGTAAAGAATAATACAAAAAAAACAAGATAAGAGCATGAAAAATTAATATAAAATTAGTAAAATACAATAAAATAAAAGAGATAAAATAAAGTCAAATAAGATCGGGAAAAGCTCTCCTATAAAAGTATGTTTTAAGAAGGGACTGAAAAGAGTTCACTGACTCAGCCGACCTGATTTCCTCGGGCAGGCTGTTCCAGAGCCTCGGGGCCCTGAAAGCAAACGCTCTGTCCCCTTTAGTTTTCAGTCGAGACTCTGGAACAGACAACAGACCTCTGCCCGAGGATCTCAAGGTACGTGCTGGTGCGTATGGGACTAAAAGGTCAGAAATATAACAAGGCAAGAGGCCATGAAGAGCTTTAAAAGTGATCAATAGAATTTTAAAGTCAATTCTAAAACATACTGGGAGCCAGTGTAATGAAGCTAAAATAGGAGTAATGTGGTCATATTTCTTTGTTCTGGTTAAAAGCCTGGCAGCTGAGTTCTGGACAGTCTGGAGTCGATCAATAGATTTTTGGGTTAAACAGGTGAAAAGGCTGTTGCAATAATCCAGGCGTGATGAGACGTGTAATGTGATTTACTAGGGAACCAGTAGATGGCAGTATTTGATTTGCCATCTGCTGAGACCCGATGACCAGGATTTCTGTTTTGTCTGAGTTCAGCTGGAGGAAATTATTTGACATCCATTTTTTAACTTCACAAAGGCAGTTGTTAAGTCAACTCAGCATTCCAGGGTCTGTGGATCTGACGGGCAAGTATATTGTGTGTCATCAGCATAAATATGAAAAGAAATGCCATGTTTATGGATAATATGTCCAAGGGGAAGCAGATACAAGGAAAACAAAATGGGTCCTAAGACCGACCCCTGAGGCACACCATATTTAACTGGACAGAATGAGGAGACATAGTTGTTTACAGACACGCAAAACTTCCTATTTGACAGGTAGGATGAAAACCATTCTAGGGCAGTACCAGAGATCCCCACCCAGTGCTTCAGTCTGTCTAACATGATGTTGTGATCAATGGTGTCAAAAGCAGCGCTAAGGTCCAGGAGTACCAGGACTGAGCACATGCCTTCATCAGCAGACATTAAAAGGTCATTGGTGACTTTAAGCAGGGCAGTCTCAGTGCTGTGGTACTTCCTAAAACCAGACTGAAACTTTTCAAATATTTTGTTATTTTCCAGTACAGTGAGCAGCTGTTTGGACACAATTCTTTCTAGAATCTTTGCAATAAAAGGCAGTTTTGAAATTGGTCTAAAATTATGTGGGAGGGAGGGATCTAAACCAGGTTTCTTTAAAAGTGGGTTCACGCAAGCCGTTTTAAAATAATCAGGGACACAACCAGTAGATAGGGAGCTGTTGAAAACAGAGATCAAATGGGGGCCAACAGAATCCATTACTTTCAGTAAAAATTTTGTAGGTATTACATCAAGTGGGCTGGAGGACACTCTCATTTGTGATACTGTTTTTAAAAGCTCAGACAAGTCGATGGGATAAAACTAGTTAAAACTCTCTTGTTGCAGGTGAGGAACCTCTGAGTAAGAGGCAGTGGGGGTAATAGAGGCTCTGATTGACACCACCTTATTGGTAAAATAAGATAAAAACAATTCACAGTCATCATTACTTCCAGCTGAGGCACAAGGAGGGGTTGGGTTTACCAGCTGATCCACAGTCTTAAACAGAAACCTGGGATTGTGTTTATGTGTAGTAATGAGTTCAGAAAAATAGTGTGTTCTCGCATCCTTAACCATGTTATTGTAGTTAATTAATAAATCCTTCAGACTGAGGTAATGGACTTGGAGACTGTGCTCTGCTTTCCTGCATTCCCTTTTTAGGCTGCGAATGCTGTCATTTATCCAGGGTTGCTTACTAGCTTTAGCAAAACTTTGAAACACTTTGTTCATTAAAGAAGCGAGAACACACGGAGCTTGGTGAGGCGGCATGTGTAACAGGCGAATTGCAGCTAAAAACAATACATCTGTGGTCAGATATGGTCATGTCC
>NW_024040834.1:0-2616 GCF_014851395.1 Micropterus salmoides | reverse complement strand
TCACATTTCACGCAGTCAATACAGTGTGTATTTGCTGTATACAGGAGATAACGGTCAGCTGATACTATGTCAACAGCGAGAGAAACGACCGCAAACACAACACGGGTTTTACTGAAGGATGAGTTTCTGCAGCTCACGGGCACAAAGGAGGACATGTGGAGGAGAAAGATGAGAAACAACAAAGACTGTGAGGGAGGGGGAGCGTAGGTGAGATGGAAAGACAATTTCATTTCCTCTCCGTTCTCAGAGATGGGCGATACAGTCAGAAATGGATTACCTCATCCCAAATAGAACAGGACAGCGTTTGAATGTCTGTATGTTTCTGTGGGCGGTGTGCAGGAAGCATCCAGTATAACGGTCCACTGTCTGCAACCTCGGACACGCACAGTGTTAAAAATGTTCTTCAAATGTACAAGTCCTTCAATCCGATTGAATGTTGTCCATTAAAAGGGAATGGACTTGACCGGACCCTCTCGGGCCTCGGACCCACCCCCATAGTCTCTCCAAATCCTGTGGGAAACACTGAGTAAAAAGCACATAAATGGCAAAATAAATGGGAAAAATGTGCATGTACTTGATATTCTGCAAATGTTTTTCATTATTTGGTTTCGGCTAGGGCTGGACGAGATGGCCAAAAATGTTAAAAAGTTTCATATCTTTCGATATCGATAATTATCACGATGAGTATCAAATAGTTTTTTCTTTCAAGTGGCAGAGTTTTGCTCCTGAGTGAAAGCTGAAGAAACCTGATGGTTAATCGTGGTTTAAACTTTTCTTTAAAAGTCAACACTTGATGCCAAACACTGGATCACAACATCACAAATCTGAGACAGAACATTCAAATTATTTATTATTTATTATTTTATTATTTAAATCTTTGTCAACAAATATCTAATTCGTCCTAATTCGTGTATGATTCAAGTGAATAAATCAAACATTTATTGAATATTTATTGAAAATTTGTTATATTGTTATTGATAAAAATTATATTGCGATAATTATTGTTATTGTTTTATTGTCCAGCCCTAGTTTCGGCCAAGAATTTTCCCTAGGGGTTTCCAGAAAATAATGCATACCGTACGGCCAATCAGAATCTAGCACTCTCTGTGAAAAAGGTATATGATTAATTGTGTAGCTCCCATTACTAAAAATCAATACAGTCACTGCTGACACTGCTGTCAGAGTCCATTTAACATTCTGGGTTTTTAAGAGACTTGAGTTTTGTGTGGATTGCGGAGGAAACAAATGGGAACTCATCAGATACCGAATGACAGATTGAGGGAGAGAGCTTTGTATTGATGTGGACAAATCAATCAACGTCCCTCAGAGGACTTAAAGAACACACAGCGTAGACGGACTACTTAACGCTCAATAACAATCCCTCTGTAGATGTAAGCTGAACAAATCCTCTGTTCTTCCTTTCCCTCTCAATATCCTGATATCTCGCTTTCCTCTTTCCTCTGAGCTCATTCTCTTAACACGATCATGGGGAAGCTTTCCTGTTTGTAAGTAAGATGAAAGTCCAGGAGGAAGCTCGCCGCAGAAAAACGGCCTCGGAGGTGATGAATCCACAACAAAATCCAAACTGCTGGCCCATTCCCAATGCTGCCGGAGCATTTTATAATTATTTCTCTTTGTAAATGAAGCTTTTGGATGAGAATCCAGTTTTACTGAATCTCTTTTAAAAAATGTATTTGGTTTTAATCAACATCTAATGGGAGATTTAATAGTGTTTGCCATCCAGCTGCCAAAGCACTGATTTGTTTGGGGGTATTTTCACCCTCCTTTTATACATTTTGGCTTGTGAATCCAATAAAAGCGGTTGGCAAATGATGAAAAATGCTATCAGGAGTGAAGTGAGAGAGGGGAAAACAGATGACCGTGAGGAGAAAATGAAGCCAACAAACAGCATCAACACAAAGACCACTGAAAGGCGTCTTGACAGCAGGAAAAGGAACATTTTATTGGTTTATGTACCATCACGACTAAACCTGGCAGTTTGTTGTCGACAGGCATTACAAGGTCTTCTACTGAAACGATGTTAAAATAGCATGAAGGGAATTATAATTTGGACTTGATTTACATTACAGGTGGAGGCAGGGGGTCTGGGAGAGTTGAAGGGGACAAACTGTGTAAGGTGAATCTGAGATAATAAAAAAAATAATCAGACTCCTCCTCGTTGTCATAATTTAAAGTCAAATCTTAACACGCAGACACGAAAAACATACTGATATTATTCAGTGTGACTTACACTTCCCAGGTACATCATTATTTTAGACATCAAATTAACACTCCAGGGAGAAAAAAAGACACTTCAGAACTTGCCTGAGAATCATGACATATTTTTAGTTTTCTTCAGTGTCTCAGTAATCCAGTGACTGCGGTCTGTACATTCATGGGTGCATTGTAAACAGGAGTAGAACTAACATTATGACATTTTTTTCTGTCACCCTTTTCGTTTTCAAATGGACCTACATGTTACATGTGTTTCCCTCTATCAGATGAGCAAAAACACAATGACTTTTAGGACATAACAAGAGGAATAACTGGATAGAAAACTGACACAAACTGAATCTGAGCTCTGGTTTCTGCAGAGTTTTCCGTCCTGCTGATGAG
>NW_024040833.1:0-2395 GCF_014851395.1 Micropterus salmoides | reverse complement strand
GATCCAGGCGGAGTCAGTGCCTCATTCGGATATTTAAGGTGACACCTTTTCTGTTGGTCTGTATGACGGTGGGGGATTTGGGAAAAGTGGAGACATTTTATCAGAGAAAGAGTTTAACTGACAACGCAGAACTGGACTTGGTTAAACTGTTATAGTACAGACAGTATTTACCACACAGCGTTTCAGCATTACCCAACAAAATCTCGAGTTCAAAATTTGCATTTTGATTTTAAATTGCTTTTATGGTAATTTATTCAATACATATTTAATTTAATATGCAGAGTTTGAAAGGGCTCTTAGATGGGCAAATATTCAAATATTCTGTATTTCTGGGATGCTGTCATCCATTGTTTGTCTATTTTGTTTAGTTTTTTTTCTACAGTAGAGACCTTTCTACAAGCAACTTTTACATATGTTTATCCCCCTGAAAAGTAGGGAACTACACATCATTAGTATTATTAATATGAAACACTGAGCTAATCTGCTTCATCGGGACTGTGAGGGTGTGGTTTGATCATATTTAAACATGACATGGGAACCTAAACTAACAACCCCACGACTGTCATCATATTGATTCAATGTTGTAAAATCCTGATTGGTGCATGTAATACAAAACTTTGTTTTTCCCAGTAGAGCCCAGCCACATTCCAACCAGTAAGAACCGTTCAGACTTTAAACAAAATGCAGAAATCTCTCCTGTGAAATGTTCTGTAGGATCCCATCGCCCAAGCTGATTGAGAAATATATTTTCCGGGCCTTTCAGACAAGCAAGTCTTTCCTACCTAATAATTTCTTTACATTTTCTCCAAGTTCAACAAATATTGTGATTCTTTTCATTAAACATCAACCCATTTGTTTGGAGTAAAGACCTGTCTGTGTTTACAAACTGACGACACTTGACTTGAGGTACTTAATTCTTTGGCACAACCAAAGCTTCAATTTAATTCACTCATTCAAAAGAAAGCACAAAAGTCAGATTCTTCAACTTTCATTCTAACAAACCATCATCCTATAGGTACAGGGAGAGAGCTCGCTTTCAGAGCATTTAGTGGCTGGGTGAGCACAAAACTCAACGCAAAACCAACATTCAGGAGTGGTGAGATATATTCCTATTAAAATTGGTTAACAAAAAATGAATCCATTCAAATGAAATGGGTAAGTTAGTTTCCATGATTCCACATTATTGCCTGCACACACTGATGATAAATCGACTTTCACAGCATATGCATATTGCCCACATCTTAACAGTGGCAATGACATTTGACTAATATGCTCCACGTACTGTCTTTAGAGAAAAACAAGGCTCAGGACATTCTTCAGTCAGTGTAGCTATTTTCAGCAATGCAGTAACACACACACACACACACACACACACACACACACACACACACACACACACAAATTACAAAATAACGAACAAAGTAAATATTGGCACTTTCTACAGAGGAGCTGAGAGAAGCACAGCAGCAACAGTGACAGGTGGGGTTTGGCGTGGGTGAAGTGGACAATTTAACTAACTGGTTAAATGGCTAGCAAAGACTTCTCGTAGAAGATGCAGTCTAACACTTTTTATGAAACCTGTTGTCCAGAGTCTGCGTTATCTACAGTGCTGTGACAAAGTTTGAGCACCTCGCATACTGTTTAATCTGGACTCTAGAGCTATTACTGGGTGAACATCACCATCCACAATATGCTCATGTTAACCACATCGCCCTGAAGTCCAACATGGTTCCATTTAGATCTGTTATGAGGTTGTAATGGCTAAAAGTCTGAATTACTGTTTAAAACATGTGGCTACAATCCGAGTGTGAGACCTGGGCACACTGTACACTGTTTAATTTACTGTGTATCACCAATTTATGTCTATCATCCTAAAATAAGTGACATTTTCCAATTAAGGTAATTTTATATTATTATAAATGTTTCAGACACAGGTTTTTAGAAATTACAGGGCCTCATCTTTGTTGGGTGTCATACCTGCCTCTCTCCCCTTGTCTCCTGTCTGTTTCTATACTATTAATTATCCAGTAAAGGTAACTGTTACTCAAAAGGTTATAGTTTCGCTCTGTTTGTTTGCAGGACATCTCAAAATGTAAACATATTTCAATGAAATCTGGTGAAATAGGCCGAGGAACACGTGATTTGTTTTAAGGCATTCTCAGCCATTATGGAACATTTTTGCTTTATTCCAACAAACTACTGCACTTGAGAAGACACTGACTACATCTCCTAGATGAATTTTAGTTTGTAGTTCTGCCTCAAAATACAACAAAAAAGTACTGAAATATAGAATAAGGATGAAGGAATCTCCACACATCAGCCAACTCAGAGCACACACAGCACCTTATTAAAAATCTCTTCCTATAACTGTGTTCTCCAGATCTCTTCATTCAAG
>NW_024040832.1:0-27841 GCF_014851395.1 Micropterus salmoides | reverse complement strand
TGCAACCAAACTGGTCTGAGATATACTCAGGAGAGACGATCAGTTGAGATGTGAGATCAAGGAGGAGGAGACACTGGGGAGTATGAATGGAAAACATCCAGCTCATACAAACCTCAAAACAGCATGAATACATCATCGGAAATGCTTCATCACATAACGGAGAGTACAGTTGTAGAGGCAAACCAAAAAGTGAGAAGTCTTCAACAGAGTGGAGTGATGCTTTCACATTGAAACTATCTGACAGTAAGTCATATCAACAGTTTGCTGAATATAAATCATTTTAAAAAAATGTTTTGGTTACTATATTTTAAGCACATTCATATTTGTACTATATATTTAAAGCGAGATAAAGCAAGAAGGGAATGTGTAAGCAGTGCATGTTATCCTCCACAGATTCACTAAATTGCCAAAGTTTTTGACACCCTCCGAATCATTGAATTCAGGTGTTCCAATCACTTCAATGGCCACAGGTGTATAAAATCAAGCTCCGAGGCATGCAGACTGCTTCTACAAACGTTTGTGAAAGAATTCAATTCAAATTAGCTTTATTGGCATGAATGTGTAACAACAATATTGCCAATGCATCATATATCAGTGGGGTCACTCTCAGGAGATCAGTGAATTTAAGCGTGGTACCATCATAGGTTGCCTCCTGTGAAATAAGTCCATTGTGAAATTTACTCATTACTAAATATTCCACGGTCAACTGTTAGTGGTATTATTACAAAATTGAAGTGACTGGGAACTGCAGAATGTGCATGCTGGGACGCACAGACCTCCAAACATCATGTGGACTTTGGATTAGCTTAAGACAGTGCGTAGAGACCTTCATGGAATGGGTTTCCATGGCTGAGCAGCTGCTGGTTGTTATTCAGTGTTTGGCTTGGCCCCTTATTTCCACTGAGATAATAATTTCAAATACATTTCATTGTACAGCTCCGACAGACTTATGGGCTTTTATTTGAAGAAAGCAACATAATGAAAACAATGTGAGAAGTGTGGACTTCACAACTTGGATTAATTTTTATGAAAAGCTATTTTGATTCTATTTTGAAATAATTAAGGAAGGGACACAGTCAGACTTAAGGAGCACTTCAAAGGTAATGTGAGTCTGCACTTTTTTTCCCTTTTCATCTCTTTTACCATGCAGAACATGGTAAATCTATAAGAATTAGACTTTGGGGCTTGTTTTTTCAATTAAATGAACTGAACCGTTGTATTGTGGAGAATCTAACCAAATCTAACAGTGTAGCATGTCCATACTGACATATTGATCATACATTTTAAACATTATTATTTGTATTAATGATCTGAGCAGCTTAGAAGCAGCTAAAGTGGGCGACCCGGCACAGTTTAAGAGGTTTTATGCATCCAAAGAACTTAAATAAAAACCAGACCAGGCGTTTAATGAGGACCTGTGTTTATTTGTCTAAATGTGTTCCCACACCAGGCCAGTAAACAGGAAGGCGGCTAATTGAGACTCAGCTATCAATTGAAGTTTTATGGTATCATCAAAACAGCATACAACAAAATAGGATATGAACTGAACAAACTGACCTAACTGAATGAGACACAAGGGAACACATATAGTGGCTTGGCCAAACAAATTTACACACAAGGGGAAAACAAACCACACAACTACAACTACAAGTAAAACAAACTAAACCCTCCCTCCAACATGGCAGCACATGGTACGGTTTGATTGGCAAGCCACAGAATATAAAAGTCGTCCACCCTTGGTCACGCCTTTCTTCCACCAGTGGTCTGTATCACAAAGCAGGATATGAGCTTATCTAGGTAACTTCAGGGTTAACTCTGGGTTTTCGGCACCACAATGGTGGTTCTCTTCTTACCGGGGTGGATCGCCAAGGCTATGCTGACGCCTAACCTGCTCCGGAGCGTGTTATATTCCAGATAAGAGATCAAGTCTATAAATACGCGTCTACTGATCAATAGTCTTCCTTGGAAAATGACCATCTGTAGGAGATTTAATGTTTTATGTTTGCTATGATGTGGAGAAAACTATTGTCGGCTATAGCAATTTTATCCTACAGATACTGATTGAAAGCTTTGTTATTGTACAAGTTTTTACAGTAAGCCTACTTACTGCTTTGAAATGTGTTTCATATTTTTTATTTTCTCCCAGTCTGTTTCATACAGCCCGTCGCAGCCGTTAAAATAAATGGGTTTTACTTTTCTTATGTGAGGCTGAATATTATGAGCAGTTTAATAGGGCAATTGAAATAAATTTTATTTATCTATTTATTGTAGGTTAGTAGTCAACTTATAGGCTATCACAGAGACTGGTCATGTTCTGCCCCACTTCTTGTGATGTGGGCGCAGGTAATGAGGTGAGTTTTCAGTACCCTAAATGTTGAGATTCAGTCTTTCAACCACTATTGGAGCACCTTTTATGGCATGAATGGATTTTTTTGTTTCATTGCTTCATGAAGTTAATTTAGAACAATGTTTGGAACACCTTTGAAAGTGAATAAATAAATTAATCTCATTTTTGAAGTAACCAGAAGTTTTTTAACGTGAGGTGGAACGAGCACTTACTCAGCGCCCAAGAATGCATCAAATCAACGCATTAGCCTTTTATAGACTAGTCTACGCCTGTTCATTTAGGCATTCACACCATTGCCGATTTTCCGTCTCCCTGCATATGTCAGCTGCAGCTGTGTTACTTGGACTATGTCGTATTTCTGTAGTTACAATTTGCTCTTTTTGCTGTAAAATATGACGTTCTGCTGCCAGTGGGCTTGTTCATGTCTGTGATTGGTCCTCTGCTGCTAACACCGCCTCTTTCATGTGAACGTGCTCATGGCTGTATTGGGAAACCCTGGGTTGACTTACTGAGTAAATTGCCAGCTTGGTGGTACCGCTTATCACAATCATAATTGTTGGGGTTAGTTAAGCCAGATAGTGTAAAGATATCCTGGGTATGTTGAACGCGTTTCGTGGTACAGGCCCCAGGACAGACCTCCCTCCAACATGGTAACACAAGAAACAATAATGGTTAATACAACAGAAAATGTTTACTTAACCCCACAATGTGAAAATGAGTGAACTCCACTTAAACAGTGCAGGGCTAAAAGCAAATAAATGTATATTACAACTCAAATAAACGGTGTAATCTGTAACTGGAAATCATCAATTATTTGGGGTAAGGCTAACTGCAAAAGGAACTTAACCAGTGTACTTAACAAAACATGGTAGATTTGTGTACTGTATTTACCATTGCTGGCTGTCACCCTGTGTGGCTTAGTTAGGCCATCACAACAATCTTAAACTTTGTAGACAGTCTGCTTAGAAGAGTTTGAGCCAACTCCATTGTAAACACCACGGATTAAGAATGGGATGGCCTTTGGCAATATAGTGTACGTTACAACATTTTTCATCCTGGGATAATCACTTTTCCACAGAGCCCCAGCCTGTCCTCACTGTGTCTCCATCTGGCTGAGTCCTGGAGCCTCAGTAACTCTGAGCTGTAGTGTTAAAGATCCATCTGCAGGATGGAGGTTCTTCTGGTATAAGGCTGTTCCCAAACTATCAGGCACTCCTACAGCTATAAGCTGCTACCTGGCAGCAGCAACGGGACTGAACAGGATTCCTACATTGTTCATGGACAGACACACACAGCAGGATAAGTGCAGAGCTGGAAGAGGAGATCCAGTGTATTACACTGACGGGAGCAAACCAAAATTTGTCTGGTCTGGAGGTAGTTTATTTTGACTTACTGTGGTGACCTTATGACCTTTTTTTATCTTACACCAGCATCACGTCAAATTTTCAGTTTTCCAACTGTTCTCTAAAACAGAATGGTGTTATTTCCTTATTCTGCTGGACTTGACTGAATTTTAACATGAGTAAATCTCCTGACCCCCTTTTCATCCTGACACTGACATTGTTGTGCTCATTTTGTTCAAAGCTTTGACTTGGGAAGCCCAAAACTTAATTGAACTTACTGTAAGAATACTATATTACATGTTCAATTATATACCTTGAATGCTTTAAAAATATTTTTTCTTTTCTATTTACTTTTCACAAATTTTTCATTTATGGAATTTGTATATCGTCGTATTTTGTCCCAACTAAGAAAAAAGCAATGGAAAATGTTTTCGTTGCATTTTTTATTTCCTTGGGGCAAACGTAACGACATTCACAACAATGAAGCCCTCTACCAAACAGTTGAGATGTTGCTTCATGTGAAAAAGTATCATTATAATAATAATAATAATAATAATCAGGATCCTCTATTTGGTAATGGTCATCATTCAGATCATCATCATCATCCATGTATTTATAAAAATATTCATTATTATACTTTTTTAGTGATAAGAGGTAATATAATTCTGTGTCTGTCTGTCTGTAAACTTCCAATAAAGAAACCGATATTTGCGCCACTGAAATTATGTTTGGAGGTGTGGCTCGGTACTGGGATCTCTCTCATGCACATGCAATAAAACTGCATGTGTAAAAAGACAATACTTTTTCAATACATCTGTTCAACAAGCATAACATGTTGAAAGTGTTATTTAATCTGCTCTGTCCAACTCTCTCATCCTATGTTATAAAAGCCCACCGCGCTAACGTTAGCTTTGTAATTAGCTAAATGTCCAAACGAGGTAAATTGAACTGTTCAGCTTAGTTTGCCATGTAGCTTCAAACTGGCACTTGGTTACCTGCAGTGATCACAGCAGAGACAGAGGGAAGAAGGACAGGAGGAAGGACTGATGCCATATGCAGTAGTGCTGTCTTCTTCTGAAACAGTGAAAACATCTGAACCTTCATGACATGATTGTTTCACTCTAGCTGCCTGCACTGTCTGCGTGGCTCTATCTACGTGCAGCAACGTGGCGACCAGAGCTCGTCAAAAGCAGCGGCGCATGTTATATAAAACGTTAGCGTTTCGAATCCTCAACATTTTTAAATGGCGCGTTATTAGTCGTGAAACGTTGCAGTTTGGTTAAGTTTGACTTAGGAGTCAGAACGGGTTGATAATGAAAAAATGCCTTATATTGGCATACTTTATTGGATCGATTATTATTGTGCATCCCTATCAGATATGGTCTGAAAGGTGGAGCTGTGTTGTTGGTGGGTTATGAGCTGCTTGCAAAGGAAGCAGCAAGGGCAGGCAGGTTACAGTAGCTTAAATAAGGAGCCTTGTATGGAATTTGCGAATGAATGCTAAGAGAGGAAACAGCTGAGCTGTCAGCTGATGTGCCTGGATTGTGAGCTGAGCTTGACTTTATTGCCCATCCGCACTAATGCGATGCTTGATATGTTGAAATGGCTTACCTTTGAAAATTCCACCAAGAAGTCTCCATGCCTGTGGTAACTACTGTTAATAAGGTGACCTTAAAGCATATTAATTACTGTTTATTTACACCTAGTGATTATTTTTTTAGCATAACATACCTAAAACAAGTGGTAGAGACTCAACACATTTTGTAAGATATATCAACAAAACAGCAGGGATTGACTACTTATTTTTTACTTCATTTTTTATCTATAGAAATGTGTTAATTTGAATACATGCCACCAATGCCCACGACTGGGAAATAAACAAATACATTTAGTTAAACATGTACTTTTGAATAAGATCTACATGCTTATTTTTTTACATTATTCATTCCCTGCTTCTGTCCTAATTCATTTTCATTATTATGTTTCTTCTGTCGTCTTTAGGTGTGAATGTGTGTGAGTGGTTGTTTGTCTATGTGTGGCCCTGCGATGGACTGGCGACCTGTCCTGTACCGCCTTTGCCCGATGTAAGCTGGGATTGGCTCCAGCCCCCTGCGACCCTGTACGCAGGATAAGTGGTTGACGATGGATGGATGGATGGATGGATGGATGGATGTTTCTTCTGTCCTCTCTTTCCCCCAAACCTGTAAATGCAGGACTTTTAGTTGAAATTTGTTTTTTCTCTATTCTGGTATTGCTCATTTTACATGAAGGTACCCTATAGAACAGTTCCCTCAGATCACTAATACACTCACATTTTATGCTGGCCTGCTCTCTTCTTCCTGTCTTCTCTTTTTGGGGTTAAAGTAGAAGTTATTGACCCAGAGAGCAGAAACACAATGTATGCACCTTTGCATTACCCACCTTCTGTGAACTATAGATTCATCTGCAGTTTGCAGACATGTATCACATCCCCTCTGCAGTAATGGCATAAAGGTACAATATGTTACACTGTTGCACATTTCAGCACTGTTTAACTGTTTTAACACCTCAATAATGAAAATGATTCTATCTACACTAAACCTATAGCTTTATTTCCCTTCTGTTTTTAATCTCATTTTAAACCTCTATGAATGAGATATTGTGTTTCTATTCACCAAACAATCAAAAAGATTACAAACAAATCAAACAAGATTGATTATATTCTATTCATTTTCATGCTTTTTTTCCCCCTATTTAAATGTTGTTTTTCAGATTTTCATCCAGCAGCGTCTCTCACAGTGAGTCCTGACAGAGTGCACACTTCACTGAAGAGTCCGTGTCACTGAGCTGTGAAGGAAACTCTACTAAGTGGAGAGTGAGGAGGTTTTCTAAATTTGGCCACCTGACACACTGTTCTTCCTGGGGGACAATGACTGGATCCACATGCAACACCAATAAATCCCAGTACACAGATGGAGTGTACTGGTGTGAGTCTGAAACAGGACAGTTCAGCAATGCAGTCAACATCACTGGGCAGAGTGAGTTTTTATCACATTTTTATTAAATATATATATTATTTCAATACTCATTCAATACTATATTTTTCCCGAAAAGAGTTAAACTTGACGTTTCTTCTAACAAACCAATAAACAAACTCAACAGCTTTAGTTAAGTATAATTTCTCAATATTATCCAAGAAATCATCATATGGATTTTATTGCCCACTGACATCTTTATGATAATAGTTATCCAGCATTTATTTTATACCTGGGCTAGCTGTAGAGTTATTTGGCTCTATCTTGGCTCCTTAACTTTTTCCCTCAGTAGGTCCTCCGTAGAACACTAACACAAAGTTCACATCGGCTGACAACAAAAAATAGTTCTTAATGTGTAAACCCATTCAGCATTCAAATTTACCCATGTGCATCACCAAGGTGCCACCCTTTCCAGCATTCATTTTACAGTAAGAACGTAGTGACACATGATGAAGGTTGGCTGCTCAGGTAATTTGGCATGTACTGTATTTCACTTGCCAAACATTATTCATCATTCGTCAACATTTTGTCTATAAAACGCTACATCATCCAATCACAGCTAAAAGGCCTGGTTTATGGGGGATCTGTACAAGTGAAGGTGAAATAAACTATAACCTTTATGATGGTTTGCTGATATTTAGAAACCTGCTGTACACGTGATAGAAAGAACATTTACACAAGTTTTACACACACAAGTTGTCTGATGCTACTAGGCATCTCTAAAATTAAATTTAAAAAATATATATTATTATTTATTATTATTATTATTATTATTATTATTATTATTATTCATACTATTTTATTTTCATTATCGTGCATCAGCTTGTTCAACCAGCACCAGCTGATCTCTTACCAAAACATCCTGCTTGATCTTTTTACAGACAGTGATTTGATCCTGGTGAGCCCTGTCCATCCTGTGGCTGAGGGAGATTCTGTTACACTCGGCTGCAAGTTGAAGACAGAAAATGTTCTTTCTAATGTAAATTTCTATAAAAATGATAAACTCATCCAAAGTGATACCAGAGGGGAGCTGACTATTCCTGCAGTATCAAAGTCAGATGAAGGCTTTTATAAATGTGAAGGAAAATATTCACCACATCAGGGGAGTCGATCATCACCAAAGAGCTGGATCTCAGTAAAATGTGAGTGTGATTGACATAAGTATTCAGACCCTTAACTCAGTACTTAGTTAAATAATCTTTGGCAGCGATTGTAGTCTAACTTTAAACATCCAGAAAACACAGGAGATGGTCTTCGACTCAAGGCAAGTTACTAACCATGAGCCAGTGGTCATTAAAAACCAGGAAGTTACTCAGGTGTCCTCGGACAAATATTTAGGTGTCCACATTAACAGTCTTCTTTGCTGGAATACACATGTTAACAACCTGTGTAACAAATTGCAGAAGAGGCTTTATTTTTTTAAGGTGTCTAAGGTTGTATGATGTGAGATCATGATGATTTTCAGATCATGATGATTTTCTACCATTCAATCTTAGAGAGTGTCATCAGATATGGAATTACTGCATGGTTCGGCAACTTAACAGTTAAGTTGAAAAACAAGCTTGCCAACATGCACAAAACAGCTATGAAAATTACAGGAAGGAGAGACGATTAGTCTGTACAGAGCATGTATGACCAGGTAGTTATGAAACAGGCTAGGAAAATAAAATCAGACCCTCAACGTCCCCTCTTCCCTGAATACGAAACCCTGCCATCAGGAAGAAGACTCCGTGTACCAAAATGCAAATCGCCTAAAATTATCCATTAAGTTGCTGAACAATGTAAAATAGTGTAAAATTAATAAATATGTGAGCACTACAGCTCTTTTCTTGCAATCTTGGTGCAATAGGGCAACTTGCAATAAACATACTAGCACCTTAGCAAATGCACTTTACACAAACTTCAGTTCAATGGAGCCTTGTGCAACAACCACACTAGCACTTTAATCTATGGAACTGTGTTGTCAACAATGTCCTTTTACTTCTGTGTTTATATTTTCCTCTTGTGAAGTACAACATGTCGATGCTTCTCAGGTTCTTGTTGATGTGTGATGTCTTTTGTGATATTTTTATGAAGCAACTCTGCACTGTGCCCAAGCAGAACTTCCCCTTGGGGACAATAAAGTTAACCTGACCTAACCTGTGCAGTCATGTGGTAGTTATATTCCACAAAAACTCAGTACACGTGGTCACCTAAAAATAAAGTACATAAATCATCATTATCAGCCAAATGTAGTTACATAAGGTTCATTGTTTTTATGATGGTTTTCATCCCCCCCAAAAAACAGGTCCTGGTGATGGAAGTTAGCTGCTGCCGATGGGACGTAAATGGGATAAATATGACCCCTTCTTCAGTGTAGTCTTTCGAGAATAACAAAATTAAACAAGAATGCTTTGATGTTTATGATGAACTTGTTTTACATTTTTCCAGTTCACTGACGTACTTTCAGTCATGTTGCCGACTAGACCCTTGATTGTGTAATCCTTTTAAAGATAAAGATAATGCATAATTAATTATTCTTTATTACAGCAGCATCCAGATCAGCATTTCCTGTGCTGTTGATCGTTGGGCTGGTTGTTGGTATCTTACTGATTGTTCCCTTGGCTCTGCTGTTGTGTTTGTACAAACAGTCAAAGGGTGAGACTTTTTCATGTTTATTTTAGGTAAATCACTCTGTTCTTTTAGAATCACTGAGGAAATCTGATGTCAAGACATGGAGAAGTGTTTCAGTTTGAAAAACAAAATGTAATAATTACTTTCTTTTTCACAGATACATGTTTTCACAGGTTGGTACAACACTGTCTCACCTTAAACACAACTTACTAACTTTTAAATTTTAGTAGTTTTTACATGTATATTATATTACTACGTTTCAGGCTCATCCAGTCTCAGAGAACCAATCAGAGCTCTGCTACAGTCCACACTGTCAACCAATATGAAAGTCTGCAGCAAGTATACTCCACTCTTCACCATGGTCAGTCCTCCATCTAATCTTGAATTACTTTCACAGCTATTTCTGACACTCTTCTATATTCAAATTAATTATTATATTTAGAATAATAAGAGCATTCCCCTTGCAGCATAGTTAACACACTAAATCAATTCTTACGATATCATGGACTTTAAAGTGACTTTATTTACCTTCAGTTTGTTTCTGACCTGTAGGTGATGTTTGTGTCTATGAAACAATCAGTGGCTCTGGAAACACTGGAAGTGGTAAAGTATAAACTCTGATTCATGCAACACAGTCCAAATTATTTTGAGTGATTAAAACTGAAGCCAGAAAATACTTTCTAATTTCAGGTGAAGGAGTAGATGAATACATAAATGTGAGTTCTGAGATTCAGCTCGAAGGTCTTGGAAATATGAGTGAGTACACAACAAATCAAACATTAAAAAATGCATTAATTATTGATTTTGGGAACCTTTCTGCATAGCAGTTGATGTTTTATGTTACAAGGGTGTTGGATGATGAGGTCAGTTCATCCTCATCAAACTTGGATAATAACTTCTTTATGTACCTTGCTTTATGCAGGACATTATGATGTTGACGCAGGAAAGGGCCTTCCCCAAGCTGCTGCCACAAAGTTAGAAGCACACTTTAGTTTGAAATATCATCGTATGCTGTAGCATTAAGAATATCCTTAACTGGAACTAACAGGCCAAATAAAAACCAAAACCATGAAATACAGCCCCAGGGCAAAAGTACACGTTGGTATCTACATACGTACTTTATGTGTAGTGTAAAAGCCGGCTTGAATTTTTTCTTCGTTTTAAAAGGTATAAGTGATGATCCAGTGGAGAGCTCTGACTTCTATAACGCGAATCCAGATTCAACTGAAGGTACAAATATCAACACATGCTATTTTCATTATAATTAATTTTTTATTTAACATTGTTTTACATCATTATTCAATACACTAGAGGTAAATATAACTGTAGGTCAGTATGCAGTTCAAATTACAATCAATTTAAAATTCTGGGAAGTTATAGGTTAATGTGTAAAGTATATATGATTCACTTGTATTTGTTTTGATTTCCAGGTCCATAAAGAGAAATGCATTATCAAGAAATGAGACAAGCAAAGACAACAACATGAAAAATGTGAAAAATTTCTAAATGTGTTGACTGCAATTATACAGCTGATGCCATGCAAACATCATTTAACATGAGATCATATGAAAGAACTACAATTCTAATATGTTGGGTTTAATTCCCTGTAGAATTTGTTTCTGTATATATACTGATGTATGTTTTTATTGCAATTATTTAGTTATTCTGTAGGTGTGATGGCATAGGTCTATATATGTGTCTTTTCATGTCAGCATGGAGTTCAGCAGGGTGGTTTGTTGTCTACAGTCTTTTTAAACTTCCAGTTAAATGTTTGTAACTGAAGTAGCATTTTTGGTAATGTTATTTTGTCCCTGCAGTTCTGGGCTTCATCACTGAGTATATTCACAATACTGTGTGTGCACTGCACTCATCTCTGCAGCTCACTTCATCTGCTGTTAGAGACATAATCTATCTAGATGAGTAGCCTATATGTTGGTACAAATTGACACAATGTTTTGACACAAGAGAATAAATAATTTGATGTATTATAGTTAATGCCGAATTTTTAAGAAGCCATGATAATTAAGAATTTGTTGTAGACAGCTTTGCACAAAGTTTATGAAGTTTCTCCCAACTCACAAAACTGAAAAAAAAATTAAGGGAATCTGGAGTATATTGCCGTTATGGATTACTGTATTTGTAAAATTTGACATATTTACTGTCAATAAAATGTTTTCTTCTTTCCTAAATTTGGCCCTGCTCTGATTGTCTGCTACTTACGAACCCCAAACTCCTTTTTTCCTAAAAAGCACACGTACAAGCAAGAGCATATATAAGTTATATATAAACATAAGCCTTTTGGTTATTAGTAAGCCAAAATAGTCAGCTTAGTGTTTTAGAGGCAATACATTGGTCATATACTTTCAGAACCATGGACAGCTCCATGTGGGGAGGGAGAGAGAGAACAACAGAGCTTCTTTACTTAGTGCACCAAGTATTAAATTGTGATTTCTTCACAAAGCCAACATCATACTTACAGAAATCATGGACCTAACAAATGAGGGGAAGCTTCCCTAGTTTTCAGGCTGAATTTTGGAGTAATTGTGTCTAAAATTCAAAGAAAAGAAAAGTCCATTTGTGGCGTGGCCATAAAAACATGGGCCATTTGTTTTGAATATCTCTCTCAGTGGTAACATCATACTACATATAACTTCAATAAAGAGCTGGAATGAGCTGATACACAACATATATGAGATAATGTCAGACACAACTTCAAAGTCATTAAGGTGGAATCTGAGGGTAAAATCAGGGTTGAATAATAACTACTGACAACTAGACAATTTCACTGATGTCAAATTCAGAAACTCCTGTTAGGCTTAGAAACATATTGTCCAAACTATGGCCTAAACAGAGAAACATGACTCTGCAGTGTACTGTGGGCCGTCACACATTGGTTGTTGTGTTTTTGTGGAGGAAGCGCATCTCATGGTGTCACCATGCAGGTGAATGAACGAGTGTGTTACCAGTAGAATCTAGTTGTCAGACTGCTACTGTAGTACAGCACTACTACTGTGTCATTAATTATGGACTGTGATACTTCTGGAGTCAGTTTAGTAAAAAAAAAGATAATAATAATAAGGAAATGAAACTGATAAATCTATTTTATTTCAAGACACTGCAATAAATGCAAAATGTTACGGAAATATGCTTTGAATGGACTTGACGCCCAAAAAAGTTTTCTATAGGAGCTTTAAGAAATAATGTGACAGCATATTGCAGAAGAACACTCAATAGGAACATTTAAATGATTATGTGTGATAATCTGAAGTAATTTTACCAATTTTCTTTTAAATTATATACTATAAATTGAACTTTACAAAATACTAGAATATAGAAGTCTGATATTTGAATGGCAGAGGTGCACACAGTGATTACATAAAGGCTGTTTTGTTGACCCAGATGTCTTTAATGATCTGGAGGAAACCATAGGAAAAAGAGATTTAGGGTTATTTAAGAAATATGGGTGTTTTATGATATTTTACACCCATTTATAGCCCATGTAACCATCTGTAAAATAAATCACTACAGTCACTAATACCAATATGCACACAGTGGTTCCCAGTTTGACTTCAGAATAAATAGTTTCATCTGCTGCTGCAGGACTTGAGTTTCTTGTAAAAGGTGACGCACCAGTTTGAAATGACAATGTACTGACATACTGTTTGTATATTGTTTTCTTCAGCAATGCCCACATCCATAATGTAAAATAAACGTAGTGGACAAAACAAAATACAAGAGAAAACATGTTACAATTAGAAAAACAAGGATTTAAAAATATGTAAAATAAATAATTAAAAAATATAATTATATCAACAGAAAACATTTAAATTACTTGACATCAGTAACAGCTACCATTGAACAAATATTAAAACATATTTGTGTTGGATGGACACAGAACTCACTGTGTCCAAGACAAACCTGTTGGACAGTAACAGCTGCAGGCGGATGTAAGCTTTACTTACCTTTGTCTTTCTTGGCTTCATCATGGGAGTGAACCTCTGCATACATCAGATTGTCGTCTAAAACAGGAGCCACATTTCAGGTTTAATTTGTACAGTAGTTATGAACTGATGGATCGAAAGATGAGGATAAATGGAATATGGCAGGACCTGATGTTCATTTCATGACTGCTCATCAGATATTAAAATACATTACCAGAAAATTAATTGAATTACAATCAAACCTCAGATGTGTCATTTTATTTTTTTGTGTAAATATTTTGTTTCTTGTCTTATTTGAGAATTTGGTCTGGGAAAAGTTGACACTGTGCGCCTGTAAAGCGTATGTGATACTGAGCGATACAAATAAGTTTTGCTTAAAAAATAGATTCATACTTTTTTAGATAGATATATCTATATATATGTTTGGCTTGCTATAATCATCTCCCCTGTTCATACTGGCCCTAAAGAAATGTATTCCTAATTGCTTTCAATGGAAGTGATGGGGGATGAAATCCTCTAATGATGAATAAAATAACATAAAATAAATGCAAGGAGGGCTGTGGATTATGTAGACAGACTATATTTAAAGAGGTCATATTGTGCTTTTTGGCATTTCCCTCTCCTTTATTGAGTTTACATCTTTTTTTGTGCATGTAAGAGGTTTGCAAAGTGAAAATGCCCAAATTCCAGCCCAAAGGGAATTCCCGTCTCAAACAGAAAACTCTGCTCTGAACTGCCTGAAAACAGCTCATTTGTGATCCTGCTTTTTCCTTTTGCTCTCTCTGACTTCACAGCAAAAGGCATGTCTTAATGCTCGCCTTGCAACTAGTACGACACGGCCTCAAAAATACTAATGGAAAAACATTCTGAGCTGCCTCTCCTCTCCCTTCCAAACACCAGCTACCCTCCAGGCAGTCAATGGACATAAAGTTGTTACTGTGATCTAGAGACATAGCTCAGTTAAAACTTTATGGATGAAAAATACATTTGTTACAGATTAATAACTCACCACTCTGAAACTCTTGCTCCAGTCCATGTTGCCAAGCTGGTCAGCAACATGTAGCCTACAGCTGAACCGAAGCTGTTTTTAACGGCTTTTCACGATCCGCCATACTCTGCTTCTGATTGGCTAGTAGTCCTTAACTAGGAACGCATGTGCAACTCCCAACAAAGATCATTTAGAGACAAGATGCATCACTCCATAGCTAAAAAAGCCTTAACACACAGGGTGAAAAAAGGAGCTATACAGCAATGTGCAGTATGAAAGAAATATGGTGTTTTTTGAAAATAAACCATGTAAACCTGTTCTGGTACAACCCCTAAATAAAAAGATGAACCTGAAAATGAGCATGATATGACCTTTTTAAATACAGCTATCTACGGTGGAACCAACCATCATTTGTGTAAGACATCTGTTAATAATTTTTAAACAGCATGAGAAATGTAATAATAATAATCATAATTATTTAATCAAACATACTGTAAACCAAAAAGCCTGAAAGCTCTTATATAAACAATATATGGGGTTACAACCGTTACTGCCTTCTAGTGGAAGGCTTAAAATATTACACTGTGGCTAATTGACATGCAAATTTTATGCAAACTTTCGAAATGTCGCAAAAAAGGGGGAAAAAAGTAGTACATGTAAAATAGGTGTGTTTCCATTGGCTGTTTTGGAGTGAAAACACCAGCCTATGGCACGCATAAGGTCAGTAGTTGATGTTAAACATGGCTGTAATAAACAAGACGTATGGGTCCCAGAAACAAAACCACTCACATGAACCTGAGGACCACTGATCTTAGAAAAATGGAGAGAGGTCCTCAGAAATGTGTTTTAAGCAGACAAGTTGCTACCAGCCATGACGTTAAGCATGTTATGGGAATATCTGGCAAGACGCCAACAGCAGAAACAGCTGATTAGATGTGAGTTATAAATTTGCTAGGTAAGGGCTTATTCGGCGAAAGTGTTTCCATCTCCCATTTAGAGCATCAAATCTTTTTCGACAAAGGCAAGAACCACCTCATGGGAGCGTAATTTTTTTTTTGCGAAATATATATATTTTTTTTCATTTTGCCATCAACCTTTTCTAATGCGATACTTCAAAATGCGTATAAAAAAATGTTGACGCAAACACGGCTTCTGTTGTACTTGAGTGAACCTGCAGCTGATCCTGTCTTCCCATCTGAATAAACAACGCATTCTCATCTCAATGCGTCATACTGACGCTTTCAGACTTTCAGACAGGATTTTACGCAGACCTTTCAGCGTCTGTATGAAACACCCTCATTAGCTACTTTGCAGCAACACAAGGGAGGCTAACCCTACCTGTTAGCACATGGGCGACTCTCCTCTGGTGCATTATCAGATGGATGTGTGGAATGGCAGTTTCAGCTGCCATTTAGGTTTAAAAGAGCAGTATGTCCAGACTTTAAGTCACTTACCATGATGCTGTAAGATCACATTACGAATGCAGACCTTATTACAGTGCTACATGCTCACCATCATAAATGTATCTACGTTTCAGGCCATGATAAGGAATTCTCTGTTTGCCAGTTGGACAAGGTGGAGATTAGTATTACTGATGGATACATTTGTTATCTTACGAAAATATATACAAGATTTGAGTTGTAATCACTTTGTGGAAGGTCATAGTTTACACTTTACATTTTATCTATTTTACAGTATATTGTATTGTGTTTGTGTTGTGCAGCCTCTCTATTCCAGTGAGAAAGCCAGAGATAGAAATCAGCAATTGTTTTTTTTGTATATAATTTTTTTTATAAGTTATTAACAAGCAAACAATAGAATGTTGGAAATTATCTAATGTGATCAAGATGTCCAAATTTACAAAAGTGAGTTATTTGATGGCTGAACAGTCTGATTATTGACTTGACAGGTGTATACAGAGATTTATTTGCCTTAAATCCAAAGTCAGCATAATATGGTGAACATACTGATAAAGACTAGCACTGCAGGGAGAAAAAAACCTAATTGTCTTCATATGAAAAAGTATTAATCAGAGTCAGAATTACAAATGTAGGAGAAATACTACATGAATAAATGAAAGGGGCACCACCCTGTTTATGAAAATAAAACAGGAACAACAAACTACAGTAAATAAAACTCTGGTTAATTTGATCAGTCTGTTCAGAAGGAATTTAATTATTTCAATATGTTGACCTTGTCTTCTGCTTCAAAGAAAACACACAGACAACTTCATACTGATTGAATGAGGGTATTTATTCGTAGCTAAATGCTTAATAAATTAGGATAAATAAGGTAAAGAAACAAACACGCAGATGAACTGCAGATATTGTAATTAAATTAACCTGATCTTATTGGTAATAGTGAAGTATGTGATCTGATGGTGAAACAAAATGGTAAGAAGATAAGTAACGGTAGGACACAAATTCTCTAAATAGGTATTAATATATATTTTTTTCAACATCAACTCTTTGTAATAGCAAAACCTGTTGTTCAGCCTTTTGTTTTAAAGCCCTGGCAGAGACAAGATGCTCCAGCTGACTCTCTGGCGCAGCGGGAGGTGCAGTCAAGCTGCCAGGTGGCTCCTGGAAATAGTAGGTCTCTGAGCCGATGAGGTCTCCTGACCGGTCCGGCAGTCTTGTTTCAGGGCCGACAGCAGAAGTCCATACCAAGATGTTGCAGACACATTTCCAAGACGATGTGGCATTTTTTCTGTTCTTTTTTTGCGTTAGAACACAGCAAAAACTTTTCAGTTTAATACTGACACATTGAAAATCTCGCTGACAAAACAGTTCAACTAAAGAAACAAAACACACTGTGAGCTCAGAGGTGTGAGGTGCAGCATAAGCTAAAATGACAGTGCATCTCTATTTGTCACTTAGCCAAGGAGGAGAACTTTTTTTATGCTGACAACTATTTTCCTTTGTCTAAATGGACACATGGTGAGGACCACCGTGGTCTTCTACTGTTAGCCTATGTAAATTCACATAGTCTAAAATATCACTATGGTCAATAAATCCTGATCCAAAACAGCAAATTAAATCCAACATAACAGAATTGTAATTCTTTCACATGATCCGCTGTCAAATGATGCTTGGATGGCAGCAGTTGTATAAATGCTGTCAATGCTGCTTAAACATGAATGTTATTTTTCATGTCATTGCCATCACCATTGCCTCTTATTTAGCTGATGATGCACTTCTCTTTATGAACCTGGAAATCATAATAAATACAACCGAAAAAGAATCACTGAAACCTCCAGTTTCCTCAGATTAATTTTAAATAAATAAAAAATTGAGGATTTTAGACACCTATTTTGACTGTAATTACTGACCTACAGTTATATCTACCTTTAGTGTACTTAATGACAATGATATGAAATGACCCAGAAGCTAGCAACATGTATTCCTGTTACAACAATATGACAAAGAAATTAAAGCTGGCTTTTACACAGCACACAAAAATCTGAATACCAATGTATATATTTGCATGGTTTCATGAATTGGCGTGATATTTGGCTGACTATATTCTTTTGGCCATGTCATTTATGTACATTCATTTCTGTTTGAATTACCAATTTATTTTTGATGCTTCATCTTTTGTGTACTCAGTCCTTTTTCCATGACCTTGGAGCTGAATCTCTGATATGAAAGTTTTTAGTGGCTTCAATTTTAATCACTCAGTTAAAGTAAAATAATTGTGCACTGCTTTGCATACTGTACCACTTCTATTGTTTCCAAAGCATCTGATTGTTTCATGGGCACAAATATCACCTACAGGTCAGGAAAAAAAATTCAAATTAGTCTCTTCAATTAAGTTTAACACTGTTAAATCTGCAGCACAGATGTGGCTGTTACAATTACAAATACATTAACTGAATAGAGTATAGAATAATTTTATAAATAGCTGTGAAAGTAATTCACAATTAGATGGAGGACTGACCATGGAGAAGAGAGGAATATACTTGCTCCTCATTTTCATTTTGGTTGACAGTTCGGACTGTAGCAGAGCTCTGATTGGTTCTCTGTGTCTGGGTTTAAACATGTAGTAAACAATATACATACTGTAAGTAGTAACAGTAGAAGTAAACAGTTTGTCAAGGTTTAGGGTTTTATTTTGAAAGTATCCTTTCTCATGTGTCTTGTGTAACTTTGCTTCTTGTCTTTGTGCGTTTCCCACTTCACCTAATGTTGCTTTAAGGCTGCAGCAGAATATGTGAAGCAAATAAAAATAATATAAAAACATTATTCAAAGCACTAAGTAGGCTTACATTTTGTAAGGCATAGGCTATATTTTGATCATATCGGTAGCATATCAGCATCACCCACAGGATTAGTGTATGAAACAGTCCGTGGGATCTTCTACAGATTAAAGTTTTCCAAGAAAATTGATTGGTCAGTAGGTGGTGTTTATATAGCCTCAATTTCTCATCTCTAACAGAACCTGCTCTGGAGCTGGTTAGCTTTTCAGCATAAGTTATCATGGCTATGTACACTGGCTCAGTGTGACAGTTAATACATATGTTTAAGATGAGACAAGACTGTTGTACCAACCTGTGACAACATGTATCTGTGAAAGACAGATTGGTCCTCTGAGACTGGATGAACATGAAATATGTAGTAAACAATGTACATAAGTAGTGAAATGTAAAAGCTAGTACAAGTAAAAAGTTAATCATTTATTTTTAAGATGAGCTAAGAGGGTTGTACCAACCTGTGCCAACATGTATCTGTGAAAACAGATAATACAGTTAAAACTTACATATCATGATGTTTTGCCAACTGAACCGCTGATCCATGTCATGAAATCATAATTCCTTAGTCATTTTAATAAGCAGTGAGTAAATTATCTAACATTAACAGTAAAAGGTCTTGGACTTTTTGTACCAATACAGCAGCAGTAGCAGGGGAACAACCAGAAAGATGCCAATAACCAGCCCAACGATCAACAGCACAGGAAATGGAGAGCTGGACGCTGCAATAATAAAGAATAAGTATTGTCATGACTGAAAGCAGATCAGTGATCTGAAAAAACATAGAACAAAAACATTATCAACAACATTATGTGACCTTTGTACTCTTTTCTGATTAATCCTGGTAAAATATGTGTTTTTGTAGGCGGTAGTCTCCATTTTTATTATTGACTTCTATCATCGGGATTTGGTTTCAGTAAACTGTGGCAAAAAATGTCTGCTTAAAGCAGGAATACAACAACGTTTAGTATTGTGCGGATGAAACATTTTGTGAACATCAGTTTAAAATTTTGCACATTTAAAAAAAGGGGGAAAAACGATATACAATGAGCCCAGTGTAGCAGTGTACTGTGTGAGGTCACTAAATGATGGCTGATTTTCATGTGGTGTTTCAGTGATTTAGAGTGACTTGAGTCTGCAATTGCTGCCAAAGAGGCTTCAACTAAGGACTGTGTTAAGGGTCTGAATACTTTTGTCAATGTGATATTTCATTTTTTTTTGTCTTTTTTAATACATTTGCAAACATTTCTAAAATCCTGGTTTGACTTTATCTTCATTGATATTAGATTGAGGAGGGGACAATAAAAACATCTCCCAAAGATCTCTGAGGGTCTGAAAAGGTAGGCAGCTGACCAAACTGTGAGGCCTATGAGAGGGAGCACACAAACTTTCAAAAATTAAAAAGCGCATTGGACCAGAGCTGTTTACTGTATGTGTACCAAAAACACTGATTTGACACCGTTTAAATATCTTAAGACAACAGAAAATAGCTAGTTAACATGTCAATTTTGGTCAATTTCAGTGGTTTCTGAGGGGGAACTCATACATCAACTCATCCAAACTCACATACAAAGGAAAATAATTTCCCGCTCAACCTACCTTGTGTGAAATGAGGTTAAGAAGTAATATGGATTGATTGAAACCACTGTAAGATATATGAGGGGGGAGGACGTAATCTTTCAAAAAACACACACTCGTAGTAAAGAACAAGAGCTGTTAACTGTTTGTGAACCAAATACAAACACAAGAAGCTGACAGACAACAGTCGTTATATTTCATTGTTTTGTCAAGATAGAATATGGAAAATAGCAGATAGGCACCAAACCTCAGCCTTTTTTCGATGACACTTCACAGTCTTTTACAACTGCTTACACACAAAATCTTTACATGTCACATGATGGTTAAAACTTCTCACTCAAAGTGATTTTCAACTGCATAAAACACTTTTATCAAAACACCACACACAATTCTCTATCTAAGACACAAAAAGGAAGTGACCTGCTTTCCTTTTCCAAACACAACCAAAGAAAATGCAACACTTAGTCACAAGATCAAACAGCCACTCCTCACATGTGCAAACACTAACTGCTTAACTGATCACTAACTGCAGTAGTATACAGCAGAACTATACATAGGTCAAAGGTCAAATTACCTGTTTTGAACAATGGATGCCAACAATGGACAGAGAGCAAGGGGAGAAGGAGGGAGAGGCAGGGGACGACAACGAGGACAAGTTCGACACAACCAGGAGGAGCCAGGGATTGAACCGCCGACTTCTGATTAATGGCCAACCCGCTCTACCTCCTGAGCCACAGCCGCCCCTATCATGTGATCAACCACAGGCTGACAGTGAGAGAAGCTGGACTGAGAGTCAAGCCCAATTTGAGTTGCTTTACAGTGGTGACCGTAATTTGAACCTAAAGAAATTAGAACAGGTTGCAACAATGTAATGGTTAATGTAAAATAAAAATTATTGTTTGGCAATAAAAGGATGGATACAACACTGTGCAACTGTTACAACTGTAATGTTTTGCCAAATAAATATTTGCTGTTTTAACATTGCATTGGTGTTTACAGTGTATGTTTCAACCACTCTTAGCAGATTACTTTTACACTAGAACATTGTATGGAAATGTGAAAAAGAGCTTTAGATTTAGAACAACAGTGTGTAAATGGTAAATCCAATAATTTACTGCCATCTGCTGCAGGTGCTTCATTTTGGTTTTTATGTCATTTTTAATGCAGTGTTTCATTTTGAAGGAGATTTGAGGCATTTTGCATTTTATGTGAGCAGAATTGTGAGTACATTTGAAAAAGGGAGACAAAGTATTGAAAACGTGTGTAAGCAGTAGTAAAAAAACAACAACTGTAAAACAACCAACCAATAATAAACACTGGATGCTTATGGTGGACCAGCCCAAAATGTAACCAGTTCTTAACTGGTTAATATCATAAAACATACAAAACATACTGTTTACAAATAGACAAGCCAGTGACAATGCTTGTAAATTTGAGATAATTAAACTCACTTTCACTTCCTTTTCACACCTACAGAATGTGTTGCTGGATATATTTTAGGCAGTGTCATCATATTGACACCAGATCTTATCTTTCAACACAACAAATTACTTTAGAAAGACAGCAATGAAATAAAATATCTAGTTATGCTGTCAGTTACAGTACACATCGTCAAGTATGAAATAAAAACCGCACACATTATTGTGGTTTTAAATGCAACTATCTCTGGTGGAGTCAGTTTAAATGAATGAGGATGACGATGGCTAAAATCAATTACACTCTCTGTGGTTATATCCATACACCAGTACAGTACATTTATGAATATAAATCTCCATAGTAAACATAATAGTTAGTAGTAGTTAGCATTCAATAAATTCATTTATTTACCATTTATACTAACCTAATTTCTGCCAAACATGAGCCTAACAACATCAATGAAGCAGCAACTTTGTCCCAAATCCACACTACATCATCATCATCAATTCTAAGCAGATGTGTTCACACTTGAAAAATGAAGAGATCAATTAAACTCAAAGCGGTTAGAAACCATATTAAAAAAACCTCAGTGTTTGAGTGTGGTGAAGAACAATGCAGTGCACAAAGGAAATTGATGAGCTGCTCTCTGCTGGAAGTCAACCTGTGGATTGTGGAAGGTGACGAAACAGCTCCAGAATCAAAACGTTGCGTCAGAGGGCTTTGCAATCTGTACAACATACAAACTCTGTTACCTTAGACCGTGTTAGATCCCGAGTTACCCCTGTTCAGGAGGTACTGGACCAGCTCTCCATCTTAAAGGGTCCGATCCTCTAGGCCTATGGGTATTACCCTATTAGGTATAACTGAGGACTGTTTAAGCTGGTGTCGAAGAGATTCGCCCTGCTTACTCTGAAATGGCACCTGACTGAATAGCCCTAGAGCCAAATACCAACACAGCCACGCCCGTTTACGACAGCTCTCTTCTCATTGATCAGTGCACTTGGTATAGCTGCTAGGATTGTATTTAGTGGCCAGGAAAATATGCCCCAAGGATAAGTTAATTTTAATGCTAAAACTCAGTTAGGAAAACTACCCAAAAAAATCTTCAACAGGAAAAAGGAATAAAACCTCAGAAACCAAAAAACCCACAACAACTATTCACTGGCATCATCATTTAAAAGTTACAGTTTGGTTAACATCTGACAGAAGAATTGCATAATTGCCTATTTAAAAAAAAGTAAAGAGGGTTGATTTCCTGTATACTCCAAAAATGAAAAAACTCCAAAAACAGAACAACAGATTACTTATAATACTTAATGTTTTGACATTTCTGGTTTTATGTCTGTCCATTTGTTTTCCCCAGCTGTGTAGCTATGAGCCACAAAAGTGTGCAGAGGAGATCACATAAAAATGACTAAAAAGCAATAAAGGACACAACATTTGGCTGCTGAAAAAGTTTTATTGCTGCATAAAATGATAAAATGTGACATAGCTTTCAAAACGGCAAAATAACATCCAGGTACAAATAAAGTACATACAGTATCAGTCCATTTTTAAAGGAATAAAAGGTCATTACACATGAAAAAGTAATACTATTCTCGTTATGGAACTGGAAGAAAACCAGCAAAAGCAGAGATAAAAGGATATTTAAGATGTAGTCGCTTTAAAGACACAAATCACAACATGCACATTACATGGGAGCATTATTACCAAGAGCCGTTCCTATTTTGACTTCTGAATAAACAGTTTCCTCTGTTGCTGCAGGAGATGATCTTCCTATGAACGGAGAGATGATTAGTTTGTTTGTTTAATTTGTTTAAATGTTTAACAATAATAGATTTAATATACATTGAACTGCAGACAGATTATCTAGGTAAAGGTTAAATGACAGTATTGCAAAGCCCAAAGGTCAAACCAACCACACAGCAGAGTATTGTGTTTTTCTTTATAGAATTTAATGATACATGAAAACTGTTTTCGTCAGAAATGCATATTTGCAGTATACATGCATAATAAAGACTATGCATGCATAATACAACAGGAGGAAAATAGTTACAGGTTACAACAATAGAGGGGATATCAATTAAGCAAGTTTAATTAGAATCAATAAAAATATAATATTAAAAAAATAAGAAATGTTTGTGCATTGTTAAGATTATTTAAAATCTTTTGAGTCAGAGAACAAACTCAAACCCAAGCAACAAACCAACAGCAATCATTTTACAGCAAAAATCAACAGTATTTTGTATTTTTTTTTCTCTAGAACAGAATTTCCATTTACAGGCTAGTCTGCAACAACATGACCAGAGATTAAAAACAAACAAAAATAACAGGAAGTAAAATTAGAGTGATTTGAACTAGAGTTACTTTCAATAATATTTTGCATATTTCAAAACAAACTATTGGACAAACTGTTGCAAGTGACTGTACCTGCAGCTGATCTTGTCTTCACATTCGAGTAAAGGGAGCTCTCCTCTGGTTCATTATGCTGCCCTGTAAAGATGAGCAGATGCATCAAAAGATGAGTTAATACTGTCTTTTATTTAGAAATCACTGGCCTGATGAATATTTTGACTATAATATTTATTGTTTGTATACTCACCTTTATTACTACTGTGTTTAAGCTGAATCAACGAGTATGTGACATAGCTGGATTCATCTGCATCTGAAATATACATGTTCTTAACTTACAGGATTGTCAACTCTTTTCTAATATTCTTCTGTGTGTAAATAAATAAAAAATGTACCTACCATTTTCAGCATTTTCTGAGCCTCTGATTGATTCAGAGAGACAAGCATCACCTGAAAATCAAGTCACGGTAAAATTGATCATTTCAACTTTAGGATACAAACTAAGCTGCTTCTTTTCTGATGAATATACTCAAATATATTGTAAGATTGTCTTAAAGATATAAATATGGGCAAAAGACATTGATGTTTAGACTCTTTGAGTTATTTGAATTGGGTAATGTCAAAGGTGTAACTCAAATTGCATTAAATGTATTTTATACCATAAATTAATGATACTCTCTGTCTCATAGTTTAACATAATTTCAGCTAGAGACAATGTAAACAATGACTATAACCAATTTTCAGTTCTGATCTTTTCTGGTTGTAGTAGATGATTTATTATATTCCAATTGACTAACTGAAAAGTTCATTTGGTTTAAGTCTTGAAAATAAGCCTACCAGAAAGCAAGTGTTGTGATATGATAATGTCATATGAAATGATAAATGGATCTGGATCATTTTTAAGGCTGACCATGCAGATGAGAGGAGTGCACTGTAGTTTCATTCTGGTAAACCACTTGATCTGGCAGAGCCCGGATTGGTTCTCTGTGGGGTCCTAAAATATAATAAAATAAAACATATATATAAAACAATATATATATAAAATATAGTAAATTCAGTAAATTGAATAAGGAACATTTAGTGCCTAAGAGAGAGAAAGTCTACCCACCTGGCAAAATTTGAATCTGTAAAACAAAATAAAATGTTGTTACATTATTTTGTTTTGGCACTGAATTCAATAATGACTTTGAATAGTCAGATTATAACCATCAAGTATCAGCAGGAAAAGGTCTCACCCTTTGACTTTCTGTAGCAACACAACAGCAGCAGGAGAATAATCAGTAAACTTCCACAAACTGGCCCAACAATCAACTGCAGAAGAAATGAAGAGTCTTCAGGTCCTAATAAAAGGTAAGTATTAATAAATGTTATTTGTAGTTGAGTGCTTTCACAAACAAAAGAGGTCACAAGTTAGTAAATCTAAATTAGAAGAAACCATGTAAAAGACTTCACAAGTGAACCCACATCCAGGATCAAGTGGGCCACATGTTCAAAAACAGACCAGTTGCAGAAATTATATGTGGAAGGAAAAAAAAACTACACACCTATACACATGTGCGTACACATACATTAACACCTTATAGTTCACAAATAAATAATAATAATAAAACATACATGTACACATACTATACAAGTGTATACTTAAGAGCACACATGCTTACACACAGTATACACATAGTATATATAGTATAATTGTTCATAAATGTTCAAATCAAATGTCCAAATGTACATCCATGCAAGTGCAGTACACAATTAACACTTATTGTACATACCTGCGCACATACGTAATTATTGTTAGACTGTGTGATATTAGACATTCACAGTACATTAGAACCTCCTGTTTTAGTTTTCTAATTAGAGTATTTGTATTAAGTAAGTATTTGACAACCTCTTTTTATCTCAGATTGTGACATAGCTTCTGAAAAAGGAAGTTTTAAAGAAACAGATGTGGTGACACATTTCCTGAGTATTTCCACTAAGCCTTCGTCTGACTTTGACACTGCAGCAATATTCAGCCCCTCTCCTGTCATTTTGGATGAGATATCCATTTCGGTAGAAAAATATATTAGAATCTGATGTCCCTGTCCTCAGTTTGCAGCCAAGACCAACAGACTGTCCCTCAGTCACAGGATGGACAGGATTCACCATCTTTATCTGTGAAACAGTCAAATAATATCAAGTCGTTGCAAACCTTTTCATCGCTCATACACTTCTGCTGTTACTCTTACATAACCAAAGGTGATGGAGGTTTATAGTCACTGTGGCGTCAATTAATGAAGTTGCAACTGATGCTCTGATCAGATCAGGTAAAATTGCAATATTAATTCATCATTTCAGATATTTACAAATAAGCAGCAATTGCTCTTTATTATTTGGTGTGCAATTCTGGAGAAATCCAACACCATGACACACCATGCAATAGAGCGAACCATTACAAAGCAAGTAATGTAACTAATGTTAGCTTAGTTGTGGTTAGCAAACTGTCGCTACAACTGCTGCTATGAAGCTAACGTGCACAGAGGACGAGGCAGTCCCAGAGCCAGCACAATAACTCCAGACAGATACAGCTAACATCACACCAACAGCTATGTTGGTGTACTAGAGAGTAAGTTGAATGTCCGTGGGCAGTTCAGAAATCATGGCTGGAACAGCTGGAAAAGTCTTGTGTGCTCGGTCCAAGTCATTTATTGTTTCCCATTTACAGAACCTGGCTGGGTACAAACCAGGTTGTTTTTCAGCACACACATAGAACCGACAGCTAGTGGACCGTGAGGAGATATTTGTTGAATTTGACAAAAAGACTTGTATTGGATTAGAATCACATACCCAAATTTAATTGGTTAATTTTACACAAATGCATTGAGATCAATATGTCCTAATTCTTTGATAATAAGAGGTCTAATAATAAACACTGTGAAGGGCAGAAAAACTGATTTCATGGCGGGTTCCATGTCTCTCCTTAACGTTCACTGCATTGGTATATAATATAACCAAAAAATATAATCACCTATAAAATCTGAATATAAGATGTTAAATTATGTAATTGTGAAATAAGAGAATTAAAACAAAAAAGCAATTACTTTGTACGGTGTTGACCGCTTACTGAATTGAGCTGATTCAGACTCACACCAGTACACTGCAGTTTTGTTTGGAAGTTCGTTGATGTTGCATGTGGATCCAGTCATTGTTCCCCACTTAGAACAGTTGACAGATGGCCGGCTTTAGTGAACCTCCTCACTCTCCACTTAGAAGAGTTTCCCTCACAGCTCAGTGAGACAGGCTCAGAGGAAAAGTGCTGCTCTCTGTCAGGACTCACTCTGACTGTTGCTGGATGAAAATCTGAAAAAGAATAATGAGGTGTCAAAACAAACACAGAGATATCATGACATTAACAGCAGCACATGGAATCATCTTTTGACTGTCTTAATATTAATTACAGTGGTTCTCTCCATCTTTTAACACATAGTTTCCTTTTAACTATCAGTTATTTTAATCTCCTAGTGTACCCATATCTTGTCTCTTTACATGCCTTTTATTTGTTGCAGGCGCCACATTTGCCACCTGTCCATGTGCCTTCTGACCACAAATCAGTGTCTTTTAAACCTGCAGTGCAGAACTTTTGTTTTTCCTTTCCACAGTGAGAGTAACCCAACACTGTTGATGAATGATGATGACGTATGCCTCTGCTATACTCTGTACCTACTCCTTCGCTAGTAGCTACATGACTAATTGTGGGGCAGATAGAGGAAAAAAGGAAGAGAAAGGCACTAACACACTGACCTTTAGACCAGACAAACATAGTGTTACTATATTAGTTTTCACTGGATCTCCTCTCCAGCTCTGCACTTATATCCTGCTGTGTGTGTCTGTTCACGAACAATGAAGGAATCCTGTTTCAGTTCCCGTTGCTTCTGCCAGGTACAGCTCTTGGTCGTAGTAGTTGCCTGTAGTTTGGAACAGCTTTATACCAGAAGAACCTCCATCCTGCAGATGGATCTTT
>NW_024040831.1:0-14000 GCF_014851395.1 Micropterus salmoides | reverse complement strand
ATACTGTTTTCCAAAATGTAGGGGAGAAGAAGTGCAAGGTAACATAACATGGAAATACACAAGTAAAGTACAAATACCTCAAAATTGTACTAAATTACAGTACTTCAGTAAATGTAGGCCCACTTAGTGTCATTCTGCCACTGCTGGCCTGTTCCACATTGTAATATCATCATCATTGTAAGTTATGTTCTTTGTTTTAAGGAGAACGCCAAATTGTTTGTGCCAAATCATGTTAGACTGAACAAACACACAGAGAGACAGAAGACAGACAGAGTGTGCTTCTGTTAACTTCCTCTGCCTCCTCTAAAACCAAAGTGTTCCTTCAGTGCAGATTAAATGCTGTATGGTGACTCAGAGCTGCACACCATCACACCAGAGAGACGAGAGAGAGGTGTTGCATTCCGGTTAGCGGGCATTTAAATCCAAAGCGCTCACATGAGCTCAATCCAGACACAAAAGAGGCCCCAGATAAACATATGGTAATTTGACGCTGGCCCTGAATCTCCAGAAGCTGCATCACTCAAATGATTTCTGTTTATTGAGCTGAAATGAACAGCACAGCAGAAATTTAACAACAACAAAATTGAGCAGTTTAATACAAATAGCCTACTAATATATAATAATCCTGACTGGATAAAAGACACAAAAAGCGAGAGACACAGATAATGTGAATGAAAGAGAGACAGGCAGGGGGTGGATGGTGTGCAGGAAGGTAGGCCTGTCCATTGGTATCAAACCACACGTTGCAAAGGAGGCTTACCCACGACATCAGTCTCAGGATGGTCCGGGGATGCGTGAAGAACGCGACCGGATCGAAGGAGAAGCTCCCTGCCTTCCCGGCGCCATACGCGCCCGCTGCCTGCATCCCTCCGGCTTTCTGCTGCCAGCTGAGAGAACGAGAGGAGACGGTCAGAGAGCTGCGCGCAGCGGCGGCGTCCTGTAGCCTCCGTGTGAAGTCACACCGCGTCACTGAGAGCAGATCACTGGCTGCACCGCAGAATTAACTGGCAGTGCTCATTAGGGCCCGAGCACGACCGTGCGAGGTCCCTATTGAATTTGCTCGGATTTTTTTTATTAGGGCCCGAGCACGACCGTGCGAGGTCCCTATTGAATCTGCTCGGATTATTTTTTTTTTTTTTTTTTTTTTTTTTTTCTGCAAAGTAGGCCCAAATGACATGGCCTAAACATACTCGAAAACTCACCAAAATTTGCAAACATGTCAGAACCGGTGAAAAATTTCGTATTCTACAAGTTTCGCACATGGGCGTGGCAAAATGACTCGCTAGCGCCACCTTGAAAATTGGAAATGATTAGCCCCTCGTTCACGTTCAACCTACATGTACGAAATTTTCTGGGGACATGTATCGTATCAAGACGCACAAAAAAGCCTCAAGAACCCATAGCCTAAAGTCAACAGGAAGTCGGCCATTTTGAATTTTATGGCCATTTTTGGATGATTTACACACTTCGTACTTTAACGAACTCCTCCTAGGGATTTAGTCGGATCGACGTCAAATTTCTGCTGTGCCTTCTAAAGGCATTGACGATGAAAAGTTGTGCTATTTGCGAGTTTTCGTCAATGGGCGTGTCCGTGGCGTCGATGATTCGCAATGAAACAGGAAGTTGTTGTAACTTCAGTGTACATGCTCACATCTGGACCAAACTGTACATGTAGGATGAGAGTCCCGCCCTGAACACATGTACATGCCGACATTCACCCACAGTCATAGCGCCACCTGCTGGCAACAGAAAGTGACCTTTAACGAAGCAGCCCCCGCCGCACGTTTCACCTACGTGCACGAATTTTCTGTGGTACGTGTATCTTGTCCAGACGCACAAAAAAGCCTCTTGGAGCCATAGCCTAAAATCAACAGGAAGTCGGCCATTTTGAATTTTACGTCAAATTTTGGATGATTTACACACTTCGTACTTTAACGAACTCCTCCTAGGGATTTAGTCCGACCGACCTCAAATTTGTGCTGTGCCTTCTAAAGGCATTGAAGATGAAAAGTTGTGCTATTTGCAAGTTTTCGTCAATGGGCGTGTCCGTGGCGTGGCGTCAAAGATCAGCTCTTCGCCATGACACGGAAGTTGTCGTAACTTCAGTGTACATGCTCACATCTGGACCAAACTGTACATGTAGGATGAGAGTCCCGCCCTGAACACATGTACATGCTGACATTCACAGACAGTCATAGCGCCACCTGCTGGCAACAGGAAGTGACTTTTAACGAAGCAGCCCCCGCCGCACGTTTTACCTACGTGCACGAATTTTCTGTGGTACGTGTATCTTGTCCAGACGCACAAAAAAGCCTCTTGGAGCGATGCCCTAAAATCAACAGGAAGTCGGCCATTTTGAATTTTACGTCAAATTTTGGATGATTTACACACTTCGTACTTTAACGAACTCCTCCTAGGGATTTAGTCCGACCGACCTCAAATTTGTGCTGTGCCTTCTAAAGGCATTGAAGATGAAAAGTTGTGCTATTTGCAAGTTTTCGTCAATGGGCGTGTCCGTGGCGTGGCGTCAAAGATCAGCTCTTCGCCATGACACGGAAGTTGTCGTAACTTCAGTGTACATGCTCACATCTGGACCAAACTGTACATGTAGGATGAGAGTCCCGCCCTGAACACATGTACATGCTGACATTCACAGACAGTCATAGCGCCACCTGCTGGCAACAGGAAGTGACTTTTAACGAAGCAGCCCCCGCCGCACGTTTTACCTACGTGCACGAATTTTCTGTGGTACGTGTATCTTGTCCAGACGCACAAAAAAGCCTCTTGGAGCGATGCCCTAAAATCAACAGGAAGTCGGCCATTTTGAATTTTACGTCAAATTTTGGATGATTTACACACTTCGTACTTTAACGAACTCCTCCTAGGGATTTAGTCCGACCGACTTCAAATTTGTGCTGTGCCTTCTAAAGGCATTGAAGATGAAAAGTTGTGCTATTTGCGAGTTTTCGTCAATGGGTGTGTCCGTGGCGTGGCGTCAGAGATCAAGTCTTCGCCATGACACAGGAAGTTGTTGTAACTTCAGTGTACATGCTCACATCTGAACCAAACTTTACGTGCTTGATAACTCTCCCACCCCGCTATGGAGGACCGATCCTGACACAGTCAGAAATAAATACAGAAATAAATAAATGCTCAATAAATAAATAAGCATCCAATTAAATACACAAAAATTAAGTAAATAAATAAATGTAGGTAGTAATTAAATTATACAAGGAGACATAAATGTATATTTTAATTAGTGCCTTTACTTATTCACCTTTGTTATAATTACCTTATTTGTTTATTCAACTTTATTTATTACTAATTTTTTTAATGTATTTATTTATGTGTGTGTTTTAATATTTTTGTCTGTTTTATTCTTCCTTTGTATTTATTTACCTTATTTATTTTCACCCATGGTATTTATTTCTGCCTGTCTTAAATTTTTGTATGCATTTCTGCCTCATTATGCAAATGAGGAGGGGCTGTGTCTCAAGGGGTCATCTTCTCTGCTATTGGTGGACCAGTCAGACAGGAGAGCTCCTACTCTGCCTGCAGACATCAACGATCTTGCCCCTCACACAGTCAGATGGCTTCCTTCAGTGCGCTGAGGTGTTTAACAACTCTGAAGACAATACTACCAGCAATGTCTTCCTTCTCTTTTCACGTAGAAGCACCGACAGACAGTGCTTTCAGTTTGCTGCATGCATGGACACAGAACTGCGGTATAGGGAGAAGCACACGGTCAGCTGGCTGCAGCTAAATCTGGAGTGCACTCGTATTCAATTCTGTATGGTAAATTCAGTTTTAACGGAGCAGAGCGAGCTGACAGGCAGAGTTAGAGACTTTTTCTGTCGTTTCTCTCTTTACAAAGACGCATGTTGCAGTCAGAGTCTTCTCTGAGATGCGAGCACGACATACAACACAATTTATCAAATTACACAACGGATATACAGTATGAAAATAAGATTGATTGGATTATACTCACAGGAAGTATAAAACCTCTTACATGGGTCTATTAAAAGTAAAGTAACACAAAAATGTCAGGGAAATTACTTTACTTAGATTTAAGTACTGCAGTTGTACATTTGAAATACCTTCCTACCTTTCTGATAGGAAGCCTTCTTGAGGTGGTATAAAACATTTCTTCTTATATTCTGATTTGAGTTGTGGACAACTATGACCACATGAATTAAAAAAAAACATTTCACTGCCCAAGTCAGCTATAACACAAGTCTTGTTCATCAGACTACATGCTGTACAGTATTTGTGGACAGATTTTGTCCCAGGATTTCTTATGCATTTCTTCTTCTTCGTTGCATGATTTAGAATAATAAGGTGAGAAATGGGTCTATTCTGAGTTCATCCTGCACTGCAGCAGCTAATAAAGTCCATTTAATCCCAAAAACGCTTTTCTTTTAGGCAGGCTGGAGCAGAAAACAACTCACCTTTCTCAAGTTGTACAGTAATGTCACATGTGTATGAAGGTGGATCAAACAAGCTAATCTTAAATGTCAAAGTAGAGAGGAGCCTAGTAGGCCTATTTATTTTCATTCATTACACAATATGAATAAGCTATGCAGACAGTTGTAAAGAAAGAACATCTTTTTCTTCTGTTCTCTACTTGTTATAGTTACACAGTATTAGGGGTGTGGGCTGTATTAAAAGTATCCACTGTTCTCCCATGCTCTAACACACAGTAACGATGAAATGTGTGCTGTTCTCACATTCTTCCTCTGTATGTACACATAAACAACAAGGCAAGGAATTTATTTTATTGTTTGGGTACATTATTGTTCAGTGTACATGCTCACATCTGAAACAAACTTTACGTGCTTGATAACTCTCCCACCCCGCAGACATCTACACGCCAATACCGATTTATATTCATAGCGGCAAGTGCTATGTAGCTCCACATAGGGGACACAGGAAGTGACATATAGCACATTCATGCGGCGTCGGAAACGCGTAGGAAATTCACAGCCGCACCGGCAGAGCTCCAGAATGTGCAACTCGGCCGGCTCACGCGCGGACGCGCTTACAAGTGCGAGGGCCCGCCCAACGCTGCTTGCAGCTTTAATTTTTTTTTTTTTTTTTTTTTTTTTTTTTTCTGCAAAGTAGGCCCAAATGACATGGCCTAAACATACTCGAAAACTCACCAAAATTTGCAAACATGTCAGAACCGGTGAAAAATTTCGTATTCTACAAGTTTCGCACATGGGCGTGGCAAAATGACTCGCTAGCGCCACCTAGAAAATTGGAAATGATTAGCCCCTCGTTCACGTTCAACCTACATGTACGAAATTTTCTGGGGACATGTATCGTATCAAGACGCACAAAAAAGCCTCAAGAACCCATAGCCTAAAGTCAACAGGAAGTCGGCCATTTTGAATTTTATGGCCATTTTTGGATGATTTACACACTTCGTACTTTAACGAACTCCTCCTAGGGATTTAGTCGGATCGACGTCAAATTTCTGCTGTGCCTTCTAAAGGCATTGACGATGAAAAGTTGTGCTATTTGCGAGTTTTCGTCAATGGGCGTGTCCGTGGCGTCGATGATTCGCAATGAAACAGGAAGTTGTTGTAACTTCAGTGTACATGCTCACATCTGGACCAAACTGTACATGTAGGATGAGAGTCCCGCCCTGAACACATGTACATGCCGACATTCACCCACAGTCATAGCGCCACCTGCTGGCAACAGAAAGTGACCTTTAACGAAGCAGCCCCCGCCGCACGTTTCACCTACGTGCACGAATTTTCTGTGGTACGTGTATCTTGTCCAGACGCACAAAAAAGCCTCTTGGAGCCATAGCCTAAATCAACAGGAAGTCGGCCATTTTGAATTTTACGTCAAATTTTGGATGATTTACACACTTCGTACTTTAACGAACTCCTCCTAGGGATTTAGTCCGACCGACCTCAAATTTGTGCTGTGCCTTCTAAAGGCATTGAAGATGAAAAGTTGTGCTATTTGCAAGTTTTCGTCAATGGGCGTGTCCGTGGCGTGGCGTCAAAGATCAGCTCTTCGCCATGACACGGAAGTTGTCGTAACTTCAGTGTACATGCTCACATCTGGACCAAACTGTACATGTAGGATGAGAGTCCCGCCCTGAACACATGTACATGCTGACATTCACCACAGTCATAGCGCCACCTGCTGGCAACAGGAAGTGACTTTTAACGAAGCAGCCCCCGCCGCACGTTTTACCTACGTGCACGAATTTTCTGTGGTACGTGTATCTTGTCCAGACGCACAAAAAAGCCTCTTGGAGCGATGCCCTAAAATCAACAGGAAGTCGGCCATTTTGAATTTTACGTCAAATTTTGGATGATTTACACACTTCGTACTTTAACGAACTCCTCCTAGGGATTTAGTCCGACCGACCTCAAATTTGTGCTGTGCCTTCTAAAGGCATTGAAGATGAAAAGTTGTGCTATTTGCAAGTTTTCGTCAATGGGCGTGTCCGTGGCGTGGCGTCAAAGATCAGCTCTTCGCCATGACACGGAAGTTGTCGTAACTTCAGTGTACATGCTCACATCTGGACCAAACTGTACATGTAGGATGAGAGTCCCGCCCTGAACACATGTACATGCTGACATTCACAGACAGTCATAGCGCCACCTGCTGGCAACAGGAAGTGACTTTTAACGAAGCAGCCCCCGCCGCACGTTTACCTACGTGCACGAATTTTCTGTGGTACGTGTATCTTGTCCAGACGCACAAAAAAGCCTCTTGGAGCGATGCCCTAAAATCAACAGGAAGTCGGCCATTTTGAATTTTACGTCAAATTTTGGATGATTTACACACTTCGTACTTTAACGAACTCCTCCTAGGGATTTAGTCCGACCGACTTCAAATTTGTGCTGTGCCTTCTAAAGGCATTGAAGATGAAAAGTTGTGCTATTTGCGAGTTTTCGTCAATGGGTGTGTCCGTGGCGTGGCGTCAGAGATCAAGTCTTCGCCATGACACAGGAAGTTGTTGTAACTTCAGTGTACATGCTCACATCTGAACCAAACTTTACGTGCTTGATAACTCTCCCACCCCGCTATGGAGGACCGATCCTGACACAGTCAGAAATAAATACAGAAATAAATAAATGCTCAATAAATAAATAAGCATCCAATTAAATACACAAAAAAATAAGTAAATAAATAAATGTAGGTAGTAATTAAATTATACAAGGAGACATAAATGTATATATTTTAATTAGTGCCTTTACTTATTCACCTTTGTTATAATTACCTTATTTGTTTATTCAACTTTATTTATTACTAATTTTTTTAATGTATTTATTTATGTGTGTGTTTTAATATTTTTGTCTGTTTTATTCTTCCTTTGTATTTATTTACCTTATTTATTTTCACCCATGGTATTTATTTCTGCCTGTCTTAAATTTTTGTATGCATTTCTGCCTCATTATGCAAATGAGGAGGGGCTGTGTCTCAAGGGGTCATCTTCTCTGCTATTGGTGGACCAGTCAGACAGGAGAGCTCCTACTCTGCCTGCAGACATCAACGATCTTGCCCCTCACACAGTCAGATGGCTTCCTTCAGTGCGCTGAGGTGTTTAACAACTCTGAAGACAATACTACCAGCAATGTCTTCCTTCTCTTTTCACGTAGAAGCTCCGACAGACAGTGCTTTCAGTTTGCTGCATGCATGGACACAGAACTGCGGTATAGGGAGAAGCACACGGTCAGCTGGCTGCAGCTAAATCTGGAGTGCACTCGTATTCAATTCTGTATGGTAAATTCAGTTTTAACGGAGCAGAGCGAGCTGACAGGCAGAGTTAGAGACTTTTTCTGTCTGTTTCTCTCTTTACAAAGACGCATGTTGCAGTCAGAGTCTTCTCTGAGATGCGAGCACGACATACAACACAATTTATCAAATTACACAACGGATATACAGTATGAAAATAAGATTGATTGGATTATACTCACAGGAAGTATAAAACCTCTTACATGGGTCTATTAAAAGTAAAGTAACACAAAAATGTCAGGGAAATTACTTTACTTAGATTTAAGTACTGCAGTTGTACATTTGAAATACCTTCCTACCTTTCTGATAGGAAGCCTTCTTGAGGTGGTATAAAACATTTCTTCTTATATTCTGATTTGAGTTGTGGACAACTATGACCACATGAATTAAAAAAATTAAACATTTCACTGCCCAAGTCAGCTATAACACAAGTCTTGTTCATCAGACTACATGCTGTACAGTATTTGTGGACAGATTTTGTCCCAGGATTTCTTATGCATTTCTTCTTCTTCGTTGCATGATTTAGAATAATAAGGTGAGAAATGGGTCTATTCTGAGTTCATCCTGCACTGCAGCAGCTAATAAAGTCCATTTAATCCCAAAAACGCTTTTCTTTTAGGCAGGCTGGAGCAGAAAACAACTCACCTTTCTCAAGTTGTACAGTAATGTCACATGTGTATGAAGGTGGATCAAACAAGCTAATCTTAAATGTCAAAGTAGAGAGGAGCCTAGTAGGCCTATTTATTTTCATTCATTACACAATATGAATAAGCTATGCAGACAGTTGTAAAGAAAGAACATCTTTTTCTTCTGTTCTCTACTTGTTATAGTTACACAGTATTAGGGGTGTGGGCTGTATTAAAAGTATCCACTGTTCTCCCATGCTCTAACACACAGTAACGATGAAATGTGTGCTGTTCTCACATTCTTCCTCTGTATGTACACATAAACAACAAGGCAGGGAAATATAAAAGGAATTTATTTTATTGTTTGGGTACATTATTGTTCAGTGTACATGTCACATCTGAAACAAACTTTACGTGCTTGATAACTCTCCCACCCCGCAGACATCTACACGCAATACCGATTTATATTCATAGCGGCAAGTGCTATGTAGCTCCACATAGGGGACACAGGAAGTGACATATAGCACATTCATGCGGGTCGGAACCGCGTAGGAAATTCACAGCCGCACCGGCAGAGCTCCAGAATGTGCAACTCGGCCGGCTCACGCGCGGACGCGCTTACAAGTGCGAGGGCCCGCCCAACGCTGCTTGCAGCTTTAATTTTTTTTTTTTTTTTTTTTTTTTTTTTTTTTTTCTGCAAAGTAGGCCCAAATGACATGGCCTAAACATACTCGAAAACTCACCAAAATTTGCAAACATGTCAGAACCGGTGAAAAATTTCGTATTCTACAAGTTTCGCACATGGGCGTGCAAAATGACTCGCTAGCGCCACCTAGAAAATTGGAAAAATTAGCCCCTCGTTCACGTTCAACCTACATGTACGAAATTTTCTGGGGACATGTATCATCAAGACGCACAAAAAAGCCTCAAGAACCCATAGCCTAAAGTCAACAGGAAGTCGGCCATTTTGAATTTTATGGCCATTTTTGGATGATTTACACACTTCGTACTTTAACGAACTCCTCCTAGGGATTTAGTCGGATCGACGTCAAATTTCTGCTGTGCCTTCTAAAGGCATTGACGATGAAAAGTTGTGCTATTTGCGCGTTTTCGTCAATGGGCGTGTCCGTGGCGTCGATGATTCGCAATGAAACAGGAAGTTGTTGTAACTTCAGTGTACATGCTCACATCTGGACCAAACTGTACATGTAGGATGAGAGTCCCGCCCTGAACACATGTACATGCCGACATTCACCCACAGTCATAGCGCCACCTGCTGGCAACAGAAAGTGACCTTTAACGAAGCAGCCCCCGCCGCACGTTTCACCTACGTGCACGAATTTTCTGTGGTACGTGTATCTTGTCCAGACGCACAAAAAAGCCTCTTGGAGCCATAGCCTAAAATCAACAGGAAGTCGGCCATTTTGAATTTTACGTCAAATTTTGGATGATTTACACACTTCGTACTTTAACGAACTCCTCCTAGGGATTTAGTCCGACCGACCTCAAATTTGTGCTGTGCCTTCTAAAGGCATTGAAGATGAAAAGTTGTGCTATTTGCAAGTTTTCGTCAATGGGCGTGTCCGTGGCGTGGCGTCAAAGATCAACTCTTCGCCATGACACGGAAGTTGTCGTAACTTCAGTGTACATGCTCACATCTGGACCAAACTGTACATGTAGGATGAGAGTCCCGCCCTGAACACATGTACATGCTGACATTCACCCACAGTCATAGCGCCACCTGCTGGCAACAGGAAGTGACTTTTAACGAAGCAGCCCCCGCCGCACGTTTTACCTACGTGCACGAATTTTCTGTGGTACGTGTATCTTGTCCAGACGCACAAAAAAGCCTCTTGGAGCGATGCCCTAAAATCAACAGGAAGTCGGCCATTTTGAATTTTACGTCAAATTTTGGATGATTTACACACTTCGTACTTTAACGAACTCCTCCTAGGGATTTAGTCCGACCGACCTCAAATTTGTGCTGTGCCTTCTAAAGGCATTGAAGATGAAAAGTTGTGCTATTTGCAAGTTTTCGTCAATGGGCGTGTCCGTGGCGTGGCGTCAAAGATCAACTCTTCGCCATGACACGGAAGTTGTTGTAACTTCAGTGTACATGCTCACATCTGCACCAAACTGTACATGTAGGATGAGAGTCCCGCCCTGAACACATGTACATGCTGACATTCACCCACAGTCATAGCGCCACCTGCTGGCAACAGGAAGTGACTTTAACGAAGCAGCCCCCGCCGCACGTTTCACCTACGTGCACGAATTTTCTGTGGTACGTGTATCTTGTCCAGACGCACAAAAAAGCCTCTTGGAGCGATGCCCTAAAATCAACAGGAAGTCGGCCATTTTGAATTTTACGTCAAATTTTGGATGATTTACACACTTCGTACTTTAACGAACTCCTCCTAGGGATTTAGTCCGACCGACTTCAAATTTGTGCTGTGCCTTCTAAAGGCATTGAAGATGAAAAGTTGTGCTATTTGCAGTTTTCGTCAATGGGGTGTCCGTGGCGTGGCGTCAGAGATCAAGTCTTCGCCATGACACAGGAAGTTGTTGTAACTTCAGTGTACATGCTCACATCTTAACCAAACTTTACGTGCTTGATAACTCTCCCACCCCGTTATGGAGGACCGATCCTGACACAGTCAGAAATAAATACAGAAATAAATAAATGCTCAATAAATAAATAAGCATCCAATTAAATACACAAAAAAAAAGTAAATAAATAAATGTAGGTAGTAATTAAATTATACAAGGAGACATAAATGTTATATTTTAATTAGTGCCTTTACTTATTCACCTTTGTTATAATTACCTTATTTGTTTATTCAACTTTATTTATTACTAATTTTTTTAATGTATTTATTTATGTGTGTGTTTTAATATTTTTGTCTGTTTTATTCTTCCTTTGTATTTATTTACCTTATTTATTTTCACCCATGGTATTTATTTCTGCCTGTCTTTTTTAAATTTTTGTATGCATTTCTGCCTCATTATGCAAATGAGGAGGGGCTGTGTCTCAAGGGGTCATCTTCTCTGCTATTGGTGGACCAGTCAGACAGGAGAGCTCTACTCTGCCTGCAGACATCAACGATCTTGCCCCTCACACAGTCAGATGGCTTCCTTCAGTGCACTGAGGTGTTTAACAACTCTGAAGACAATACTACCAGCAATGTCTTCCTTCTCTTTTCATGTAGATGCTCCGACAGACAGTGCTTTCAGTTTGCTGCATGCATGGACACAGAACTGCGGTATAGAGAGAAGCACACGGTCAGCTGGCTGCAGCTAAATCTGGAGTGCACTCGTATTCAATTCTGTATGGTAAATTCAGTTTTAACGGAGCAGAGCGAGCTGACAGGCAGAGTTAGAGACTTTTTCTGTCCGTTTCTCTCTTTACAAAGACGCATGTTGCAGTCAGAGTCTTCTCTGAAGAGGGCAATGAAGTCTCAGTAGTACCCGATGCGAGCACCACATACAACACAATTTATCAAATTACACAACGGATATACAGTATGAAAATAAGATTGATTGGATTATACTCACAGGAAGTATAAAACCTGTTACATGCGTAACACTGTAATGTCAGGGAAATTACTTTACTTAGAATTAAGTACTGCAGTTGTACATTTGAAATACCTTCCTAACTTTCTGATAGGAAGCCTTCTTGAGGTGGTATAAAACATTTCTTCTTATATTCTGACTTGAGTTGTGGACAACTATGACCACATGAATTAAAAAAATTAAACATTTCACTGCCCAAGTCAGCTATAACACAAGTCTTGTTCATCAGACTACATGCTGTGGACAGATTTTGTCCCAGGATTTATTATGCATTTCTTCTTCTTCGTTGCATGATTTAGAATAATAAGGTGAGAAATGGGTCTGTTCTGAGTTCATCCTGCACTGCAGTAGCTAAAAAGTCCATTTAATCCCAAAACGCTTTTCTTTTAGGCAGGCTGGAGCAGAAAACAACTCACCTTTCTCAAGTTGTACAGTAATGTCACATGTGTATGAAGGTGGATCAAACCAGCTAATCTTAAATGTCAAAGTAGAGAGGAGCCTAGTAGGCCTATTTATTTTCATTCATTATACAATATGAATAAGCTATGCAGACAGTTGTAAAGAAAGAACATCTTTTTCTTCTGTTCTCTACTTGTTATAGTTACACAGTATTAGGGGTGTGGGCTGTATTAAAAGTATCCACTGTTCTCACATGCTCTAACACACAGTAACGATGAAATGTGTGCTGTTCTCACATTCTTCCTCTGTATCTACACATAAACAACAAGGCAGGGAAATATAAAAGGAATTTATTTTATTGTTTGGGTACATTATTGTTCAGTGTACATGCTCACATCTGAAACAAACTTTACGTGCTTGATAACTCTCCCACCCCGCAGACATCTACACACCAATACCGATTTATATTCATAGCGGCAAGTGCTATGTAGCTCCACATAGGGGACACAGGAAGTGACATATAGCACCTTCATGCGGCGTCGGAACCGCGTAGGAAATTCACAGCCGCACCGGCAGAGCTCCAGAATGTGCAACTCGGCCGGCTCACGTGCGGACGCGCTACAAGTGCGAGGGCCCGCCCAACGCTGCTTGCAGCTTTAATTTTCATTGTTCTCTTAGTTGTCTTACTATGTCAGCTGTTCATTGCTGCTGTTCGGCTGGTTGTCTTTTACTATTATTATTATTTTTATTGTTTGTTTGTTGTTGTTTTTCTCCTCCCCAAGCCCCCCTCTCTGTTCTCTTGCAGGTTTCGTTGCTTTCTGCAATTGGTGTTTCCCACAGCTTTTCCCTGTTGTCCCCACCCTCCATCCCCCTTTCCCCCCTTCTCTTGCAGGTGTTGTCCTGTCTCTGTGCTATCTGTTTGTGCCCCCCCATCCCCGTGTCTGCCCCCCTGTCCGGCCCGGTGACACATCAATACATAATTAAATAAATAATAAAACAGACAAAGGACTATATTAATACTCTCTTGTTAAAGTAAAAGGGCAGGACAGGTTTAAAAAAATAAAAATAAAAAAAATAATCATGAAAGTTTCAAGATAACGAGATTCATTGTCACCAATTAGTGTGGAGCATGAACCAATTAGACTACAATATCCATGGATGTAGCCTAATATTTTATCATACTGTAATACTTCATCAGACACTGTGTCTATGGTCCCAAATACTGTACCACCTTTTCAGACTATTTACAGTATTGACAGTCCTGCACTGTATAGATGCAGGCCCTTGTAATTGCTTGTCCAATTCTGCCAACTCGTTACTGATGATTGAGTGCACATTGTGGAATGAGTATTTAAAGAGTTGATTGGGATCCAATTGCAAGAGCATAGTGATACATAACATGGAGCCAGCAGGTGATCCAGGTCACAATGGTGGTGGGAGGAAGACGAGGAAGACGTGTTGGTCAAAGGAATGGCAGGGGACAGGCACCCCTTCTGAGAGGTGGTCGTGGGCCTCGTTTGAGAGGTGTGGAGGAACGTGGTAGAGGACAAGGCCACGGACCAAGACAGCGGCAACAACAGCATCGAGTGCCCAATGAAATTCGGGCAATAGTCGTGGACCATGTCATGAATCACGGCA
>NW_024040830.1:0-52282 GCF_014851395.1 Micropterus salmoides | reverse complement strand
ATGACACAGGTGTATTTTCTGATAAAATCTTGTCAGCAACACGTTTCAACTTTCTTTAGAGTTACTTGTGTTCTATTTTGATCTCAGTGAATGTCTGTATTGTTTGAGTTTCGTCAGCACATTAATCTGAGATTATTACCTGCAGGAAAAATACACTGTAAAAACCATGAACCAGTTAAGAACTGGTTAGATTTTGGGCTAGTTCACCATAAAGTATTTTTTGTTATCATCAAAAAGTTCCAGGTCTGGGCCTATCTGCTTCTTTACCCCCTTTAGATAACATGTCTCATGATGGGGTCGAGTTGCCAAAGACCTTTTTGCCTTTTTCACATTTTTCATTTTCATTGTGCAAAAGTAAATAAATCCTTATTATTCACTCAAATGAAGTCTCTCTCTCTTAATTGAAATATGCAGAAATCATGCAATGTCTTCTCTGCATGCTATCTGCAGAGGCTAGACAGGAAGTGTAAACATCCAAAGATGTGGTCAAACCAAGTGAAGAAATGGGCTAAACTTAGATAAAGACGTTGTAGAAAACCTCTGATCTCACACTGTATTTATATGAAATGTAACTTATTTTCTTCACAGTTCTCTTTTTGTCTTCCAGCTGCAGTTTCAGTCTCTCTTTTCCTCAGTAGCAGAGCGGCAGACTTTCAGTGCTGGATGTGAGGATGGAGCACACTTTGATGCTGCCATTATTCTGTGAGTACATCAGCAACTGGTTCAGATATATATCTGATGTTTGTCCACTTGCTGCAAACTGCTGTTGGTGAAACTCCAGCTGTTTTAAATGCCTTTATTTATTAACTATTTGATATTTGTGCCATTTTGATAATGTCTGATGATACTATCGATCTTCATTATAGTGCTGAATACACTCCTCTGCTGTGGACACGCTCAAGGTGATTTAACATTTTTCTTTCTTTCCTGTTTTTGTGTTTATTCAATCAAGATAATTCTCCACCTACTGTGCACAACTTTGGTCATATTTGTATAATTCATTACCATTTAGCAACATTAGAGTCATTTCATTTACTTCCAGCCATTTTCTGTTATAAGTATGTTGGAGTGTGTTTAACGTCTTTACTAACTACAGCATACAGTATACTAAATCGGTATTATATCATATTGCAAACTAAATTAACAATTAATAAGTATGCCATTACCAACAGACTGTTCATACTATAGTACTCAATACGTCTTCTCTGCATCACATGTATGGATAACATGAATGAAAATTGTTTATCACAAATTTAAATTAACCTCTTCCACTAAGATTTATAATGTCTAGTACAATTTAAAAGCAACTCAAAATTATCAAATATTTTAGTTTTAAATGTAATTTATACAGCAAATTATTAACAGATGGGTTATTTAAAAAGACAAACGGCCCTATTTTAATGATCTAAACGCATGATGTGAACCAGATGTCGCAGTTTCCTTTTTAATTACGAAGCACACATACACACACACACACAAACATTATGCTCAGGTCTATAATGGCACACTGTGTGTCTTCACTGTGCACAATTTAACAACAGATAATATTAGATACAGTAAATACCTAATTTCTTATTTTAAAGTTCCTAAAATAATTATATATATATACAATAGTTTTCCGTATTAACATATTATATTGAAGAGTTCTCTTTATGTGCCTCTCTCTCCAACATACATATACGCTGCCGCGGCTATGCTGCCTGCGCCACAGCAGTCTAAAGTACCATCATGTGTTCAATTTTACAGTTGGTATGGGTCACATAGACTATTGTATTTGCAAAGTATAGAAGTCAAAAAAGCAGCTCAGCATCACCCCTTCCAAAATATTGCGCAACCGCCCCGTTGAGAAACACTGGATTAAACTAACTGATGAAAACTGATTGAACAATTAATAACTAACTGATGACTAGTAACTAATTGTTGTAATTATTAAGCTGTACCCAAGGATTAATAAAACCTTGGGCGGACAGCAATTTTAGGTGGTGCCCCTTGAATGAGTGCTCATTATATTAAAATTATTAAAAAGTATTACTATTCATGATTTTATTAACAAAGTGTAGGTTTGCTACATTTAAACAAGAATTGAACCAAAACACTTTTCGAAGCCATGGAGTCTAGTTTATTTTGTTTATGAACTGTTTTTGTTTTCATGGCTATTAAGTCATGTTTGTTTAACTTTCATACAATTGTCAAATTGTTGCCAGTTGACAGTTTTTTTTAATTGTACATTTTTATTTGTATCCTAACTGGGTATTTTTTGTGTTAACAGTTCCCAACAGGGCCGTTGTGACTCTTCAACCCAACTGGACTCAGATCTTCAGTGGTGAGACGTCCACTGTCAGATGTGAGCTCAAGTTGTTTTTATTTGTGTAATTGGCAATGAAGTAATCCAAAAGTAACTAAAAGTCAGAGGTGGAAAGAGTACTAAAATAATGGACTTAAGTTAAAGTTACATTGATGAAAAAAAGGCTGTCGTTTTATGATGTTTATATTGCAAAACTGTTGCCTAACAATTACGTTACTGTCTGGACTCAATGCGCGAAGTTAAAATCGCCGGTGTTGCATCAGCTGGCCGGAGTTCATTCGCGCTGAGTGAAAAACCTCTGGCGGAGCAGTATGTACATTTTGCGCCCTATATGAGATGGCCCTTTCAGATATGAAGCGATTTGCGCTGCGCCGGCCGTTGGGTTCAGCGCCACAGGTGGGCCCCGGTGCTTCTGCAGCTGGGGACTCTCCGCAGCAAGCTGAGTCACAGTCAGTCTTGTCTTTGAGCCACCCGCAAACGTGAATTGTTTTTTCTCAGTAAGGACTGTGATTTAAAAGGTAACGAAGTACAATACTTAAGACAAAATACTAAAAGTACAATTACAGATTATAAAAACGACTTAAGTACATAAAAAAACTACAAACTCAATTACAGTAATGTGAGTAAATGTAATTCGTTACTTTCCACCTCCGCTAAAAGTAAACAGGTTACATTATTTTTATATTGTGGTACTTGGATTACATTACTGATTACATTGTACTGGACTAAAAAGTAATCTTCCAAACCGATGTCTTTGTTCTAAATCAGAGGTCACTAATAGGCAGACCGCGGTCCGGATCCGGACCCAGCCGCCGTCCTCTCCGGACCGCCGACCTACAGCCCATTTATTATTGAGACTACTACCTCGTGACGGAGCGTTTCTATTTTAACCCGCGCAGCGTTTCTAGCATTTACTGTACTGGTTTAGAGGACCAGAAAACTCACAGACCAATCGCATGTGCTCCAATCGTCTCATGTGACGCTGCTCAACCAATCAAATCTGTGCATACCGAGGCTTGCGAGTCGAGTCCGCGAGATTCACCAGAGACGTTTTCGAAACACACCCGAATTGAGGAGACGAAAGATAAAAGAGATTTCACATGACTTTTAATCAAGAATGTACAGATTTTTACATGTACATTCCTCCCACGAGCAGTTCAAAACCAGAATATCTCATAGATCTGCAATATGCTAGCTGGAGCTCACGTTTCTCACTGAACAACAGAAAGTAGGAAAGTGGTAGCTCTGTAAGAGGAAATGAAAGAGAAGAGGAGGCATTACAGCTGTTCATTTGTTATGATGTGTTGAGTGTTTATTATAAAATTGGTTAAGACTACACTTCATCACTTCAAGCTACACTTTTTATTACATTTTTTTTTCTAAAAATTAGGCACTTTAGTTTACTTAAATTTAGAATTTATTATTTGAATAGTTATTATTTATTATCCCTCCAGTTTGATGTGAAAACTGACTGAAATATTATTTGATTTGACAGTCCGTTGTTGACTAAAAACATGTGTTGATACAACTATAGGTTATAGTACTGAATGATAACCCAAGTTCGTCGTTTTGATGTTCCGGACCTTTGCTTCAGGAAATTTTCTCTAACTAAACCTCTTTGAAATCTAATTGAATACCCCTGTTCTAAATCAAACAGCACAGAAACCAAAGGCTGAACTGAGCTCTGACAGGAGAGACTTTCCAGCAGGGGGCAGTGTGACCCTGAGCTGCTCTGTGAACCCGTCATCTGGTTGGAAATACTTCTGGTACAGAGGAGAAAAACCTCTGAACCCCTGAACACACAAGATGCTGTCTTCATCTCAGATGGACAAATCAGTGTCTCACAGGGAGGACTCTACTGGTGCAGAGGAGGAAGAGGAGACCCAGTTTACTACACAAAGTACAGTGATCCAGTCAGCATCGATAAAATGAGTGAGTTTGACTTGTTGATTTGTTTTTGAAACATAATTTAAAAACAGTTTTGAATCCATAATTATTAATTGATAAAAAAATGTTGCTGTAGATTTACCATGTTGTCATTTTTGTATCCTCACTATGAATTCATGATCATGAACAGTCACAAACAGGGCTGTTGTGACTCTGCAACCAAACTGGTCTGAAATATACTCAGGAGAGACGATCACTCTGAGATGTGAGATCAAGGACGGAGGAGACACTGAGTGGGAGTACGAGTGGAAAACATCCAGCTCAGACAAACCTTTAAAGCAAAATGAACACTGGATTAGATCTGCTTACTCAGCCCTGAGTGGAGACTACAGGTGTAAGGGCAGAATGAAAAGTGCACAGCAGACTTCAACAGACTGGAGTGATCCTGTCAATTAACAGTATCAGACAGTGAGTCACATCACATTTCTCTCAAAGTGAATATTATACAGTTCATTTAAAGGTTGTTACATGTTTTTATTTGTAAAAATCCCTCTCCAACAGAGCCCCAGCCTTTCCTCACTGTGTCTCCATCCTGGCTGAGTCCTGGAGCCTCAGTAACTCTGAGCTGCAGAGTTAAAGATCCATCTGCAGGATGGAGGTTCTTCTGGTTTAAGGCTGTTCCCAAACTATCAGACTACTCCTACGACCAAGAGCTGCTACCTGGCAGCAGCAACGGGACTGAACAGGATTCCTACATCGTTCATGGACAGACACACACAGCAGGATATAAGTGCAGAGCTGGAAGAGGAGATCCAGTGTATTACACTTCTTACAGTGAACCAAAGTTTGTCTGGTCTGGAGGTCAGTTTGTTTTGACTTTTCTGCACTCACACAATGGAATAAATGTAATTTTCCCTCACACCAGCATCAGGTCAAAGGTGCAGGTTTACAAAATGTTCACTAAAACACAACTGTGTCATTTGAGTTCTGCTGGACTGGACTGAATGAGTGAATCTTCTGACCTCCTTTTCATCCTGATACATAATTTGTTTTTCATTTGTTTAAACATTTGACTCAACAACTTCAGGCCATAGCTTTACATTTGTAATTAGAAACCAAAAGTTTTAAAGGTTCAGTGTGTAATATTTAGGAGAATACATGGAAGTCACCATGTTGCGCCACCATGTTTCTACTGTAACCCAAACGCACAACTGATCTACAGAGCATGTTTCGTCACTACATTCAATACATACTATTACAATACATCATTATTATATTACTATTACATGCAACAAAATTATGACAAACTGATCTTTGATCTTCTGAACACTGCTGTCTGAACACCCATAACTGAATAGCACCACACTTCACAACGAACTTGGTCTTAAAAATAACTGTGGCAACTTTATAGGTGTGCAAATATAAAAAGTTGATGTTGTAAAGATCGTGTCACAATAGGAAATTAAACCAAGCAGTGGTATAAATCAGTTAAATATTTAAATAAGTGATAATAAACCTTTCTCAAAGCATTTTCTTTTGTTATTTAACATTTCTTTTACAAGATATTTTTCAAAGCATTTTTAACAATTGCTTTCAATCTTTCCATCGTCCACAGTGTAAATAACACCGAAGCTGACATGTTTTATCCTGTTGATGATAGCTTACATGCCATGCAGCCTACTGTCGTTGCTGCCGCAGGTATTAATGAACAATTTTGTTTAGCTAACACTGTTGGTTAATAAAAGTGGGCTAAATTATAAAATATCGAACATTATTGGATATGACGGGACAGTTAACATTGTAAGCTAGTTTACTGATGTCTTGCGTTCAGGCGTGCGTTCCGACAAGAGACTGTCGTTTCCAACAGGCAATTCAACATTTTGGCAGTGTGTTCAGCAGACTCGGCAGTGTAGCAGACTTGGAGAAAAAAAACCTGCCTTACTCTGCCTCTGATTGGCAGTCAGGTTTAGACATTAGGAGTGGCGATTGGTTAGGTAGAGCCAGATGTAAAGTTAAACAAAAAAATCTCATAGGTTCTACACAAATCAGGTAGATGACTAATTTTGGTTTCAAAGCGAGGAGTTTGCATGCCAGCAAAATTATTTTCTAGGACATTTTACTTTTTCTTTCATTTTTCAGGTTTTCCAGGACATGTAGGAACCCTGAACTACCCAGAACAGTATGCAAATATTTAAGGAGAAACACAAAAATTAAAAACTTTGTAAAGGGTAGTCTGTATTATAAAAAGACATAAAAAGAGGACAGTGTTGACAGTTTTTTAATGTTGGCTTGCTGTCTTCTTACTGTCTTGTTTTTGGGGGTAGAGGTAGTTATACACCCAGAGAGCAGTATCACAATTCGTGCATCTTTGCATTACTACCTTCTGTTAACTACAGATTCCTCCTTATTGTGCACTGTGTTACACTGTTGCACGATCCAGAACCGTTTAAGCCTCAACAATGAAAGCGATTAAGTCCAAAATAAACCACAATAAAGTTTATTTCTTTTTAATCTTAATTTTACTATTTACTTTATAATACTTTGTTTGTCCCCTCATTGTGTTGTTTTTCAGATTTTTATCCAGCAGCGTCTCTCGCAGTGAGTCCTGACAGAGTGCAGCACTTCATCGAAAAGTCCGTGTCACTGAGCTGTGAAGGAAACTCTGCTGAGTGGAGAGTGAGAAGTTTTTCTAAATCTGGCCACCTGACACACTGTTCTTCCTGGGGGATAAAGACTGGATCCACATGCAATGCCAATAAATCACAGTACATTGATGGAGTGGTCTGGTGTGAGTCTGACACAGGACAGTTCAGCAACGCAGTCAACATCACTGTACAGAGTGAGTTTTAATGAGATTATTTTTGTATCTGTATTATTTAAATTTTATTGCATTATATAACTCTGGACTTAGTTTAACATCTACATGCTTCTTCTGGCTCCGATTATGAAAAACAACAAAATATGTTACCATAATTATGCAGACGACACACAGATTTCAGTTGTAATGATAATCTTCAGTGAGATAATGACTACAGTAAAGTTCAAATCAACTCATTTCAAACAAGTGCAAATACAAATACATCAAACTCCTACAACTCTGTATTACATTGTTTGATATATCCTGTCTCGTTCATCCTCTTGTTGGACATATGCTAAGACCCACCTCCTCTTCCACACATATTCAATATAAAAACAGTAGTGTATTCAACCTTTAACATTTTTAAAGAAATAAGACTTAAACGTGACACTGATCAATAAGAAATAATCTTGATATTAGCAAATCATTGTATATGCATAAAACAATTACACAGTTGGGAAAACAGCACTCCAAGTTCGCGTGCTGTGTGCTGCGTTACATGATGACCTTCACACCCTTCAGAGTTGCAGTCCTCATGCAAAGACCCCTTGTGTTCATAGATCTGTTCTTCTTATCAGGCCTGGGCCCAGTTGCAGGCCCCATTTTCCTTCATTCGGATATGCAATTTATTCTAAATTATAGCCTCGTCTGAGCCTCTGATACGGCCTCCTAGCAACAATGTTTGACTGGCTGGGTGTGTGTGCAAAATATGACGTGGGTGTTTTTACAAAAATGTGAAGGGCGCAGCCTGAGAGCAACAAAGCTGAGCAAGAAAACTGCATCCCCAAAGTTCAGTGTAACTTTCAATAAACACCTTAAACATTATTCTAACAAAAATGTCAAACCGTATAACTAATAACTTCCGGTTTTGCGCGACTCTAACATAAATGGCGATAAAACTGTATACAGTACGTGCGGCTGGTGTAGCCCTTTAAAATGTTACCGACCGAATGGATCACATTCTGATAGCAAAACGAGTCATTTCTCTCGGGTTGCGATGGTCAAATATATTGATTCACTGTGACCATCTCTTCAAGGCAGACCAGGGTGCGGTTGTTTGGTCTTCACCAGAATTTGAGTCTGGCATTCACACCAGCCCAAACGAACTGCACCAAGTAGTTAAACGCTCGGGGTTCTGTTCAACAGAACTAAACAAGGTTGTTGTAAATTCACACTTAAGAAACAAACTACATCTTAGCGTGGTAAGGCAACTGCTCTACTTTAGCCATAAATAACTCCAGTCAATGGTGAAAACAGACTGAATCCCTACACTGTTTGCTCATGTTACTGTACATATAACCAACTACATATACGTCGTTATAATCTGCATACTTAAAAATGCTAGGTGCTGTTGGGGATTAGGGTGTAGATGACATCTATATTTATATTAAATAATGTAGTAATTACTATTATTACTATTATTTAATAATTAATAATAGAATATAACTTAAAGTTATATCTACCTCAGGGCACCACTCTTGAAACAAGCGAATTACCTAATTCAGTGTCAAAGAAAAAACACACCAAGATGAAATTAACTAAATGCACTAAGCTAAAACCAAGAGAGTACAAAGAGAGATGAGTGATGACGTAGTGCAAGGCATATCATATAAAAACATTTAAACATGGCTATGGTCAGACTGCAGGCCTTAATGCTCAATTCCGTTTTTTTTCCCCCAGATCCGATTTTTTTTGTTTGACAATTCACATTACTGTTTAAATGTGGCCCATGTCAAATAATAAAAAGTCACATCGATTCCGACCTGAGGGTCCAGACTCGGGTCGCATTTAAAAAGATCTGTATCGGATTCAGACCACATATGGAAGTGGCCCAATTCCAAACTGGAAAAGATCAGTTTCCATGTGACTTGGCCTGTTCACACTGTCATAAAAAGATCAGACCTGGGTCACATATGGGCAAAAAAATCGGATCTGGGTCACATTGGCCTGCAGTCTGAACGTAGCCCAGACAACCAATCATTGATATTCTCTTGTCTTCATTTGCCTATTCGGTATTGATGTTTTCAAAAGTAACTAAAAGTAATCAGATGACATTATTTTTATTTTGTGATACTTGGATTACGTTACTGATTACATTTTTTAACAAGTAATTAGTAATTGTACCAGATTACATTTTTAAAGTAATCCTCCCAACTCTGCCTGTCCTCTGCATGAACAGTGAAGTTGAATCCTATCTAATGAAGGTTGGCTGCAAGCTGAAAGTGCCATTACCACCCACTGAAATAAAATGCCTAGTTTGAGTGGAATCTCTATGAACAAAATTCAAACAAACACTATATTCTTTATGCTGGTTTTACTTTTAGATATCTGGAAGAAAGAATAATTTAGGAAGACACATTAAAGTCAATTAACCAGCACCAGCTGAACTCATTTTCTTTGATGTTTTTTGACAGACAGTGATTTGATCCTGGTGAGCCCTGTCCATCCTGTGGCTGAGGGAGATTCTGTTACTCTGAGCTGCAAGTTAAAACACAAAACGTTCTTTCTATTGTGGATTTCTACAAAAATGGAAAACTCATCCAAAGTTGTACCAGAAATGAGCTGACTCTCCCTGCAGTGTCAAAGTCAGATGAAGGCTTTTATAAATGTGAAGGAAAATATTCACACCAGGTCAGCTGAGTCGATCACCAGAGAGCTGGATGTCAGTAAAATGTGAGTGTGATTAAAACAGTTTCTGCAGCATTTGTAAGCTGTGTTACAGTCTGAGAAAGAAATGTAATTCATTAGAAGAGGCTTAGTTTAACTTATTAGTTTGTCTAAAATAAGGTGTTCTACATTAGGGTATTTAATAACGTGTATTAGGTCCAAGGTAAATACATGATTAGCAGTGAAATGTGTATTACTTTACAGTGCATTCAAAAGTATTCAGACCCTTTCACACATTTTGTTATGTTGAAGGAAGTAGAATTCAGTAGTTATGGTAAAACATGTCCCTGTACCAATATCCAGCGACTGCTGAATTGTCCCTAGCAATAATTTTGATCAAAAATAAATATAAAGACTGTTGTTTGTCAGCTTCTTGGTGCACAAACAGTTAACAGCTCTTGTTCTTTACTATGAGTGTGCTTTTCAAGTTTTGAAAGATTATGTCCCCCTCATATATCTCTCAGTGGTCTCAACCAATCAGTATTACTTTTTAGCCTCATTTCACACAAGGTAGGTTGAGCAGGAATTTAATTTCTTTTTGTATTAGAGATTCCCCTCAGAAACCAAAATTGACATGTTAACTAGCTATTTTCTGTTCTCTTAAAAACAGTGTCTTGTCAATGTATTTGGAGCTCTACTCCAATGCACTTGTTAAGTTCTGAAAGTTCATGTCCTCGCCCTCATATGCCTCACAGTTTAGTCAGATGCCTACCTTTTCAGACCCTCAGATACTTTATTTCTAAAGCCCTCCAGCTGGGAGATGTTTTCATTGTCCCCTCCTCAATCTACAATCAAGGATGATAAAGTCAAACCAGGATTTTAGAAATGTTTGCAAATGTATTAAAAAAGAAATAAACAGAAATATTACATTGTCAAAAGTATTCAGACCCTTAACTCAGTCCTTAGTTGAAGCATCTTTGGCAGCAATTACAGACTCAAGTCAGTCTAAATCACTGTAACACCACATGCAAGTCAGTCATCATTTAGTGACCTCACAAACACAAACACCTTCCTCAATGTTGCCTTACTGGGATTAATCAGAAAAGAGCACAAAAGTCACACAGTGTTGTTGATAATGCCAAAAGCATATATTTTTCTCTGCTTTCAGTCATGCTGACCCTTGATTGGGGTCCCCTTTTGTGTAATCATTTCATACATATTCTTTATTATTGCAGCGTCCAGCTCTCCATTTCCTGTGCTGTTGATCGTTGGGCTGGTTATTGGCATCTTTCTGGTTGTTCCCCTGCCACTGCTGCTGTGTTGGTACAAGAAGTCCAAGGGTGAGACCTTTTAGCGTTAAGTTTAGATAATTTACTCTCCGCTTATTAAAAATACTGAGGATTTATGATTTCATGACATGGATCAGTGGCTCAGTTTGCAAAACATCATGTAACTGAATTATTACTGTCTTTTTACAGATACATGTTGTCACAGGTTGGTGCAACACTCTCATCTTAAACATAATATAAATTATTTACTTTTAATAGTTTTTACATATCACTACTGACGTACATTGTTTACTGCCTATTTCAGGTTCATCCAGTCTCACAGGACCAATCTGTCTTTCACAGATACATGTTGCCACAGGTTGGTCAACACTCTTGTCTCATCTTAAACATAAGATTTATTAACTGTCACATTGAGCCAAGCGCAGACACAGAAACAAGGGATCTGGGGGCCTGTACTCCAAGCTGGATTTGTGGTGAGCAAGGTAACTTCTGGTTTAACCCTGTTTTTTCAGTCCTAAAGGCAGTTCACTTCTTACCTGGGTACATAGCCATGGTAACTAATGCTGGCCCTCCTATTGGACTCATGAGCCATGTAATCAGTTTGCCATTGCTGCAAAGTCACACCTGACACCGCAGTGCTCTCACTACAGTCCTCTCTCAAACCCGGTTGTCCCGGCCTTTCTGTGTGCAGTTTGCATGTTCTCCCCGTGTCTGCGTGGGTTTCCTTCGGGTGCTTCGGTCTCCCCCACCTCAAAAACATGTTAGGTTCCCCAGTCAGTGCCACTACTGAGCAGTGCCATCACATCTATGTATTCAGTGGTCCTCACAGACGTGCTGCTTGAATGTGTGAGTTTCATTCGCAGGGTCAGTTTTATAATGTTTATTAGTAATTAAACAAAAAGTTGAACAAACTGATGGAAAGTGGATGCAGGCCAGGGTCAGAGACAGGTGAGCAGTCCAGTCCAAAGGAAGTCCAGGGAATCAGGCAAATCAAAACACAGAGGAAGGTCTGGGACGCAAGCACAGACTAGAGGTGGAATAACAAGACACAGGTGAAAATCATTAGGGAGACAATCATACAAGCAGGAAAACCACGACAGACTGTTTAAGTTTACTAATCCTGACATTTTTCTACTCATGTACATGTCTCAGGCTCATCCAGACTCAGAGAACCAATCAGAGCTCTGCTATCGTCCAAACGGTAAACCAAGATGAAAATGAGCAGCAAGTATACTCCTCTCTTCTCCATGGTCAGTCCTCCATCTAATCCTGAATTACCTTTACAGCTGACAAACTACTACATATCAGTTATTATATTTTGAATAATAACAGTATTCTTTGTGCAGTAGATTTAACGCCAGTAAACTAAATTTGACTAATCTGACTTCTGATTTTTCTGTAGGTCATGTTTGTGACTATGAAAAAATCAGTGGCTTTGGAAAGAATATGCGTGGTACAGTATAAATTGTGCTTCATGCAGAGCAGTCCCAAGTATGTGATTTTAATTGAGTGATTAAAATTAAAGCCAGTTAAAACTTTCTATTTTCAGGTGACAGACTTGCAGACATGAATTCAGAATACAGCCATGTCGTATCTGAGTTTCAGCTCAAAGGTCTTGGAAAGAGGAGTGAGTACACAAAATATGAAACATCAAAAATAAACTGAATGTTAATTCAAACAGAAATCCCAGAATACATACCAAAAGTATGTACCCCTGCTAATGGTCACATTGGTATTAACATACTTGTGGGTATTATAAAAGACAGTTTTAATTTTTTTTATCATATTGTTTTAACAGGAATACGAAATCATCCCACAAGGAGCCTTGACTATTGTAATGTGATTCCACACACACCTGCAGGTACAAATATTAACATTAGCTTCTGGGTCATTTGTATTTAAACACAATTTTTGCTAAAATTGTTTCATATCGCCATCATTAAATACATTAGAAGTACAAATAATAGAGGCGTCCCTGTGTGTACAGCGGCTGCCCATCGCTCCCTGGAGTGATGGGTTAAATGCAGAGAATGAATATTGCTACGTGTATGTGACAATGAAGTAGCTTTACCATATAACTTTAGGTCCGCATGCATTTGAAATTACAGTCAATGTAAATGTTTTAATTAATTTGAGGTAACTTAAAATTTCATTAATTGTTCTGATGGTGTTATAGGGTTAATGTATCAAATATTTATTTTTCATTTATATTTTTTCTGAATTACAGGTCCATAAAGAGAAGTGCATCATCATCGGATTATATGAAATAATTACAATTCTGTTATGTTAGATTTAATTTTCCTGTTGATTTCTGCTGAATTTGCTTTTGTATTTATACTTATTATACATATTTTATTGCAATTAAGTAGTAATTCTATAGGTTAGATGGCAGAGGACTATATACAGACGTGGACAAAATTGTTGGTACCCTTCCTTTAAAGAAAGAAAAACCCACAATGGTGCCTGAAATAAGTTGAAATTGACAAAATGTATTAATAGATAAAATAATAACTGAAAATTAACTGATGAAATTTGAACTGAGGGTTCAACAGGATTATTTTAAAAAACAAACTAATGAAACAAGCCTGGACAAAAATGATGGTAACCTGAACTTAATATTTTGTGCACTGCAATCAACTCTTAATGAGGCTTCAGCACTTGTCAACAGGTATTTTGGCCCACTCCTCATTAGCAAACTGCTCCAGCTGTTTCAGGTACGAAAGGTACCTTCTCCAAACTGCATGTTTCAGCTCCTTCCACAGATGTTCAGTAGGATTTAGATCAGGGCTCATAGAGGGCCACTTCATAATAGTCCAATGTTTTGCTCTTAGCCATTCTCGGGTGGTTTTAGCTGTTGCAGGACCCATGATCTGTAACTGAGACCAAGATTCCTCACACTGGGCAGCACATTTTGCTCCAGAATGACTTGATAGTCTTGAGATTTCATTAACCCTGTACAGATTTAAGACGCCCTGTGCCAGATGCAAAGCAGCCCAAAACACAACTGAGCCTCCTCCATGCTTCACAGTAGGTTCAGTGTTCTTTTCTTTGTATGCTTCATTTTTGCGTCTGCGAACTTAGAGCTGATGTGACTTGCCAAACAGCGCCAGTTTTGTCTCATCTGTCCAAAGGACATTCTCCCACAAGCTTTTTAGCTTGTCAATATGCATTCAGTCTCGCTTTTTTATGATTTGCTTTCAACAGTGGTGTCCTCCTCGGTCCACTTTGGCTCAAACAGCGACGGATGGTGCGATCTGACACTGATGTATCTTGACCTTGGAGTTCATCTCTAATGTCAGTGGAAGTTGTTTTGGGCTCTTTGCTTACCATTCATATTATCCGTCTCTTAGATTTGTCCTGAATTTTCCTCTTGCGGCCACGTCCATGGACCTTAAACTTCTGAACAATATGTGCAACTGTAGTCACAGGAACACCAAGCTGCATGGAACTGGTCTTATAGCCTTTACCTTTAACAAGCTTTTCTATAATTATCTTTCTTTTAACATGTCCTTATGGTCAAATTATTTCCAATCTTTTCTAGGGGTACCATCATTTTTGTCCAGGCCAGTTTCATAAGTTTGTTTTTTTACAATGATTCTGTTAAACCACAATTAAAAAACAATTTCATTTTCAGTATTTTTTTATTTATTATTATTTTAGTTTATTATGTTATTTCAGGGTGTTTCTTTAACAGAAGGGTACCAACAATTTTGTCCATGTCTGTATATAGTTGTATTTTACTCTTTTACTTGTCGCTGTATACAAAACAGACAAGTCTGGCAAAACAACCAAAACACAGACAAACCGAGAGATACGCTGTCCAGCTGGTTGATTCTGAAATCAGAAATACTTCATTAATCCCCGAGGGGAAATTTTTGTGTTACAGTTGCACACATTGCACATCAAGGCATAAGAAATAGAAATAATATTAGAAAGAAGGTAATATTGCAGATGTTCAGGACAGCTACAAATACCTTGGGGTCCACAGGGAAACAGAAACCATGAGGAGGCAACAAGGAAGTCCACCACAGCCAAATACTTACAAGGGTAAAGCAGGTCCTGAAAAGTCAGCTGAATGGGAAGAACAAGATACAAGCCATCAAAAACATACGCCCTGCCAGTCATCAGGTATAATAAACTGGCCAAAAGAGGAGATAGAGGCTACTGACATCAAGACAAGAAAGCTCATCACAATGCATGGAGGGTTTCACCCCAAATCCAGCACCCTGAGACTGTACACTAAGTGGAGCGAGGGAGGCCGAGGGCTAGTGAGTGACAAAACCACTGCCAAGAGTACATCAGGAAGATAGCCCACAAAGATGAAGGGCTTAGTGAATACCTCAGGCAGCAGAAACCCAAGGGTGAGGACAAGGAATTCAAAGGACAAGATGTTGCACGGCATGTACCACCGGCACATACAAGAAGTGGCTGGAAAAGGCTCGACTAAAGGACAGCACAGAAGCACTAATCATGGCGGCACAAGAACAGGCACTCAGTACAAGATCCAGGTGCAGACTGTGTAAGGATGCTAATGATGATAAATGTGGCAATCTCAAGCAACAGCAACATTAAGGAAAAGGAACACGAGCAGCTTGAGAAATAACAAAAAGAGCTAGAAAATATGCGTACAAGCTCATCTGTGAAGCATGGTGGAGGTAATGTCATGGCTTGGGCGTGCATGGCTGCCTCTGGAACAGGCTCATTAATATCTGTTGATGAAGTAACTGATGATGGTAGCAACAGAATGAATTCAGAAGTGGACAGAAACATTTTGTCTGCCAAGTCAATCACCTGACCTTAACCCAACAGAGCTGCATTTCACCTCCTTAAGAGGAGACTGAAGGGAGAAAAACCCCGAAACAAACAAGAACTGAAAGAAGCTGCGGTAAAAGCCTGGAATAGCATCAAATGAAGAATGCAACAGTTTGGTGATGTCGATGGGTCGCAGGCTTGAGGCAGTTATTGCAAGCAAGAGTTATGCCACCAAATATTAAATGTTATTTACTTGAAGATTATTTGTTCCAATACTTTTGCTCACCTAAGAATGCTGTGGTCTAATACAAACGGTGATATGTCCTGAGTTGTTTAACACATCTAGATGTGAGTACCAGGAAATAAAAGCTGAAATTCTGATCTTTTGATCTTAAACCCAAATGTCTTCAGTGAACAACAAAAAAAAGGAATTTGCTTTACCGTTCCAATACTTTTGGAAGGGACTGTAAGTACTAATGTTTTCGAGAAACTGAGTCAGGGCGAATTTCCGCCAGTATATTTGGAAAATCCCGGCTTAATCCACAACTTGGTTTTGTGAAACAGCTCTCTGGATCTGTACCTGTTTCAGATGTCTGTTTTGTTTGCTTGTTTGAATTATTTATGATTTTGGATTCTCTGGACTCAGCCACTCCTTGTAAGTGTGCTCGCTTTTACCTTTTGAACTGTACCTGACTATTTTTGTGACCTGCGTTTGGGTCCTCAAACCTCCAACCGCACACCCACCCTCTGACAGAGAGCTCTGTTCACTCTGAGGTGACGATAGGAACCTGAGTTCAGTCACAGCAGCTCAGAGTTTGGATTAACATGCATTATCATTATACAGTTTAACATTGTCTGTTTCATATGTGAATGTTATTGTGGTGTGTGACATTTGTTTACAGTACATTTGCATTTCACATACATGGCTTAAACTGATTTGTTTTTGTCTCATTTTTTTTTTAATTAACAGATTATATAAAATAATGATGTCATATGGATTAAATTACTCTCTTTTAGCACAAAGCACAAGACAGCTCAGGTGTATTCCCATTTAGTATTTATGCACTGCATTATTATTATTATTTTACAGTTATTTTTTTAAACATTTTTGTTGAAAAGTTTAAAGGTAAGCTGTTCTGAAAAGCAGCAGCAGGTAACAGTTTGTTGAAGTATATTTGAGCTTTAATACCCAGCTGATAATGCAGCTTTAAAGTCAGCATCTTTTTCAGAGTTGGATGAGGATGGATGTGAACAATTACTTTAGTAGGCCTATATGTAATGATCTGCTATCAAACTAAATATCCTTGTAATGTACACCTTTTCCTTAGCTTTTAAAATATATTGAAAGGTAGGTTAATATTTTTTTACTAATTAATATTAAAAATAACTTTATGTATGAATAAACTTTTCTTTCCAGCAGTAAAATGTGTAAGTTCTCTTTACAGAGAAGCTTCTTCAGTGCAGTGTTTTTGTTTGTTCTATAATGTTATCTTTTGATTCACTAATTTTTTTAATTAAATCTTTTGTTAATTTTCATTGGACTTCTCTCCTTGATCAAAATCAACAGATCAAACAGTATCAAATAAACAACAGTGGTATTAAGATTCAGGATTGATGTTGAGGAAAATTAACGAAAGTGAAAGAATTTGTCATTCATTTCAATGTTTGTTCATGTCGAATATTTCTTTAAGAACATGACTTTATATATTTACGAAAAATAAATATTATATTCTTTTATGAAAAGATTGATATTCATTGTAAAGAAAAGCCTATATAACTTTAACTTAGCCTGTATGAAAAATGTTACATTCACAAACACAACGTTTCAATATAAATCATATGGGCTATGTTGTTAACCTGCGAATGGTGTTAGTGTAGTTAACATATGTTAACCGGCGAAGTCACACGGAACGCAAATTGAAAGAAAGGTCCCCCATCGTGCAGCAAAGGGTGTTACACACCTTCAACAAGCCAGCATTGGTGCTTACTCGGCATTTGAAGGTTTAACAACCCACTACTACTGCGCCCTCATTGGTTTAGGATGGCACTCAATATGGCGTACCCTCCGCATAAACGCTCAAACAGAGTGGAAGTATGTAGGGAGAGGGAGTAGCAAGCAGTTTCGGAAAGGCCCCCAAGCTTGTCAAAAGCCACGAAGTAGACTTGATTTTGGTTACTATTCTTTTGGTAAAACATTTTTCCAGTAAAAACTGTTCATTGATATGTGGATTATTCACAGTAACTGAGACATTTGCTGAAAAGACACGTTGTTGTTGGATTCTGTTCATCTAATTCTGTTCATTTAATTTAAATTAATCTATATTGAATCAGGGTGAAGGCAGAAATCTCAGAGAGAGATGTGATAAAACCTGAACAAATACAAACAAACCTTGTGTCACGTTATCATGAAGATACTTTAAGTGTGATGCTGACATATACATATATCATGAGGTGGACAATACAAAGAGGCAACAGGGGAGTCCAGGCACAGATCACAAGAGGAATATTCATGTCCTTACATCAGTATAAAAGCAGGTTTTAAAATATGTTTGTCTCCACGTGCAGTGCAATATGTTCTGCCACTGAATGTCTTGAAGTTTTTTTTTCTTCCTTCCCTCCGTTTCAGATTAGGTTGAATCAAGATTTGGTCCTCCACTGCCTTCCTTCACTTTTAACCGTCACCACCAGAGATGGTTGTATATAAAACACCTGATGCTATAAAACAATAACAGTATCCTCTAAGACAAAACCCAAAGAGTCACAGCTGCAACTAATGCAAAAGATGCTAGCTGGGAGAGGGGGCAGGGCTTTGGCTCTCTTCACATTCACTTCTGTTCATGAGACCATTTCTGTCTTCCTCAAGCACAGTCACTTCCTGTGGGTGAAGTTATGACCAAACTTAAAATCAGGATTTCACCTTAACATGAGGACATGTAAATCTTCTTTGTTGGGGGGATGGGATCCTTTTCTCTACAGTACTGCAGTTTAACTTTGCGATTTAAGCTGAAAATGAATACATTTTCAGATAAACTTTTACCAGTTGGGTGAGAAAGTGAGAATGACACCTGAGGTCATTTCATCTGAGCTCTCTTTATTTATTCTGGAAGGAATCATTTTTTAATATATTTATATATATATAAATGTCTCTTTGCTGTCTAACAAATCACCTGACCTCCCGACATTATTCATCAATATATCGAGCAATAATTTTTTTCTGCCATGTCAGTTTACAAACTACATCTGCCAGAATATAAACAAGTTAAGAACTGGTTATATTCCAGGCTTGTCCGCCACAAGTGATATTAAGTAATTCAATGTGAAAAAAGTCACAGGTTTGATCCTCACATCAGTCATGTATCACATTCGACTGACCAAGAGAGAGAAATTTGTGTTTGTGTTTTAAGAGGAAGAGATTTTACAGTGATCCAGAAGAACACTACATTTAGCTGCTAATGCTAATGATTCTACCAAACATAAGAAGTTTATGAGAAGCAAGCAAAGCCAACAGAAAATGTCTGCCACTGTTTGTTCATGGCTTCAAACAGGCTCTAACGATTCATTGTGAACTAGTTGTTGCTTTTAAACGTCAAGACCTTTAGACAGTTATTCTTGTATTTGAAATGCAGAGCTTTCTCTGGCCACAATTAAATGCACTCCAACCTACTGGTTTAAAGCATTATCCTGATAATCCTGGATTGACGGTCTAAGGGTAGAGGATGTCATGTGCTGGACAGATTAAATGACAATATGCTTCTAACACTAAATAAAATGTGTTTTGACCACATTTCATATCTCTATGGAGAGTGTTAGAGACACATACAGGATGTTCAGTACATGCATACAAAGATCACATGACTCACACTGTGACGAAGTGGGTTTGCTCACCACTTGTCCCATACAGGCCATGACTTTCTAGTTTATACATATATGTTTATGTTTTTTGGTAATTTGCCATAGCTTGTGTAAAAGTGCACCACTTACTATTCCGGGTTGTTTGTGTTTTTTATTATGTTATTGTTGTTTTCCTGTGTTAATACTTACAATTGTTTGTTCCTTTGTTCAGTTCCACCATGCAGGATATTTTTTTTACGGAGGGGCCGGTGTAAGTATTTCCTGTTTTATAGGAATCGGGTGGTCATGGATGACATCACTGGGCCAAACCAAGTAGAGGGTTTTCTTTCTTTGTAGGAATGTTTCTTTTGGTTGTTTTTTGATTATTATGAATAAATGTGTGAATAACCCTGACCTGTTTTTCTAGGCAGTGGGAGCAGAGTGAACTGATAACGAAGTTCCAAATATTAAGAGATTTCTAGATATAGATGTTGTGGAGTATCAACCTGCATCAGAATGGGATGGGCTGAAGCAGTTGGGTGGGAATTGACCACCCTATATAAACAGGGGAAAAAAAAAAAAAAGGAGGTGAGGGTGTGCTGCTGTGAACACGTGCCTTGTGTTAGTGTTGCTATAAGTTTGATGTGTTATTTTTCTTTTGTTATTTTGGATTGAATTATCCATGTACTGCCGACCATGGTCAATAAAATAATCACTTCTGCAAACATATGATGTTGGAGTCTGCCTACCTACCACCTTCCTAACCACTCTGGCCAGGCTACACCACACACACCACAAAACATTCACTATGTTTCTAACAGCAGTGGACATATAAAGTATTAAATAAACAACTAAACACAACATAAAGTCTTACAGGTTTATGTGTTTATGAGACGAAATTATTCAACAAAGTAGTCTTTGTCTTATATGACAAAAATATGCGGTGGCCAAACCCAGTCTAGTTGTGTGTTTTTAGTAAAGGGGAAGGAAACACAGACTCTAAACTCAGAAGAAGAATAGGTTTAGTGAAATGTGTCTTCTGTTCCTGGTTTTTCTTTAGACAGTTAGAAGGATTTCTCAGAAACAGAGTCACAGAGTCGGTGCCGGATATGAGTATGGGACACACTTTGCTCTGTTTGCTGGGGGTTTTCTGTGAGTATCACTGACTTCCTTTATTTCATCTATTAACTCTTGAATCTTCAGTTTGATGTGTTTCATGAGGTTTCAAACTCTATTGTAGTGCTGAATATCCTCCTCTACTGTGGACATGCTCAAGGTAATTAAACAAGTTTCTTTCTTGTCATGTATTCACTTGAGATGAATCCGCATCACTCTTGAACGCATCCTTTTTCTGTCTGTCAGTGTATTTCTCATTTCACTCCATGAATCTTGCGTTGGTTTCTAGATTCTCTGCTAACCATTGAGCCAAACTGGTCCCCTTTATTTACTGGAGAGTCTGTGACCTTCATATGTGACATGAGGGAAGGAAAAGACACTGACTGGTATTACAGAATGAACAAGGATGGTCGAGAATTTCTCCACTACAACACAAATAAAAACTACACATTACAACCACTAGATACAGGCCACAGTGGTGAATACCAGTGCTTTGGAAGTCTCAAGGTCTCAACATATTTGCCAAAGGAAAGTAATAAAGTCTCTCTAACTGTATCAGGTAAGTGATGAATGTTTTACTATGATGACCAAGTTACATAAAAGCACTGATTTATGAGTCATGTTGATAATATAAAGTATAAATGTCTTTGGATTTTAGTGTAAAAACTAGTTTAAGATTCAAAAAACTTAAAGTTTGTCCAGCTCCACTAATGCTGTTTATGCAGCTGTAGAACTGTTATCACATAATTATGACAACTAAAAGCAGAACAAGAAAGATGGGCTGGGTTCAGCTGTTCACATTAAAAGATTTGCATAATGATCATAAGGATTTACCAACAAACCCATTTTTTTTCTTTGTGAAAAATGAACAAATTTTAGAAATTAGCCCTTTTTAGTGTTTATAAGTGATGTATTAACAGTAATGTATTATACAGGGCTGTTGAGTGTGTAGCCTCTTTCATGGGAGGGGGGATTTTATTTATTCATAATTATTAAAGCTGTTATTGTTGATTCCAGTGAGAGTGACTTCAGCAGCTTTTCTTCTGTCTCCAACTTACTGTTAAATTCAAAATATGTGAGAAACATAAATCACTGATACATTGCAACATTTATTCATATTATTGATATGTTCATTTATTTGAGCTGACTTAGTAAAACAAAGAACCACATGTGTTACTAAGACAAGAATGTGATCCTGGAAAATCCTGCATCCACTGAAGGAGAATCAGTGACTCTGCGCTGTAGACATCGGACTCAGACAGAAGAGAAGAACGCTGTCTTCTATAAAAACGGATCACTTATTGAGAGGGACACAAACCATCAGTCATCAATAATATCACCAAATACAGTTGAAATGACCATTCAGCTACTGTCAGACGGGAGCTCTTACATGTGTAAATTTGATGAGGACGAAGAATCAGAACCAATAAAACTGATTGTTTTAACTGAAAGCTGAACGTAAGTAGTTTTCAAACTAAAGTCTCAACATTCAGGGACATTTTGCCAGAATGAGCTGCAGACATGTAGCATTCCCAGAGTGAAGCAGAGTGATGATCTTAGAGACACTGGACACAAAGAGAAGGCTGTGTCTAAATGGTCATTCATTTTTAAAGATGTGTTTGAACTTTAACCATTGTTATGTTAATGTGGCCAACAGCTTCAGTCGTTAATAAGTGTGAAACATAAAAATATCTTCTAATGATTTCAATCAACAATTAGTTGTTGCACCACCAACAATGCTGGATTATATATTTCTCATTTTAATAATCTTTTTACATTAATCATGTCTTTGTTCTAAATCAAACAGCACAGAGACCAAAGGCCAAACTGAGAGCTGTCAGGAGAGACTTTCCAGCAGGGGGCAGTGTGACCCTGAGCTGCTCTGTGAACCCGTCATCTGGTTGGAAATACTTCTGGTACAGAGGAGAGAAAACCTCTGAACCCCTGAACACACAAGATGCTGTCTTCATCTCAGATGGACAAATCAGTGTCTCACAGGGACGACTCTACTGGTGCAGAGGAGGAAGAGGAGACCCAGTTTACTACACAGAGGACAGTGATGCAATCGGTATTGACAAAACTGACAATTTAGAATTACAGAATAAAATACAAAATGCAGGAAAACAATGTACATACATGATTAATAATTACGAATAAGGTTAAAAACATTTAAGCTTTTGTTATTTTATTATTTATTGTTTTTTGAACAGTCACAAACAGGGCTGTAGTGACTCTGCAACCCAACTGGCCTGAGATATACTCAGGAGAGACGATCACTCTGAGATGTGAGATCAAGGATGGAGGAGACACTGAGTGGGAGTATGAGTGGAAAACTACGAGCTCATACAAACCTCAAAAACAGAATCAATACATCATCAGATCTGCTTCATCATCACACATTGGAGAGTACAGGTGTCTGGGCAGAATGAAAAGTGGAAAGTTTTCAACAGACTGGAGTGATGCTTTCACATTGACACTATCTTACAGTAAGTCATGTCATCAGTTTGCTGAATCTAAAAGATATTAAAATTGCTATTTTGGTTACTATATATTAAGCACCTTGATATTTGTATTGTATATTTGAAGAAAGATGGAGAAAATATGTAGGATGCGAGCAGTGCATGTAATTCACCACCATAACATGTTTTTATTCTTAAAATCCCCCTCCAACAGAGCCCCAGCCTGTCCTCACTGTGTCTCCATCCTGGCTGAGTCCTGGAGCCTCAGTAACTCTGAGCTGCAGAGTTAAAGATCCATCTGCAGGATGGAGGTTCTTCTGGTTTAAGGCTGTTCCCAAACTATCAGCCAACTACTACGACCAAGAGCTGCTACCTGGCAGCAGCAACGGGACTGAACAGGATTCCTACATCGTTCATGGACAGACACACACAGCAGGATATAAGTGCAGAGCTGGAAGAGGAGATCCAGTGTATTACACTTCTTACAGTATAGCAAAGTTTGTCTGGTCTGGAGGTCAGTTTGATTAGACCTTTCCATGTTCACACAATAGAAGAAATGTATTTACTGTTGTGACCTTTTTTTTTTTAACTCAGGTCAAATGTTCAGTTTTCCAAACTCTTCTCTAAAACAGTTGTTTGATTCTTCTTCTGGACTGGACTCAATTTTAACATGAGAAAATCTCCTCACCCCCCTTTCATCCTGACACACAATTTCTCAAATAGTGGAATCAGCAGCTACCTGTGTCCTTTGACTTTGGAAACATATAACCTCACTGTGTAAGGCCACTACTGTACATTGCGTGTTTAACTAGATACCATAAATGCTTTTTGAAAGAGTTTTATTTCAGCGAAAATCAGCTAAAGACACATTTAACTAACCACTAATGCCCAAATCTGGATATAAATAACAAATTCATTCAGTAAGTGTATGTACTTTAGTAGCATATAAGGTTGAGGCACTGGTACTTTCTTTTTTGTTTGTCTTCTTTCCTGCCGTCCACTTCTTCCTTAATTTTCCATTTACCTGGCCTTCTTTCTTAATTTCTTTTAAATTAAAGTCTGTGTTTCTTGTTTTTTTTCTCTCTTTCCCCTAAACATGTAAATGCAGAACCTTTAGTTGTAATTAGTTTTTTTATCTATTCTGGTATTGCTGATGTAGTGCTTTCTCAGTATCATCTAGCATGAGTTACAGCACCTTGGGTTCTTTTCAGTAATCTGCACCCTATAGCGTCAGTTGCAACTTTTAACCACTAACTACTTTAGGAACACTCTGACAGAACTATTTTTACAAAAGATGGTGCAGATGTGTAGTTTTTAACTCTTTTTAAACTGAAAATCCTCTGCTTCAAATGTGTATATTTATAACAATGACAAAGAGGTAAATCTTATGACAAGGCAGTATTTATTTACTTTTTTTTAAAATTAAAAATAATAAAATTTTATTAAATAAAGTGACCTTTAGGGTTAAGAGAGATGTCCCCTCAATTACCTTAACCAATCAAAGTATACAACCGTCCACTTGTTCCCCAGATATTGTAAAACTGATCAAGGTCAGTCTGTACCTTTATAACTCTTGATGGAAACTTAAAAGTTCTCTGCACTAACCGCTGCAAATATCTGAGTGTACCTTAGCAAACAATATTGTTCACATTTCAACTGCTAATGAACATTCAGCAGCAAATACCTCAGATAACTTCATATAAAACAATAATCATATATATCGATAACCACAGCACTCTACTCAGTTACTCTAATGGGCCCAAAAAAATAAAACCCGGCATTAAAATAAACAACCCCCGTTGCAGGCCTGATTGCAGCTTGAGCGCGCTGAATGACAGTTTACAGTAGAGCGGATGGTCCCTTCGCTCCCTGAGCAGGGTACCAGTGAGTTCTGTCCGGGCCTCAAAGTCCACATACACACACACGGCAAGCGAGCCGTGAGATACTATGCTAATTATCCTACCGGCCAAGGTCAGCTCAGAGATACACAGTAATGTCCACAGCAGACTCTTAGCCAAAAACACACTTATCTTAAATGAGTCAGGCTAACACTGTAGACACATAGACTGTATATAAAGGTCTCTACCCTCTAATATTCGTCTTGGTTCGTAGCTATTGGCCACTCAAAATACAGTCGCACGTCTCCCTTGTTTTCCTGCTCCTCCAGTTCCTCTGACTACTAGTCCCGCCCCCTAACCAATCATACCTTTTACAAACTAGATGTCTCTGTCAGTGGACTAATCAGAGGCACATAAATAAAACCCATAGCTTTATTTCCAATGTGGTGTTTTTAATCTCATTATAAACCTCTATATGTGTGATATTGTGTTTCTATTCACCAAACAATCAAAAAGATTAAAAACAAATCAGACAAGATTGATTAAAATTATGGTATTTTCTATTTTCTCATTTATCACTTCATATGCCTAGTTTGTGCCCTCATTACATGTTTTTGTTTTTCAGATTTTCATCCAGCAGCGTCTCTCACAGTGAGTCCTGACAGAGTGCAGCACTTCACCGAAGAGTCCGTGTCACTGAGCTGTGAAGGAAACTCTACTAAGTGGAGAGTGAGGAGGTTTTCTAAATCTGGCCACCTGCCACACTGTTCTTCCTGGGGGACAATGACTGGATCCACATGCAACACCAATAAATCACAGTACATTGATGGAGTGGTCTGGTGTGAGTCTGAAACAGGACAGTTCAGCAATGCAGTCAACATCACTGGGCAGGGTGAGTTTTCATTGCATTTTATTGAACATGAATGATTTTAATACTCCATTAAATCAATCAGAAATTTGAAGTTGACCAAACTGATTTATTTAACATCCTGTAAATAAAACTATATCCAGTCTATGTTTTGACTATTATCAGTAGTATTGAATAGTGTATTCTTTTTAAAGGAATGGTGGCATTACTCATTTCTGTTGCCTGTCAGATTTTTTAATTTCAAAAAGAGTTAAACTTGACATTTCTTCTAACAAGCACACTAACACAAAGTTCACATTAGCTGACAACAAATATAATAGTTCTTAATGTGTAAACCCATTCACCATTCAAATTTACCCATGTGCACCACCAAGGTGCCATATAAATAGTGACACATGATGAAGGTTGGCTGCTCAGCTAAACCTGCAATCAAAATGAACAGTTTTCCCTCAGGGGGGAGCTGTACAAGTGAAGGTGATACAAACTACAACCTTTGTACACACTGTAAACATGACAGAAAGATAAAAAGTGGTGCAGGGTGTTAAAGTACAGGTTTAGCAAGGAGGTGCGAGAAGCTAAACGACTGTATGCAGAGAGACTAAAGAAGTTCTCTGCAAACGACGCCACTTCTGTCTGGAGGGGGTCAGAGTCATGCCATGTGCCAGCCTGCTTCAAAGCCTCCACCATCATCCCTGTCCCCAAGAAACCAAGGACCACTGGACTAAACGACTACAGATCCGTCGCCCTGACCTCTGTGGTTATGAAGTCCTTTGAACGCCTTGTGTTGTTCCACCTAAAATTCATCACAGACCCACTCCTGGACCCCCTGCAGTTCAACTACAGAGCCAACAGGTCTGTAGATGATGCAGTAAACATGGCCCTTCACTACATCCTCCAGCACCTGGACTCCCCAGGATCCTGTTTGTGGATTTCCGCTCTGCTTTTAACATCACCTCCCTCACCAAGAAGGCCTAGAAGTGGATGTACTTCCTGCAGCAGCTGAAGAAGTTCAGCCCGCCAAAGACAATGTTGGTGCACTTCTACACCGCCATCATTGAGTCCGTCCTCACCTCCTCCTTCACCATCTGGTACGCTGCTGCCACTGCCAGGGACAAGAGCAGGCTGCAGCGCATCATTCGCTCTGCAGAGAAGGTGATTGGCTGCAAGCTTCCTTCTCTTCTGGACCTGTACGCCTCGAGGACTCTGAGGCGAGCAGGAAAGATTGTAGCTGACTCCTCCCACCCCGGACACAGGGTGGGGTCGGGGTCGGGGTCGGGGTCTGTGGCTGTGGCTCAGGAGTTAGAGCGGGTTGGCCGTTAATCGGAAGGTCGGCGGTTCAATCCCTGGCTCCCCCCTGGTTCCGTGTCGAAGTGGCTGTTCCGCCAGTGTATGAATGAGTGTGAATGTTAGTTTCCGTTTGAGCACTTAGGCTCAGTGTATGAATGTGTGTGACTGGTGAATGCAGATGTAGTGTAAAAGCGCTTTGAGTGGTCGAAAAGACTAGAAAGGCGCTATACAAATACGGAGCATTTACAAACTGTTTCAGACCCTCCCCTCTGGCAGGAGGCTGCGGGACCAAAACCTCTCGCCTCTGCAACTAGCCTCATTTACAAGGCCCAGGTCCCCCACTGACACTCCCCCAAATGTCTCTGCACATGTAAATACTATTTCATCTTGTGTCGGGCACAGACCCGGCACGTCGCACATATTTGTTGTTGATTGTTGATCTTTGTTGTTGTATATTTTTATGTTGTCAGTTTATATATTTATATGTACACAATATTCTCTTCCGTTACGTTACTTCTGCACGGCACAGACCCAGAATAATGCAACGTTCTTCTATTCCATATTTATATATTTCCACATTTATTTATGTTGACTGTATGTTTGTCTACGTGTAGCACCTTATCACCACAGCAAATTCCTCGTATGTGTAAAACACTACTTGGCAATAAAGCTTCTTCTGATTCTGTTTCTGAGAATATTTCTTAAGAGGCTTTGTTGATGTAACAGGGAAAGGTATATCAGGTATAGCTTAGAATAATTTAGCTGACCCCATAAGTGTTTTCTGACATTCTAGCTTTAGGTATTTCTCACATGTACTTGTCCTTGTCAGGGAGACAACAATAGACTGATTAGTTAGAGACAGTAGCTCAGGCATCAGGCTAGCAGATATCAGTGTTCTCTGGGAAGGTTGAATCCTGCAAGAATGTTTACAAGAACTTACTGGCTCCACAGATTAGAGTTTAACTCATGGATAGTGAGAGATTCCAATATGACGCAGCATTGGAGTCTAAACATCAGATAGATAGTTCTGGGTGTAAGGTGACCTAATAGAGAAACCTACAGGCACTAGGGGGAAGACAGAAACATAAAAGGGACCACAAGATGTTATCCTTCAGATTTGGTGTTGGCATTTGACGTGTTCACATGTTGTATGCTGGCACTGTATCTCCTCGGTTGGGCTCAATAAACCAAGCAATGTTAAGTCTTCATCAGTCTCCGAAACTTCTTCACACCTGAACCTGGCTCACAATATTTCTCAACAAAAAGAATATTTACATTAAGACGTGTTAAAGTTTCAAACACACAAGCCAAATGTCAGGTATTTGTTCAGCGACTGTACGCATCTATAACATTTGTTTAAAAATATTTAATTCATTTTTATCTTTGTACATCAACTTGTTCAACCTTCACCAGCTGATCACATATTCCTTGATCTTTTTACAGGCAGTGATTTGATCCTGGTGAGCCCTGTCCATCCTGTGGCTGAGGGAGAGTCTGTTACTCTGAGCTGCAAGTTAAAGACAGAAAATGTTCTTTCTAATGTAGATTTCTATAAAAATGGAAAACTCATCCAAAATAAAACCAGAAAGGAGCTGACTCTCCCTGCAGTGTCAAAGTCAGATGAAGGCTTTTATAAATGTGAAGGAAGAGAGTCACAAGGTCAGCTGAGTCGATCATCACCAGAGAGTTGGATGTCAGTAAAATGTGAGTGTGATTAAAACAGAATTTTCTTGTAAGTTGTATCACAGGTAAGTGTAAAAAAGTAAAGTAAAAGTAAGTTGGCCTTGTTTCAGCAGACTTAACCTATTAGTTTGTGTAAGAGATGTTTTCTACATTGGTTATTCAATAATGAAACATAAAAATACAAAAGTAAATATGTGATTAGCAGTGAAAGGTGTGTTAGTTTATATTACAAAGTAGTATTTATTTTGAGCTGAAGAAACGTTTCATCAAGCAACAGGAGGATGATTTATTGTGATACTGTGATATCTAGACATAAATGATACATGATCAGGGGTTTATTTAAGTGTATTTGATCTTATACATTTATTTACTGTGTAAGTGTATTTGCATTTGTGTGTATGTGATATATTTTGTTTGTTATATATATTTTTCTATTGTTCTTCTCTGGCCAGGGTGAAAGTCACCATTTGTGAGGCTTGATGAGACCATAACTCTGTTTTTGTAAATGTATTTAAGAAAAGTGTCATATAATTAATATTAATATAGATTATTTATCATGGCAGCGCCTGAAAGCTCTCCATTTCCTGTGTTGTTGATTGTTGGGCTGGTTTGTGGAGTTTTACTGATTATTCTCCTGCTGCTGTTTCTGCATCGCTGCAGAAAGTCAAAAGGTCAGTTCTTCTCCTTCTGATATTAGATTGATTTCACACTGATTAGTCAAACTCACAGATGTAGTCTGATGTCATTACCTGCACTGTAATAAAACCATGTAACAGCAAATGTCTGTTTTTTTTTTTTTTTTACAGATTCATGCTTTATCAGGTTGGTACAACGCTCTCTCCTCTGCGTCTGAATCCAACAGCAGTACATCACATGTTCCTTATCAAATCTGCTGTATTTACTTTGTGTTTTGGGGTCCAGCAGGTCTCAGAGCACCAATCAGGGCTCTGCTACAGATCACATGATCAACCAGGATGAAACTCAACACAAAAAATACTCTTCTCCTCTCCATGGTCAGCCTTAATCCTTTATAACTAATCACTTACATTAAACTTAATGTTTACATTTCACGTTATCTGTTTTAGAAGATTACGGAATTCATATAATGTAATTGAAACACTGATTAATATGACATTAGCTTTATTTTCTCTGCTCTTTAGATGATGCTCGTCTCTATGAATCAATCAAAGGCCCTGAAGAAATTGAAAATGGTACAGTATATACTTTTTGTTTAACACGGAGCAGTTAGAAATACTAGAATAAGATGATATAAGGTAAATAGAAATGATGGAAAACCCCTGAATTTTAAACAATATGTATATTTCAGAGGAATTCAGCGAGGTCACATATGCTTTGATTGAGCTGAAAAACATTGCTAAGAAGGGTGAGTAGTTTATTTTATGTCGTGAGAATTACAAGCAATTAGGTGAGATGGCTTTTGTATACAGCATTGCCTAAATTAAGCCCAGTAAATTGTCTTTTCATGCATCCATCTGGTAATACACCAGAGGTGAGCCCTGTTTATTCAAATGGCAAGACAGGATCAGCAGCAGGTAGACAAGTACAACAGACATTTTGAAGTTTTTGTTGGGTGCTGCTACCTGACACAGTGTAATATTTTAATACTTCCACTAAAGAGCAGCAGTGGTCATATTATAACCCCATGTACTGTATATATAAGAGCTTTAAAGGGTCAGTGATTTAGTGGCATCTTGTGGTGAGGGGTGCAAATTGCAACCAGCGGCATTCACGTGTTCCTCAGATGGTCCCATTTCCTGAGTTGTGAAGTTTTAATTTCGACTTCGTGTGCGTTAATATCACACACGTTGTGAGGTTCTGGGATTCTCTACTCAGAATTTTTTCCCACTTCAATCACTGATTCTAAGGTAATAAAAACATAACCATTCATTATATTATATTATTTTGCTTTTCTGTCAATAGATCCTCTTAAATATTACACACTGAACCTTTAGGGCTTGTTGGATTTGCGGTATGTTGATTTTCAGATACTCTATATGGAAAAAAGTACTAGGACACCTAAACATTACATTTATAACATCCCATTCTAACTCCATAGGAATTAATACAGAGATGGTCCTCCCTTTGCAGCTATAACACCTTCCACTCTTCTATGAAGGCTTTGTACAAGATTTTAGAGTTTATCTGTGGGAATTGTTGCCTGTTCATCCAGAAGAGCATTTGTGAGGTCAGACACTGATGTTGGACACGACGGCCTGGCTCGCAGTCTCCGCTCTAGTTTATCCCTAAAGTGCTGGATAGGGTAGAGGTCAGGTGCTCTGAGCGGGCCAGTCAAGTTCTTCCACACCAAACGGGGAAAACCATTTCTTTATGGAGCTGGCTTTGTGCACGGGGGCATTGCCATATTGAAAGAGGAAAAGACAAAAAACAAACTGTTTGTGAAAATTGTAAGAAAGACCACACCATGAAAAAACAATCCCTACCAAAAGTATTGGGACAGGGGTGTCTGGTACTTTTGTCCATATAGTATATGTTTGATTAAATAAATATGATATGTAATCTCTCACGTTGTTGAAAAAGAATTAATAGGTGACAAATGAGTTGGTTCCACCATAGATAGTTGTATTTAAAAAAAATTGTCTGTCTACGTAATCCACTTCCCTCCTTCTTGCAAAAATGTATTTATTATTAGGGGATTTTGTCCCCCATCACTTCCACTAAAAGCAAATAAGGAAGGGATGTTATCAGGGCCAGCATGACCACGGGGGATGATTATAGCAGTTTACTGTTCATATGGGCGTGTGACTATTGTTTTAAGACACATCTCAAAAAAGGTATGAACCACTCCTTTAAGCATAGTTTATTTGTATCGCTCTGCATCACGTACAATGTCTCAGTGGGCTTTACAGGCACACAGCATCAATGGTTCTTATCCCAGACCAAATTCTCAAAGACGGGAAACAAAAGATTTACTCAAAAAACAAACAGAACACATCTGAGGTTATGAGGTCATGGAATGAACATCAGGTCGTGACATAGTCCTTTTATCTTAATTTTTCCATCAGTTCATAACTACTGTACAAATTAAACCTGAAACGTGGCTTCTGTTTTAGACAATCTGATGTATGCAGAGGTTCACTCCTATGATAAAGCCAAGAAAGACAAAGGTAAGTAAAGCTTACATCCACCTGCAGCTGTTACTGTCCAACAGGTTTGTCTTGGACACAGTGAGTTCTGTGTCCATCCAACACAAATATGTTTCAATACAATGGTAGCTGTTACTGATTTGACGTAATTTAAATGTTTTCTGTTTTCTGTATAATTTTTGTATTTAGTTATTTATTTTACGTATTCTTAAATCCTTCCTTGATTTTCTATCAACTATCAGTGTTCAACTATCTTTGTTGTGAGTACTATTGTAACATGTTTTCTCTTGTGTTTTGTTTTTGTACACTACATTTATTTTACATTATGGATGTAGGCATTGCTGAAGCAAAAAACTGTATAGAAACATATATCAGTACATTGACATTTCAAACTGGTACGACTCCTTTTACAGGAAACTCAAGTCCTGCAGCAGCGGATGAAACCGTTTATTCTGAAGTCAAACTGGGAACGACTGTTCAGTGACATTATAATGTACATATTGTTATTAGTCACTTTAGTGATTTATTTTACAGATGGTCACATTGGTTATAAATGGGTGTAAAATGCCATAAAGCAGCCTTAATTCTTAAATAACCCTAAATCTCTTTCTCCTATGGTTTTCCTCCACATCAATAAAGAGATCTGTACCAACAAAACCAGTGGAACAGTGGGTGCACCTCGGACTTTCAAATGTCAGGCAGTATTTTGTAAATTTCAACTTATAGCACACAATTTAAAAGAAACTTGGTGAAATGACTACAGATTATCTCATATAATTATTTACATGTTCCCACTGAGTGTTTATGTCCTATATTTATATATATAATATAATATATTATAATACACGGTCACATTTTTTGTTAAAGCTCCTGTAGACGACTTCTTTTCAGTTTAAGATAAAAAAGCACATTAGTAATATTTAATTTATTAGATGTGATAAAGCAGTCTGACAACTACATTCTACTGTAAACACAGCTGTTCATTTAAGTGAAGAGTGACACTATGAGATGGCGCTTCCTTCACAAAAACACATTCACACATGACACTGCAGTCACGTGTCTCAGTTTAGGCTGTAGTTTGGACAATATGTTTCTAAGACTTCTGAAATTGAAATCAATGAAATCGTCTAGTTGTCAATAGTTATTATTCAGCACAAACCCTAATTTTACCCTCAGATTCCACCTTAATGACTTTGAAGTTGTGTCTGACATATATATATCATATATATTGTGTATCAGCTCGTTCCAGCTCTTCATTGAAGTTATATGCAATATCATGTTACCACTAAGTAAGATATTCAAAACAAAAAACACACCAGCCCACCTAATGGACACTTTTATTTTATTTGAATTTTAGACACAATTAACCCACAATTTAGCCTGATAACTAGGGATGTTTCTCCTCATTTGTGTGGAAGTATGATGTTGGCTTTGTGAAGAAATGATAATTTCAGAACACTGGGTGCACTAAGTAAAGAAACTCTTTCTCTCGATCCCCTCCTGTAGCTGTCCATGGTTGTGATTTTTTTTCATGAGGGATGCATTGCCTCTAAAACACTAATCTGACCATGTAGGCTTATGTTTATATCTAAATTATATATACTTTAGTTTTTATCTATAAGTATGTGTGCTTTTTAGGAAAACAGGTGTTTGGGGTTAGTAAGTAGCAGGCATTCAGAGCAGGGTCAAATTCATGAAAGAAGACAGCATTTTCTTGGCAGTAAATATGTAAAATTTTCATTCATTAATTTTTTTTGCAGTTTTGTGAGTTGGGAGAATATTTATTAACAACGATGGTCGTTCATGGCTACGGGTAGTCCTAACGACCGTAACGACTGTCGTTACAACAACCAGGAACACTACCGAACCAGCAGTATGGACGATGTTGGCAAACGACCCCACTGAGGTTAAATAGCTGAGTTTCCCTACCAGTCAGTCAGAACTGAAGAAGTCCCTTGGACTTTAACTTTCGTTGGAAAACTTTGTGTAACACTGTCTACAACAAACTTCATGCTCTGCTTAAAGATTCGGCATTAACTATAATACATCAAATTATTTATTCTTGTGTCAAAACATTGTGTCAGTTTGTCCCAATATATAGGCTACTCATCTAGATAGATTATGTCTCGATAACAGCAGATGAAGTGAGCTGCAGAGATGAGTTCAGTGCACGCACAGTATGGTGAACATACTCAGTGATGAAGCCCAGAACTGCAGGGACAAAATAAAACAAAGATTAATGACATTACCAAAAATGCTACTTTAGTTACAAACATTTAACTGCCAGTTTAAAAAGACTGGAGACAACAAACCACCCTGCAGAACTCCATGCTGACATGAAAAGACACATATATAGACCTATGCCATCACACCTACAGAATAACTAAATAATTGCAATAAAAATATACAGAAGTATAAATACAGAAGTACATTCAACAGGGAATTAAATCCAACATATTAGAATTGTAATTGTTGATGAAGCACTTCTCTTTATGGACCTGGTAAACAAAATAAATACGTGAAAGTGAATAATATGTACATGACACATTAACCCTATAACTTCAGTCAGATTTGAACTGCATACTGACCTACACTTATATTTACCTCTAGTGTATTGAATAATGATGTAAAACAATGTTAAATAAACAAAATAATTATAATGAAAATAGCCTGTGTTGATATTTGTACCTTCAGTTGAATCTGGATTCACGATATTGTAGTCAGAGCAATAAAATATGTACACTTGTACAGAAAAGTTTGGATGTAGTAGTGTCCAGTGGGCCAGCAGAAGTAGCTCAGAAAGCAGTGCTGCAGGCTGGCAGTCCAGTAGCAGCTCGGAGAGGAGGGGGCCAAGGTGCTGCTGAGAAAATGGGGAAACAGAAAGGGAAATGCTCAGTGATTTATTGTAGGAAATCCTCTTCATGTCAATCCCGTAATCATACAACAGAAACATAGTGCAGTGACATCCAGTGTTGGGAAAGTTACTCAGAAATTGTAATATATTACCAGTTACTTATTACTCCTTAAAAAATTAATATTATTACTTCACTTATTACTGGGTGATAAAAGTAACTAGTTATGTTACTATATTACTTTCCAGTGTTTCCCACAGAATGACAGCGGGGTGGTGGGGGGGGTCACCCCGTCACGTTTTGTGCGTGGTGGCTTCTGGGACAAACCATATATGGAAGTTCAACTTCCATCAACTTCCGTCACATTTGTCTGTGGGCTGCAGCTGGACCAAAATTCCACAAATGTGTAAAAAGGAAGTTACAAATGCTACGTGACCTACAAATTGGCATGTGAAATAAAAAGATCTTTGTACAGATTAAATTGTGTGTATTTGCAAATCACACTGTATTTTTGTGGATATGATTTTACACATCACCAGTGTAAAATTACACAATTGCGCATCATTGTACACATTTGTAGCTTGTCTTCTGTGGGTTACAAATATTAAAGTCCAAATAAATCTTCCATAATAATCAAACCAGCATAAAGGTTGTAGTTTGTTTTCACCTTCAGTCGTTCAGATCCCGCTTAAACCAGTAAAGGAAAGCACAAAATTCAGGTTGCAGGTGCACTTCACAATATAAAAATAAATATAATGCAATAATCAGTAGCTCTTTTTTGTTCAGTAAATTCTTTTGAACAACGCGGAGGCTTCTTCTATATGTACATTGCATTGCAGGTTTTCTTACCAGCCACACGCTGGTAAATGCACATAAAAATCAAACACTCAAAAGGTACTGTGGCAATGACAAACTCAAGTGAATCACTCCACTAAACACAACTGCAGAGGCTAACTAACAAAGTACTTACTTCACTAATATGGCACACAATCAACACACATGAGGCACACAAGTCAACTGGCTGTGACAAGCTGCCAAGAGCTACTGGAGGGCTCTCCTTAAGAGCAGGAGGTAATGCTGAGGTGGTGACGAGCGATTGTTAGACCTGGAACAGAGGGGACCAATGGGTGGACTGAAGTCAGCCTGACAGAGCTCCACAGAAACCAGGAAGTAGGCGGGTCTTCATTCCACAGGTAGACCTTTCTTCACCACAGGATCACACAGCCTGCTTGGTATATGGTGAGTGGATAGTGCCAAAGCAAGGATTACCAGGAGAAGGAGAAGGAGCAGTCTTCCCTGCCGTCGCTCAGCTATATGTTGAATAATATTTATTTTGTTGCATTGCGTGTTTTTTATGTGGAGATGTCTTCCATTGCCATTTCCAGCTACAGTTGTTTAGTAAAGTCTGATGCTGTTGTGATGCGTTTTCATTTGTTCTCATGATTTAATTTGCAGCGCCACCCCTCTGCCAGTTAATGGGCCTCTCACTGTCTTTGTAATTAACATTTGAAAACAAAACATTTTTGGTAACATCAAATATGTGGAAATATATCCCAGTTAACAATTGAAGGATGGGAAGCTTGAACTTCAAGTTCAAGTTGTCTATGATATCTATAATGCAGAAGTGTAACATAATTTCATGGCCTATTGGCCAGTCAATTAAATTCCAAATATTACCAGTTATATTTTTGAAGTTTTAGCCATAGTCTACATAGTCTACATAGTCTACATAAATGTAAAAACACACTCAGTGTAATATTTAAATAGGTAAACCCCACAATTAATTGAGTTTTTGCTGCCTGATAAAAGACGAGGTCCAACCTTATGTAATGTGCTACAAAAACACTAGACTATAAGCAGAAATTTTGAACTAACTTGAAGTGCTGTAGTTAAATTGCAGATTATATAGACTATTTACCGAACAAAACATAATACAACCTTGTTCATAATATTTTGACATCGTATTAATTTTTTGTGTGAGTTTTACAGGCCCTTGTCTTGTCAGAATAGGCCTTGTGCTGAGTATTTAACGATTTGATGTGTATGTGGGCATGGCGGTATGTTTGGTTTGTGAGATTGAGTGTGATGTAGTTTTAGTGTATAAACAAGTTCAAAGCAGACAAACAGAACAGTGATAGCTGCCATTAACTTGGCCAAGTTGTCACTGCACTTTCCTTGAAGCATCTAGTTTCCTTGAACTTTGGCTGAACAATTGCGGCAACTGATGTTCATGAAAGGTTTTTGTATAAGCAAATGTATACTTATTTGGGATAGTCTATGCTATTGCAAAGGTATTAGCAACATCTTTGAGGTTGTACATAATGATGTGCTCCTCCAGGGCAACAGCGACATCCGCAATTTCTTTTACCAGCAACTCCTGCTTGCTTTCAACTTCCTCTGTAACAATGAGAAGGCCAATGTTCACTCCTTTTGTAGCCTGATGAGCCATTTGTAGAAATTTGATGATTATTTTACTTTATAGGAGAGAGGTTAAAATGAGTAAACTGTTCCTCCTTGGTCTGTTCGCTGAGGTCGCACAGACCATCCATCTTGCTGCAAAGCTACGTGTTTGGGCTTTCAGCGTTGATGCATTGAGAAGGAGACGGATCTGCCTACCTGTGTGGTGGGATCCGTTTTCTGTTTTTCCTGCAAGGTCTGATGGAGAAGGGGCTGTCGTGCTGCAGCTATCTCCCCTGTCACAGGGGGTTTGGTGACAGAACAGTCTTCACCAACTCCCTAGTGATACGCTTTCTGCAGGGTGTGAGAAGACATCTACCGGTGACGTGTCTCTCTGCGCCTCAGTAGGACTTGCTGCTTGTGTTGGTGGCTCTAATATCTGCACCTTATGAGCCCCTGGAGCAGTCCTGCTATCTCTTGAACAGTCCTGCGCCTTGCTCCCACCTCTTCTACGAAGTTGAGTGAGCTGTGTGCCTGTCGGTTCACCCCAGCTGCATGCTGGTTCTTGGTGCCCACAGTGCAGCCAGATTGAGACAACACACCTCCATTGTTCTTTAGAACATAAGGAGCATGTTCAGGTCCAGGACAATAAATCTGGATGCTTTCTATCCCCCTACCCCACTTAGGGTGCAGGGAGATGAGAGTGCATCTGTTGTGTCCATGTGTGCTAGGCTAATGTCCTATGTAGAGCACACAGCCCCCATTCGATGCACTGGTCGGCTGTTCGTTTGTTTCAGTGAGAAGAGCCAGGCCAGCTGGCTTTGTGAGTGAATCTCCCAAGCCTGGACAGGGGCGGGAACAGACCCACCATTAGCTGTGCGTACCCATTCCAGTGTGGAAGTGTCTACGACCCTTTATCTGCGGGGTGTGTGTCGAAGAGATCCTGGTTGACTGTGTTGGCAGGTTACCTAAAACCAACGTTGGTAATCAGTTCCCACTTACAATGATGTGTGTTGCTATCGATTAAAAGAAGCCATTCCTTTCTGTTGAACCACTGCCGTGTCAGTAACCAAAGCACAAGTCAAGTTTTTTACTACATATGGTTTGCCAAAGATAGCACAAACCAATCAGGGATCTAATTTCCTTTCCAAAGTATTCAAACAAACCCTTAGCTTGTTGGGCAACTCGGTGTCTAGCGCCTGTCACCCCGAGTCACAGGGAGTTCTGAAGCGCTGGCACCAAACCTTAAAATCCATGCTCAAGAACCACTGTCATGAGAAGTGTAAGGACTGGGATGTAGAGGTGCCTTTTGTAATTTTTACCGCACCTGACACAAAGCTAGAGCCCTTAGGGTTGTAGCAGGTCTGCGTATGATTTTTATTAAACTTTACGGGCACGACCTTAAGATTTGCAGTCGAGGCTTTAGGTCCTTGAGTATAGCTTAGTAATTAAACAAATTTTTGGTAATTCGATAGTTGTTAATGGTTCAGTTATTCTAAAATCATTTATTTTAATCAATCAATCAGTCAGTCTCAAATCTGAGGGAGAATCCTCTATACAGGGACCCCGGACGCTTAAACAATACACACACACAAATCACTATGATCAAGGTGAAATTTACTGACTAACTAAAGGGAGTACAACAGTGGGAGTAAATATGGGAATATTACAGGAATAACAGTCAACATGAAAAAAAACAGAAGGTAATGAACAGAATATGTAATAAGCCAAGATCAGTACACTGGGCTCGATGGGATTTCAGTTTGATATTGTAGAGGGAGAGGATTCTACGAGAATGAGGGCACTAATGCTCGGAAATTATGTTGCAAATTTATTTTGAATAACCTAGGGGTTTCTTAACTATAGATGAGGGCCAACTAGAGGACACCAACGAGTCACAGCATGTGGTTTGTTTTGCCTTACTTATGTCGTAATTCCCCGTAGCAAAGGCTCACTGCCGGTTGGGCTCGTGGATGTTGTCCTGGCCAGGTTGGGTGGCACCCCGGTGGCGTCTCAAGTTGGGTTCAAACCGATGGAATTGCTCCGGAGTCCTTTGCGGGAAAACGCTTGCAGCAACGGCCAACTGGCGACACCAAACTCGGCAAAAGTAAGGCAAAACAAACCACATGCTGTGACTCGTTGGTGTCCTCTAGTTGGCCCTCATCTATAGCTCGGCGGAACACACTCCAGACTCTCTCGTTGGAGCCATGACTTCGTTCAACTCGAGACGAGAATTGAAAGGGCTTCTGGGTATCTGGGTCAAAAGTTGCTTAGAACGATCGAATAGCGTTAAAACAACAAAATCAAATAAGACACATAGATTCGCGAGGACCCGGGAATATAGGCTATTTAATGTTGCTGAGTTTAAACAAAGTCTGGGGATAGTTTGATCCCAGGCAGCTCCAAACAAAAGTCAAAATCTCCCACTAAGAAAAATGGGGTTTCAAGAACATGAAGCTTTCTCAGTTCGTCTGAAGGAAGTTTAAAGAAAAAAAGATACAAGAGAGTACAAGAGTTTTAGTTTCAAGACAGTGAAACAAAAGACAACAAGGTCTTCATCTGTTCCCCTTTTTTGGGACGTGGTGACGTCATTTTGGGAGTGGGTATCCCTAGGGGAGTCACCCTTTGGCCTCAAAAGTGTTAACTTTTAGTGGGATAAAGAAAAAATATATTGCGCGTATTTTCCATTTAATCTCTCTCTCTAATATTACATATAACATTAGAAAAATACTTAGTTCTAAACATTTAGATAAAAACAAGTAGAACAAGATTAAACACTAGAAGGTTAATTGTTTCTTAATTGTTATATACTTACAGTTTTTCTGATTGTTTACACACATTTTCTGAAAGAATGCCTCATATTCTCAGAACTCTACACACAAATCAAAAAACACACAATGGGCAAAACCCCTCAATTCTCCTGCAAAATGAAACTTTACATTCAAAACAATGTTTTTTCTTCTCAAAATGGTATTTTGTTTTCAAATGACACACAAATCATATGAATAGACATTCATAAGAACCAGTTGAACACTGATGTGCTCAATGTAAAACACTATGATGAATGGAAAACACTTCTTCTCCATTCATCATAATGACTTAGGCTTTTTTTTTGTTCAGTGTTACACGTGTACACAAGTGTGTTGTAAAATATTTGAGAATATTGTTTTTATACTCAGAACACACAAATACACGGTAACAAATATATTTTATTTGTCCCACAAAAACAATGTACACAGTGTACATCCCATTCCCAACCAACACAAAGTTGCACATACACTACATACAAAACAACAGAAGAAGAATTTACTGTACACAGTTACAGTATAAAAAAAACAACCTAAAAACCAAACTATGCTGCATCCTCTCTTCTGTTGCGGTCTGGCCACAGCACCTCATCCACATCACAAGCAATGTTTTCCCTGGCCAAGCAGCGCAGGAAATATCGCCTAGCATAGCGATTCCAGCCATGAAAAGCATCAGCTGCTGTATCTCCACAGCTTGGAGAAGAGGTATACGTGTTTGTGGATTTCGGTCACACACTTTCCATCTCCAGTCAGGAAAAAATTCCTCAATAGGATTGAGGAATGGAGAATATGGAGGGAGATAAACTAAAAAGCGTGGGTGGACAGTGAACCAGTTACGAACCAAAGCAGCCCTGTGGAATCTTACGTTGTCCCAAATGACAACGTACCTGAGCTACTCTGGGCCGTCTACCTGATCTGGTGGAATGAGTGTGTTGTGTAGGGTGTCCAGGAATGTGATCAGATGGGCTGATGTGGGTAATCGCTGCACACATTGTGATGTTCCCTCCGCGCTGGCCAGGGACTTCAACAATGGCACGCTGGCCGATGACATTCCTTCCCTCTTTCATCTTTTGTGGTTGAACCCAACCTCATCAATGAAGATGAACTGGTGCTCCACTGCAGCCACCTCTAGCTCAAGGACTCTGAAACACACATGACAATATCAGAAATAGACATGGAGTGGTCACTATTGTGAAGCACAATCATTATGATTACAATATTGAAATATGTATAATTTACTGTATACAGTTTTGAGTGTATGCATCAATTGTGGGACTCACTTGCACATAGTTATATCGCAAATCTTTGACTCTTTCTGAATTGTGTTCAAATGGCACCCTGTAGACCTGCTTCATCCTGAGATGATTTCTGCGCAAGACACGGTCCAGTGTTGATAAGCTTACCCTATCAATATTTTGAAATATGTCATTGTTTTCTATTATTTTTCTTTGTATTTGCTGTAATGTTATGGTGTTGTTTTCTAGGACCATGTTTATGATTTCAGTTTCCTGTTCAGAAGACAGAAGACGTTCCCGACCACCTTGTGTTGGTAATCTTTCAGTTCTGCCAAACAAATAGTAAAATACTGTAAATACAAAGTAGGTATACATTTCCTAAATACTTGAAACATACTTTACAGTATTTTTACAGTCCTACAGAACAGTCCACAGGCAATACTGTACTACTGTACTCATTGAGTACTGTATTGATACGCAGTACTGCAATTTGCTAGTGAGAGTAGATTTCTTACCTGTTCTCATTTCGGAAAGTCCGGATGATGGATGCTACAGTGTACCTGCTCATATTGGGCTGTACTCTTTGCCCAGCCTCCCTCATTGTTAGACCATGGTTGACCACATGATCAACCAAAGTGGCTCGTATCTCATCAGAGATTACGGTCCTTGGCCTTCCTTGTCCTCGTCCTCGTCCCCGTCCTCGTCCTCGTCCTCGTCCTCTTCCTCCTCTGGCTCTGCCTCTGTTTCCAATGTTGGTTGCCTGTGTGAGAGAGAACATCAGATTTCCTCCTGTTTTGAACAGCTTTTTCTACCAGCAGCTATGTTGTACGACACACGGAGCTAGATGGAGCCGGTGTAGGTACCAGATGTGATCGGGTGGTCAGAACTGCACGGGGGCCTGGGCCTGCAGGTAATCACATAACGTGATTGGCTGTATATTTGTATGATGTGGCAGAAGGTGATCAGCTGTACGTCGGAGTGTTTACATCCATAGTTATATATATACATTTTATTGTTTATTCAAAAATATGATACTGCCATTCATAAAATATAGCTGTGCAATTCCAACATTGTTTTCTGCTTAATATGATATGAAAAGTGCAAAGTGACTGTTCTATTTTTAGCAGGGACTATGTACAAGACGCAAGTTAAATTGCCTTGCCTGAGCAAAGGAAGTGGTTGTACTTCTGTGAGCTTTGTGAAAAGGGGAAGGAAGGAGGAGTGGATTATTCTTAGAAACATTATTTGTTATGTTATGGTGTTGTTTTCTAGGACCATGTTTATGATTTCAGTTTCCTGTTCAGAAGACAGAAGACGTTCCCGACCACCTTGTGTTGGTAATCTTTCAGTTCTGCCAAACAAATAGTAAAATACTGTAAATACAAAGTGGGTATACATTTCCTAAATACTTGAAACATACTTTACAGTATTTTTACAGTCCTACAGAACAGTCCACAGGCAATACTGTACTAATGTACTCATTGAGTACTGTATTGATATGCATTACTGCATTTTGCTAGTGAGAGTAGATTTCTTACCTGTTCTCATTTCGGAAAGTCCGGATGATGGATGCTACAGTGTACCTGCTCAGATTGGGCTGTACTCTTTGCCCAGCCTCCCTCATTGTTAGACCATGGTTGACCACATGATCAACCAAAGTGGCTCGTATCTCATCAGAGATTACGGTCCTTGGCCTTCCTTGTCCTCGTCCTCGTCCCCGTCCTCGTTGTCGTCCTCGTCCTCGTCCTCTTCCTCCTCTGGCTCTGCCTCTGTTTCCAATGTTGGTTGCCTGTGTGAGAGAGAACATCAGATTTCCTCCTGTTTTGAACACTCTATTTTGAACAGCTTTTTCTACCAGCAGCTATGTTGTACGACACACGGAGCTAGATGGAGCCGGTGTAGGTACCAGATGTGATCGGGTGGTCAGAACTGCACGGGGGCCTGGGCCTGCTGGTAACGTCACATAACGTGATTGGCTGTATATTTGTATGATGTGGCAGAAGGTGATCAGCTGTACGTCGGAGTGTTTACATCCATAGTTATATATATACATTTTATTGTTTATTCAAAAATATGATACTGCCATTCATAAAATATAGCTGTGCAATTCCAACATTGTTTTCTGTTTAATATGATATGAAAAGTGCAAAGTGACTGTTCTATTTTTAGCAGGGGCTATGTACAAGACTCAAGTTAAATTGTCTTGCCTGAGCAGGAAGTGGTTGTACTTCTGTGAGCTTTGTGAAAAGGGGAAGGAAGGAGGAGTGGATTATTCTTAGAAAAATTATTTGTTGTCAGCCTGTGAGATCATATTGATATGAGCTGTAACTTCTTTACTGGCACAGCTTCCTCTTAGTCTTCCTCATAATGTATGCTTTCAAGCTTTAAAGTGGTGTTTCAGTTTTGGATGTGAAGATGGGACATACTTTGTTCTGTGTGCTGGGGTTATTCTGTGAGTACATCACTGACTTACTCTTTTCGTGCTTACTAAAAACACTTTATGTTGCATTCACAGCATCACGGGTTGTCTAGAAACTGTAGGTTTCTTTTTAATGTGCCAGGGGAAAGTTGTGACACTGTTGTTTCGTCAGCAATGATGATTTAATACTGTATTTATAAGATGAGATAAACCTTTATTGATCTCCAGCGGGCAAATTTGGTTACTCTAGCTTACTATAGACCTACACATATTTTAAATATTGTCTTGTCTTTTTGTTTCTTGGCTGGTGACTGACTTTAAAGTGGAAGACTGTGTTGTGATAATGTTGATTGAGATTTGATATTAGACATTATCTAACCACAGTTGTTTTTTGTTTTAAATGACTTTGTTTATTCTCATTTTGACAGTTTGAGTGTGAAAATATCTGATGAAATATCAATCTTTATTTTAGTGCTGAATACACTCCTCCACTCTGGACATGCTGAAGGTGATTGCACAATCTCCCTTTTTCTGCATCACTCTGAATCACATCATCTGTCTTTATTCATTTATTATCAACATGTGCATCATTTTAGTGCATTTGTATCAACAAAAAGGAGAATATGACTATAAAGTGCTTGAGAGTGTTAACTTTCATATTCCAGCAACGTAGCAAACACACAGGCTAGTGAGTATAGATCTGCTTTTAAATTATGTGGAAATGTACTTATTTAGCAAACATATAAATTATTATTAAGTGAGACTTTTTCTAAACTCAGTGTTAATTGTGGTAGTGATTATGATTTCATACTTTGAAAACATTACATTTAGCAGTGGTTTATTGCCACCCATTTTGCTCATGATAACTAGTCTGGCTAAGTTAAAAAAGGAACTAAACTCTATCACGCAGATAATGATGTAAACCAGGAGGGTAAATGGACATGAAGAATGCATTTAATGTTTCGAGGTAAATGTGTTAAATGTGCAGGATCCAAACTGCACTCAATCCATAAACAAGAAAAGAGTTTTAATTCTGGGATATCTATTTCCAGCAAATAAAACCAAACCTGTCCTCACTGTGTCTCCATCCTGGCTGAGTCCTGGAGCCTCAGTAACTCTGAGCTGCAGTGTTAAAGATCCATCTGCAGGATGGAGGTTCTTCTGGTATAAAGCTGTTCCCAAACTATCAGGCAACTACTACGACCAAGAGCTGCTACCTGGCAGAAGCAACGGGACTGAACAGGATTCCTTCATTGTTCGTGAACAGACACACACAGCAGGATATAAGTGCAGAGCTGGAAGAGGAGATCCAGTGAACTACACTAATTATAGTAACACTATGTTTGTCTGGTCTAAAGGTCAGTGTGTTAGTGCCTTTCTTTCTTCCTTTTCTTTCCTCTATTCTGCCCCCACAATTAGTCATGTAGCTACCTAGCGAAGGAGTAGGTTACAGAGTATAGCAGAGGCATACGTCATCATCATTCATCAACAGTGTTTGGGTTACTCTCACTGCTGGAAAGGAAAAACAAAAGTTCTGCACTGCAGGTTTAAAAGACACTGATTTGTGGTCAGACAGGCACATGGACAGGTGGCAAATGTGGCGCCTGCAACAAATAAACAGGCATGTAAAGAGACAAGATATGGGTACAACTAGGAGATTAAAATAACTGATAGTTAAAAGGAAACTATGTGTTAAAAGATGGAGAGCAACCACTGTAATTAATATTAAGACAGTCAAAAGATGATTTCCACTGTGCTGCTGTTAATGTCATGATATCTCTGTGTTTGTTTTGACACCTCATTAGTTCTTTTTCAGATTTTCATCCAGCAACAGTCAGAGTGAGTCCTGACAGAGAGCAGCACTTTTCCTCTGAGCCTGTCTCACTGAGCTGTGAGGGAAACTCTTCTAAGTGGAGAGTGAGGAGGTTCACTAAAGCCGGCCATCTGTCAAACTGTTCTAAGTGGGGAACAATGACTGGATCCACATGCAACATCAACGAACTTCCAAACAAAACTGCAGTGTACTGGTGTGAGTCTGAATCAGCTCAATTCAGTAACGCGGTCAACATCACCGTACAAAGTAATTGCTTTTTTGTTTTAATTCTTATTTCACAATTACATAATTTAACATCTTATATTCAGATTTTATAGGTGATTATATTTTTTGGTTATATTATATAACCAATGCAGTGAAACGTTAAGGAGAGACATGGAACCCGCCATGAAATCAGTTTTTCTGCCCTTCACAGTGTTTATTATTAGACCTCTTATTATCAAAGAATTAGGACATATTGATCCTCAATGGCATTTGTGTAAATTAACCAATTAAATTTTGGGTATGTGATTCTAATCCAATACAAGTCTTTTTGTCAAATTCAACAAATATCTCCTCACGGTCCACTAGCTGTCGGTTCTATGTGTGTGCTGAAAAACAACCTGGTGTTTGTACCCAGCCCAGGTTCTGTAAATGGGAAACAAATAAAATGACTTGGACCGAGCCACACAAGACTTTTCCAGCTGTTCCAGCCATGATTTCTGAACTGCCCACGGACATTCAACTTACTCTCTAGTACACCAACATAGCTGTTGGTGTGATGTTAGCTGTATCTGTCTGGAGTTATTGTGCTGGCTCTGGGACTGCCTCGTCCTCTGTGCACGTTAGCTTCATAGCAGCAGTTGTAGCGACAGTTTGCTAACCCACAACTAAGCTAACATTAGTTACATTACTTGCTTTGTAATGGTTCGCTCTATTGCATGGATGTGTCATGGTGTTGGATTTCTCCAGAATTGCACACCAAATAATAAAGAGCAATTGCTGCTTATTTGTAAATATCTGAAATGATGAATTAATATTGCAATTTTACCTGATCTGATCAGAGCATCAGTTGCAACTTCATTAATTGACGCCACAGTGACTATAAACCTCCATCACCTTTGGTTATGTAAGAGTAACAGCAGAAGTGTATGAGCGATGAAAAGGTTTGCAACGACTTGATATTATTTGACTGTTTCACAGATAAAGATGGTGAATCCTGTCCATCCTGTGACTGAGGGACAGTCTGTTGGTCTTGGCTGCAAACTGAGGACAGGGACATCAGATTCTAATATATTTTTCTACCGAAATGGATGTCTCATCCAAAATGACAGGAGAGGGGCTGAATATTGCTGCAGTGTCAAAGTCAGACGAAGGCTTAGTGGAAATACTCAGGAAATGTGTCACCACATCTGTTTCTTTAAAACTTCCTTTTTCAGAAGCTATGTCACAATCTGAGATAAAAAGAGGTTGTCAAATACTTACTTAATACAAATACTCTAATTAGAAAACTAAAACAGGAGGTTCTAATGTACTGTGAATGTCTAATATCACACAGTCTAACAATAATTACGTATGTGCGCAGGTATGTACAATAAGTGTTAATTGTGTACTGCACTTGCATGGATGTACATTTGGACATTTGATTTGAACATTCATTTATGAACAATTTATACTATATATACTATGTGTATACTGTGTGTAAGCATGTGTGCTCTTAAGTATACACTTGTATAGTTATGTGTACATGTATGTTTTTTATTATTATTATTTATTTGTGAACTATAAGGTGTTAATGTATGTGTACGCACATGTGTATAGTGTGTGTAGTTTTTTTTTCCTTCCACATATAATTTCTGCAACTGGTCTGTTTTTGAACATGTGGCCCACTTGATCCTGGATGTGGGTTCACTTGTGAAGTCTTTTACATGGTTTCTTCTAATTTAGATTTACTAACTTGTGACCTCTTTTGTTTGTGAAAGCACTCAACTACAAATAACATTTATTAATACTTACCTTTTATTAGGACCTGAAGACTCTTCATTTCTTCTGCAGTTGATTGTTGGGCCAGTTTGTGGAAGTTTACTGATTATTCTCCTGCTGCTGTTGTGTTGCTACAGAAAGTCAAAGGGTGAGACCTTTTCCTGCTGATACTTGATGGTTTATAATCTGACTATTCAAAGTCATTATTGAATTCAGTGCCAAAACAAAATAATGTAACAACATTTTATTTTTGTTTTACAGATTCAAATTTTGCCAGGTGGGTAGACTTCTCTTCTCTCTTAGGCACTAAATGTTCCTTATTCAATTTACTGAATTTACTATATTTTATATATATATTGTTTATATATATATGTTTTATTTTATTATATTTTAGGACCCCACAGAGAACCAATCCGGGCTCTGCTCCAGATCAAGTGGTTTACCAGAATGAAACTACAGTGCACTCTCTCATCTGCATGGTCAGCCTTAAAAATGATCCAGATCCATTTATCATTTCATGTTTATGACATTATCATATCACAACACTTGCTTTCTGGTAGGCTTATTTTCAAGACTTAAACCAAATGAACTTTTCAGTTAGTCAATTGGAATATAATAAACTCATCTACTACAACCAGAAAAGATCAGAACTGAAAATTGGTTATAGTCATTGTTTACATTGTCTCTAGCTGAAATTATGTTAAACTATGAGACAGAGAGTATCATTAATTTATGGTATAAAATACATTTAATGCAATTTGAGTTACACCTTTGACATTACCCAATTCAAATAACTCAAAGAGTCTAAACATCAATGTCTTTTGCCCATATTTATATCTTTAAGACAATCTTACAATATATTTGAGTATATTCATCAGAAAAGAAGCAGCTTAGTTTGTATCCTAAAGTTGAAATGATCAATTTTACCGTGACTTGATTTTCAGGTGATGCTTGTCTCTCTGAATCAATCAGAGGCTCAGAAAATGCTGAAAATGGTAGGTACATTTTTTATTTATTTACACACAGAAGAATATTAGAAAAGAGTTGACAATCCTGTAAGTTAAGAACATGTATATTTCAGATGCAGATGAATCCAGCTATGTCACATACTCGTTGATTCAGCTTAAACACAGTAGTAATAAAGGTGAGTATACAAACAAATATTATAGTCAAAATATTCATCAGGCCAGTGATTTCTAAATAAAAGACAGTATTAACTCATCTTTTGATGCATCTGCTCATCTTTACAGGGCAGCATAATGAACCAGAGGAGAGCTCCCTTTACTCGAATGTGAAGACAAGATCAGCTGCAGGTACAGTCACTTGCAACAGTTTGTCCAATAGTTTGTTTTGAAATATGCAAAATATTATTGAAAGTAACTCTAGTTCAAATCACTCTAATTTTACTTCCTGTTATATTTTTGTTTGTTTTTTAATCTCTGGTCATGTTGTTGCAGACTAGCCTGTAAATGGAAATTCTGTTCTAGAGAAAAAAAATACAAAATACTGTTGATTTTTGCTGTAAAATGATTGCTGTTGGTTTGTTGCTTGGGTTTGAGTTTGTTCTCTGACTCAAAAGATTTTAAATAATCTTAACAATGCACAACATTCTTATTTTTTTAATATTTATTTTTATTGATTCTAATTAAACTTGCTTAATTGATATCCCCTCTATTGTTGTAACCTGTAACTATTTTCCTCCTGTTGTATTATGCATGCATAGTCTTTATTATGCATGTATACTGCAAATATGCATTTCTGACGAAAACAGTTTTCATGTATCATTAAATTCTATAAAGAAAAACACAATACTCTGCTGTGTGTTGGTTTGACCTTTGGGCTTTGCAATACTGTCATTTAACCTTTACCTAGATAATCTGTCTGCAGTTCAATGTATATTAAATCTATTATTGTTAAACATTTAAACAAATTAAACAAACAAACTAATCATCTCTCCGTTCATAGGAAGATCATCTCCTGCAGCAACAGAGGAAACTGTTTATTCAGAAGTCAAAATAGGAACGGCTCTTGGTAATAATGCTCCCATGTAATGTGCATGTTGTGATTTGTGTCTTTAAAGCGACTACATCTTAAATATCCTTTTATCTCTGCTTTTGCTGGTTTTCTTCCAGTTCCATAACGAGAATAGTATTACTTTTTCATGTGTAATGACCTTTATTCCTTTAAAAATGGACTGATACTGTATGTACTTTATTTGTACCTGGATGTTATTTTGCCGTTTTGAAAGCTATGTCACATTTTATCATTTTATGCAGCAATAAAACTTTTTCAGCAGCCAAATGTTGTGTCCTTTATTGCTTTTTAGTCATTTTTATGTGATCTCCTCTGCACACTTTTGTGGCTCATAGCTACACAGCTGGGGAAAACAAATGGACAGACATAAAACCAGAAATGTCAAAACATTAAGTATTATAAGTAATCTGTTGTTCTGTTTTTGGAGTTTTTTCATTTTTGGAGTATACAGGAAATCAACCCTCTTTACTTTTTTTAAATAGGCAATTATGCAATTCTTCTGTCAGATGTTAACCAAACTGTAACTTTTAAATGATGATGCCAGTGAATAGTTGTTGTGGGTTTTTTTGGTTTCTGAGGTTTTATTCCTTTTTCCTGTTGAAGATTTTTTTGGGTAGTTTTCCTAACTGAGTTTTAGCATTAAAATTAACTTATCCTTGGGGCATATTTTCCTGGCCACTAAATACAATCCTAGCAGCTATACCAAGTGCACTGATCAATGAGAAGAGAGCTGTCGTAAACGGGCGTGGCTGTGTTGGTATTTGGCTCTAGGGCTATTCAGTCAGGTGCCATTTCAGAGTAAGCAGGGCGAATCTCTTCGACACCAGCTTAAACAGTCCTCAGTTATACCTATAGGGTAATACCCATAGGCCTAGAGGATCGGACCCTTTAAGATGGAGAGCTGGTCCAGTACCTCCTGAACAGGGGTAACTCGGGATCTAACACGGTCTAAGGTAACAGAGTTTGTATGTTGTACAGATTGCAAAGCCCTCTGACGCAACGTTTTGATTCTGGAGCTGTTTCGTCACCTTCCACAATCCACAGGTTGACTTCCAGCAGAGAGCAGCTCATCAATTTCCTTTGTGCACTGCATTGTTCTTCACACAAACACTGAGGTTTTTTTAATATGGTTTCTAACCGCTTTGAGTTTAATTGATCTCTTCATTTTTCAAGTGTGAACACATCTGCTTAGAATTGATGATGATGATGTAGTGTGGATTTGGGACAAAGTTGCTGCTTCATTGATGTTGTTAGGCTCATGTTTGGCAGAAATTAGGTTAGTATAAATGGTAAATAAATGAATTTATTGAATGCTAACTACTACTATATGTTTACTATGGAGATTTATATTCATAAATGTACTGTACTGGTGTATGGATATAACCACAGAGAGTGTAATTGATTTTAGCCATCGTCATCCTCATTCATTTAAACTGACTCCACCAGAGATAGTTGCATTTAAAACCACAATAATGTGTGCGGTTTTTATTTCACTTGACGATGTGTACTGTAACTGACAGCATAACTAGATATTTATTTCATTGCTGTCTCTTCTAAAGTAATTTGTTGTGTTGAAAGATAAGATCTGGTGTCATATGATGACACTGCCTAAAATATATCCAGCAACACATTCTGTAGGTGTGAAAAGGAAGTGAAAGTGAGTTTAATTATCTCAAATTTACAAGCATTGTCATGGCTTGTCTATTTGTAAACAGTATGTTGTATGTTTTATGATATTAACCAGTTAAGAACTGGTTACATTTTGGGCTGGTCCACCATAAGCATCCAGTGTTTATATTGGTTGGTTTTTTACAGTTGTTGTTTTTTACTACTGCTTACACACGTTTCAATACTTTGTCTCCCTTTTCAAATGTACTCACAATTCTGCTCACATAAAATGCAAAATGCCTCAAATCTCCTTCAAAATGAAACACTGCATTAAAAATGACATAAAAACCAAATGAAGCACCTGCAGCAGATGGCAGTAATTATTGGATTACCATTTACACACTGTTTCTAAATCTAAAGCTCTTTTTCACATTTCCATACAATGTTCTAGTGTAAAAGTAATCTGCTAAGAGTGGTTGAAACATACACTGTAAACACCAATGCAATGTTAAAACAGCAAATATTTATTTGGCAAAACTTACAGTTGTAACAGTTGCACAGTGTTGTATCATCCTTTTATTGCCAAACAATAATTTTTATTTTACATTAACCATTACATTGTTGCAACCTGTTCTAATTTCTTTAGGTTCAAATTACGGTCACCACTGTAAAGCAACTCAAATTGGGCTTGACTCTCAGTCCAGCTTCTCTCACTGTCAGCCTGTGGTTGATCACATGATAGGGGCGGCTGTGGCTCAGGAGGTAGAGCGGGTTGGCCATTAATCAGAAGTCGGCGGTTCAATCCCTGGCTCCTCCGGTTGTGTCGAACTTGTCCTCGTTGTCGCCCCTGCCTCTCCCTCCTTCTCCCCTTGCTCTCTGCCATTGTTGGCATCCATGTTCAAAACAGGTAATTTGACCTTTGACCTATGTATAGTTCTGCTGTATACTACGCAGTTGTGATCAGAAGTTAGTGTTTGCACATGTGAGGAGTGGCTGTTTGATCTTGTGACTAAGTGTTGCATTTTCTTTGGTTGTGTTTGGAAAAGGAAGAAGGTCAACTTTTTGTGTCTTAGATAGAGAATTGTGTGTGTTTTGATAAAAGTTTTATGCAGTTGAAAATCACTTTGAGTGAGAAGTTTTAACCACATGTGATGTAAAGATTTTGGTGTAAGCAGTTGTAAAAGACTGTGAAGTGTCATCGAAAAAAGGCTGAGGTTTGGTGCCTATCTG